>NC_045435.1:14772624-14776894 GCF_002776525.5 Piliocolobus tephrosceles
GCCACTGCACTCCAGTCTGGGCGACAGAGCAAGACTCCGCCTCCAAAGTTTACGCCAAAAAAAAAAAAAAAAAAAAATACATGGCAGAGACAGGCTTGGGTATAGGTGTGTTTGAAACCAGACACCCTCTCCTCACTACTGTACTATATAGACTCTTTTAAAGAAATTTTGTGTTTTCCAGTTATGCTTGAAGACTTTGAGGGATTATAAAAACACTTCTACTTCGGGAAAACCTTTTAGAAGCACAGTATGCTTTAATTTGCTTGTGAATTGTGTCACACACCACAAGGTGTTTCACACTGCTGTTCTATAAAAATCAACTTGGTTGTTGTTTCTGCAAGCCACTTCTCTGCACAGCTGAGCCCCCAGGCTACTTTGCACAGCATCTTGGGCATAAGCCTAATTTAGCTTTGAACAGATTTTATTAGTGTTTTCTATTCATTTGTCTGTGCTTCTTTGGACTACGAATTCTTTGAGGTGGAGTCACGATGTCTTCATGAGAGTAAACATTTATTAAGGCTTTTATTGGGCCACATGTTATGTTAAACACTTTAACAAACTCAAATAATTCTACCAATGACACTACCTATGAGGTAAGTACTATCATATCTAAAATTAATAAGCCTACAATAAGAAAGCCAGTAAGTAGTTGGGGCAAAGTTTCATTTGAAGTTTGTTCATTTTAGAGTTCATTCTCTCACCCACTTACCATAGTAGAGCAGGTCTTCAGATTTTCAAAAATAACCACACACGTATGTCACTTAGTAAGCACATAGTAGTTTCTTATTTTCTTTCCCTCTCTTTGTTTCTCTTTATGTATTTTACTTCTTTCCTTCCCCCTCCCTTCCCTCGTGTGTGTGTGTGTGTGTGTGTATGTGTGTGTGTGTGTGTGAGAGAGAGAGAGAGGGATAGAGAGAGACTTTTAATTCAACTTTTTCTTTCTCAGGCAGGCTTGTAATTTCCTACCAAGGGGATAAATCTTGAAAACTTAAAGTAGAACCAACAAAGAATGTTCAATATTAAAACATCAGGAGATAACAAACTTTTAAGATGAAATATATCATTAGTATTAAAAAATACAGGTCGATTGACTAGAAAAATATATAGGTATTTAAAATTATCAAGCCAATTATCTGAGGAAAAAAGCCATTTTTTTCTGGCAAGTTTTCCTCTTCATGAAAGAAAAACTTAGGAAATCACTGACATGCATTGTTTTTTTACTTTTAAGAGCAATTTAGATTGGAAATTGGTTATCTGAAGTTTATGGATAGTGTGTTGCTGTTTGCAACACTCTTAGTATGTTTCTGATTTTTATTTCACATATTCTATATTATACTTGGACATTATGTGGATATAAAGACTATGGAAAAAGACTTCGCATGATGTCCTTTTCCCTCTCCTAGAAACAAACATAATTGATGTGACTGTATTAGCAGAAAAAAGACAGACGCTTAGATGCTCTTGTTCTAACATATCATGTTCTTTATATCATTATGACCAGTGAGATCAATAGTTTACTGCAGGAAGAATTTCTCATCAGTGTCACTTGCAAATGACAATTCTTGGGATGTAAAGTGTTGAGATATTTCCTGTCTCCTTCATTTATTAGTGAGCTGATTCTAGAATGAATGATTTCAGTAAGTGATAGATTTTTCTTCATAAATTTTTATTACTTTTTTCCTTCTGGTGAAGAATTTCCAATATTTGCCAAGTAAGTGAAAACTTTAGAAAAGAAGCTTCTCTTACAGTTTAAATAAATCAGTCTTATGATGTATCTAATTATGAGGTCTGTTTGTGTACATCTTTTCGAAAACTGGCATCCACTGATCAGTGGCAGACGAAAGGCAGAGAAATGCTCCAGGTTGCTGAAATATCTGAGAGCAATAAAGAATTCCCTCTGAGGGAACTTATATGAAAAAGGGTTATAATACAATATAGTCAGAGTAAGTGGGAACAAATGACATAGTGTTCTGGCATGTCATGTCATGTAGTAATGGCATACACAGAACCACTCCTACGTGAAGGACTGCATACCAACCCCTGTCAGAGATACTTAAAGGAATCATGTCACTAAGCATAACAATGCTGAATTGGGCTAGTCTACATATTTTTAGTGTATTTCCAGTAATTTTCATTTCCAGAAAAATTAATAGCTATAAAGAAACCATAAGTGGTGAGTTTATTTGGCTATTTCATAGGCCAAGCTGACAAGGTAGAAGTGCTGGAGTAGGATCCTCGTGTGTGTAATCATTTTTCTTGACAGGGTATGGGTGCTTTAAATGCCAGTAAGATAAGAATCTCTTGATCCTTTGAGAAATATCTATGTGTACTTGGAATCAGCAAAGATGGACAATTCCACAGAGTATTTACGGTGGTTACTGGAAATTGTGCCACTCTAAAACTTAGGAAGTAGGCATCATTTCCATCTAATTTCAAAAACTGGCCAAAGGATTAGCAACAAGGCAACTTCTTATATTTTGTGGAGGTCAGATGTTCTCAGTTACTAAAGGTTAAGAGGACATAATCTGAAAAATAAGAGTTGATATGTCAAGTAAAAACACTGCAATGTAATAAAGATATGTGTGTGTGTGTGTGTGTGTGTGTATTCAGTGTATCAAGTATACATTCAAATACCAAGAAATTATATACTTCCTGTCAAATCATTCTGGAAAGAAGTCTTCCAAAGACAAAATGTCAAAAGATGATGGTATAATACTAGTGATGGTATTCATCCAGAAAGGACCAAATATGTTGTTAGTACCCTTTCGATGCTTCTATAAGCAAGTAAAAAAAATCGTTTCAAATATTGTCATGAAAATTGGACAGCATAACCTCTGCTTTCATTCTCCATGACTGGAAAATAAATATTTATAGCTCTATAGTGATGTATCATAGATAACAGAAGTTTTTCATTATAAATGACCTGAGGAATGACCAGATCTTCATGTGTGTGCTGGGGAAAAAAACGAAAGTGAAAGAGATCAAGTGACTTGCTCAAGGTCATCACATAGATCTTTACAGATGGGAGTAGAAAACAGTTGTGTTTTATTTTTTGTGTACTTGTTTTTAGTTAGTTTGGTGTTTCCTTTTATACTACAATATGCCAATTTTCAAAGTGGTAAAATGATTTTGTTCATTTCAGAATATAGGAAATGCTGTGATTAACACAAAACTACTCATTTAAATTGTTTCTAATTCCAAAAATAAATAATATGTATAAATTTTGGAACAGATTCAAAGAAAATATGGATGCAGAGGTCCTACCCTGCTCCAGTGACTTACAAATAGAGTAATCCTTCGTTTTTAGTTAAAGAATGTATGGATAAGTATGTGGGTAGCAATTTGGTCACACAAGTGCACAGGTCAACAATTTGGTATTTATCTACTAGTTATTATTTGGAGCCTTATGTGGTTTAGCTGTGTCCCCACCCAAATCTTATCTTGAATTGTAGTTTCCATAATCCCCATGTCATGGGAAGGACCAGGTGGAGATCATTGTATCGGGGGGGAGGTTCCCCATCCTGTTCTCATGATAGTGACTTCTCATGAGATCTGACAGTTTTATAAGGGACTTTACCTCCTTTTGCTCTGCACTTCTCCTTGCTGCCATGTGAAGAAGAATGTGTTTGCTTTCTCTTCCACCATGATTGTAAGTTTCCTGAGGCATCCCTAGTCTTGCCGAACTGTGAGTCAATTAAACCTCTTTCCTTTATGAATCACCCAGTCTTGGGTATGTCTTTATTAACAATGTGAGAATGGACTAACACAGAACCCTTATATTAAAAAGACTATGTAAAGGTAAAGATTGGGTGATATAGGGTATGTTTATTTCTGCCTGTGATATTTGCAGTACGCTACAGAGTGGCAATGTCTTTAATTTTTCAAGTATTTATGAAATACCAATACGCTTATCATTTTTGTTCTAAGATAGATGTACAAAATTCCCTTTGATTTATATGGTACTAAGGATGTCTATACAATAGAGAACTAATGTGTTGTTCTTTCAAATCTTCTCTTGACCAATGTAGAAAATGCACTTAAAAGCACATGTTAGCTAATGGATAGATATTGGACTCCAAAAGTATACTAGTATTTATAAAGGACTAAAACATAGATTAACTAGTTTACAATCCCACCAACAGTGTAAAAGTGTTCCTATTTCTCCACATCCTCTCCAACACCTGTTGTTTCCTGATTTTTTAATGATTGCCATTCTAACTGGTGTGAGATGGTATCTCATTGTGGTTTTGATTTGCATTTCTCTGATGGC
>NC_045435.1:14777294-14912229 GCF_002776525.5 Piliocolobus tephrosceles
CCACATGCCTGATATTTGAACTACAATATGTCAAAATAGATTTGGAGGAAAAGGTGTTGGTTGATAGATGGCATGTATTCATTTTAAGTAAAGATGAGCAGGTATTCACCTCAGTTTCCCTAGGGTAACTGAACCTCCCTGGCTTCTTCTTTTGTTTTTAAAGAAACGTTATCCAAACTGTTCCAGACAAAAGCTGATATCATTTTTTTAATGGGGCTTGGCCAACTATATCGATCATGTTGGTCACATGACAATGTTATGATCATTTTTACGGGCCTTTTAAAGCAAATTTATTTTTAATTGACAAACAACAATTGTGTACGGTTTATGGGGCACAACATGATATTTTGATCTAGGTATACAATGTAAAAGAGTCAATTAAACTAATTAATATATCTGTCATCACCAACCTATTTTTCTCATTAATATGTTAAACATCTATTTTTGGAGGTTCCACAAAAATAAAAATAGAATTATCATACAGATCTAACAACCCCACTTCTGGATATATATCCATAGAAGATACCAGTATGTCAAAGAGGTAACTGCACTGCCATGTTCATTTCCGCATTATTCACGGTAGCCAAGATATGGAAGCAACCTAGGTGTCCACCACTAGCAGAATGGATAAAGAAAATGTGGTACATATACACAATAGAATGTTTACCAGATTTTGATAAAATTTGTCTACACATGAAAAAGTAAAGTATTGGGGAATTGGAGGAATTCTCCACAAAAATATAGCAAAGAAGATTTTTAAGCAGAGATAGCAAGTTTTCTCTTATGTAACTCTGGTTATAGATTACATAATGTAAGCCATTCAGTGGCTATATACTTTTCTCCCTGAGCAATACAAAATATTTATAAACTACAAAATTGTCTTCACTTCTCAGTTCAGTGCCGGGGATATATGGATGACTTCATGTTAATCTGTACCATTTTTTATTCATAGAAATTAAAAGTTTGTCATGATGTCACATACGAGATCAGTGAAAATGTTTTGTTTTTGTTTTTTTTTCAAATGGGAGCAGTACTTTCTGTGCTATGTTTATAGAATTTAAAAAACGAGTTTTAATAAATTTTATTGATGTAACTTTTACAGTAAAAGGCACCAACTTTGAGGATACAGTTTTAAGAATGCTAGCAAATATAGATACCCATATAACAATTGCAGTTGGTTTTAACAGGGAAATGTATGCATGTATAAAGATGAGAACACGTTTTCTTACCTGGTGAGGTTAAAAAATATCAGATAAAAGATCAAGGACCTTTTCGTCTAGAACCTATGGATACAAGGAAGGCATCCATGGAGGAAATTAAGGCTCTCAGAAGAGGCCCTGAAATTATGTGCAAAAGTATTATGGGAATGTACACGTGTAGTTTTCAGATAAAAGTATTAATAACTTCCGTGAGAATATCATTAATGCTTCTGATCCTGGAAAATTTTAAACTCACCGAAATGATTGAGATTTGTGTCCCCACCCAAATCTCATGTCAAACTGTAATCCGTAATGTTGGAATGAATAGGGGCCTTCTGGGAGGTAATTGGATCATGGGGGGAGATTTCCCTTTTGCTGTTCTCATGATAGTGAGTTCTCATGATTTCAGGTTTTTAAAAATGTGTAGCAACTTCACCTGCTCTCTCTGTTTCTCATTATCTAGCCACCTAAGACTGTTCTGCTTTCCTTTCACCTTCCACCCTGATTGCAAGTTTCCTGTGGCCTTCCCAACCATGTTTTCTATACAGCCTGTGGAACTATGAGTCAATTAAACCTCTTTTCTTTATAAAGTATGCAGTATCAGGTAGTTCTTTACAGCAATGTGAGGATAAACTAATACACTTACTAAAATTAGCTTAAAATCATCATGAAAATAAATACATTTCTAACTCTTTAAATTTCTCTTTCATGCTCTGGCTTATGGCATTATTTCTTTCCCTTGAACTTATTCTCAGTATTACTCATAAATAATTCTCAATATTATTCAAAAATTACTCACAAAATGCATATTAAGTGTATTAGTCTGGTCTCACACTGCTATAAAGATACTACCCAAGACTAATAATTTATAAAGAAAAGAGGTTTAATTGACTTACAGTTCTGCATGTCAATGAGGAGTCCTCAGGAAACTTACAATCATGGCCAAAGGGGAAGAGTCACATCTTAGACGGTGGCAGCTGAGACAAAGCAAGCAAGAGCAGGGAAATCTGCCTTGTAAAGCCATCATGAGAACTCACTGATTATCATGAGAAGAGCATGGGGGTAAGCGCCCCCATGATCCAATCACCTCCCACCTGGTCCCTCCTTTAACAAGTGGGTATTATAGGGATTACAATTCAAAATGAGATTTGTTTCAGGACACAGAGTCAAACCACATCATTAAGTTTCTAATATATGCAAAGCACATGGCTTTACATTGTGGAGATAAAAAATAGAAAATAACCCCGTCTAAAACAAAACAAAACATAAACCTCACAGCTTAATAAACCTTATAACATACCTACTATTGTACCTTGACAAATGTATTAATTAAATGATTGTGCATTTCGCAATCATAACAAGATCGAGAGGTAATTGAGATAAAGAGTTAAACTAGACATTGATGATTGTTTGTGTTACAAATGGTTATAACAACAATTTGGAAATTTGTTTAGCTTTAAAGAGAGGGATATATATTCATTCTCTGAATACTTCCCCAAGTCTAGAGCACTACATTGCATAATAATTACTGAATTACAATAAATATAGTTTGATTTCTGACTCTTGCTCTTTGTTGTTAATGATGGATTAATTTAGTTACATTATGAAGTAAGTATATTTTGATCATATGAGTTGTATTACTTCAGAGGGGAATGAGATCTTTGCCTAGTGATGCTTGTAAGAAAATCTGCAAATACTCTCTCTCTAAATGGATAGAAAGAATTGAGGACACAAACTGAGGAAGAATGGCCGTTCACCCAAGAAATATTTTCTTGTGGCCTTATCTTCTTTCTGTTAACTAGTTTTTAAAAGTAAATATTAAACCAGTTTTCAAGGACCTCATGTAGTCTTAACAAAAAATTTTGTGAAAAGAAAGAAGAAATTGTATACTTAGATTTAATTTACTCTGAGGAATATGAGAGGTGGGAGGAAGGGAGAAGAGCAAAAGTTGAAAAACCTCCTGTTGGGTACTATGCTCACCACTTAGGCAACAGATTCATTCATGCTCCAAACCTCAGTATGATGCATTATACTTTTAACAAACCTGCACATGGACCCTTGATTCTAAAATACAGGATAAAAAATAAATAAAATTACAATAAATTATTTTTAAAATGATATGCTTTTTTTATGATCTTCCTTAGAAGTTTGGAGACTGAATTTACAGAGATATGCACATGTGTAATTATAGGCCCGTACAATAAGACCTTGCCTCGTCCTCAATTTCAAGATAACCTATTTCCTACTTTGGAGTCACTTAGCTCCAACAGAAGACTTGGCTGTGCTTTGTAATTTAAGTATAACTATAATATCAATTAAAAGGAATTTAAAATTCGATTCTCAGAATATTGGAGTCAATATTATATCACTTAGAATAATATTCAAACTTTATAACCCAATTATGTAATTTAACACCATTTTAAAAATCTGATCATTTTCAGTTATAAGTTCCAAAGGGTTTTATTTTCAGGTACAACATTTTAACTCTGGGTTCAGAATAAGCAGAGATAATTTAGAATAGTTTTATAATAATTGGTGGTGTCCATGAATGAGAGATGCTTATTAATTCAGTGAAGTTTAATCACATCTAGAAAATTTGGCAAGTAGAGAAACACAACTTTTTATAAGTATTGGCCTGAGTGATCCACAATGAATTTAAATCAAATAGCAGTTGCATCTACACAATGATTGGATGAAAAGGTTTTCTACAGTGGGTAGAAATATAGTAAGATCATTGTTGGGATTCTAAAAATAGTTTTAAATATTCATCTTGAATATTTTGTATGTCTTGAAAACAACATGTGTTTTTCTCCTTTTATATAAGTAACAATAAAATAGAGTAATACCTCAGGTTGTTTAGAAAAATAAATTATATTAAGGAAATTCAGAAATTTTTGAATTTTTTGAATTAGCAATTAGAAAAATCAAGTTACATATGGAACAGATATATTCCCTCTCCCCCCCAAAAAAACTGAGAACAATAAGTATAACAATGATCAAAATATCGACTTGCATGAAGTCTGGTTTCTTTTCATCTGTCAGAGGTAAGCTCTCTCTCTTTGGGAAAGAGCTTATTCCTGTAATTACTTTCAGGCATCCATCTAACTCCTTCTTTCTTTAAAGGAGGAAAGGTTCTGATACAGTCAGTCAGAGTAGTTGTTTAACTGAAGAAATGGTAGTTAGAATGATTTTTCAATTCATGTACTGCTTCATTAACATTTTCATTTTAGACTAGCTGCTGTTGCTGCTTTTGATGTTTCTGGATTTGAGACATAACAGGCAGGATGTGTGAGAATATTGAGAAAAAAATTGAAAAAGAGTATAAGGTATGTTGACAAATGCTTCAAGTGCAGATCTTTCTTTCTTAAAAAATTTTTTCTTTATCATTCCAAACACTGATCAATATGTAGTAGAATCAAAGAGCACATCACTGGATGGGTGCAAATTAAAAGATAGAAAGTCTTAGCTATAGATCTTCCTATTCTGAACCCATTGAATCAGAATTTTCACAGATGAAATCAGGCATATAGATTTTTGTAGGAACTTGCAGACCCTGACTCATTCTTCTGTTTAAGAAGCTCTAAGAGAGTGATGAGTAAACTGCATAATATTAGTATAATTAATCTATGTTGGGAATGAAAATAAGACGTACAACTTGTAACTTGCTGAATTTTTGATGTGGAATCCAATAGTTCGCAAATCTGGCTGCACAGCAAATTCTCTTTAGAAGCTTTTAAAGCATTATAACAACTTGTTATTAGGAATCGGTGTGTCGAAAAAGTTCTCCACATGGTTCTAATGAAAAGACAAGGTTGAAAACCACTGATGTAGACAAACAATTCATTACATTATTGACAATTATGTGAATTTCTTGTTTTTCTTTATCCTACTAGATAATTCTGGTTGTGAATGATTATATGAATTTATATCTGTAAATGTGTATCTTCAAGGTAAAAGAATAATGTATGTAATATTTGGTAATGTTTCCTTGATCTTAGTGCTTAATATGAGCTTATTTATTAATTATAGTAAGACAACTCTTAGGAATTTAAAAATCTTTAATATATTCTACTCATTTAATTGGTTACTTGAATTTTCTGTCTCATTGTTAGTAACGAGGCAGTGAGGATAATGCCAGCTGGTATTTTAAATATGTTTAAGATATATGAAGGCTCAAGCACAGTAAGACTTTATTGCTTGCTTCTGTAAAAGTGCTGGATGGATTTTCAATTCAGTCAGGTGAGGTGGCTCTGTGCACTTATCCAGGAATTCAAGACTGATAGATATTCTACTATCCTCAACATGTAACTTCTAGATGTTGCTGGGTGTTGGGTGTTCTGATTATCTATAAGGGAAAAAAGTGCTTGGGGAGGCTTTATATCTCAGGCTGGAAAAGGTGCATATTAACTTCATTCACATTCCATAGCAAGAATCAGTAAACATATCTAAATAAATAAAAAGTAGGATATGTAACCTTTCTGTGCAACCATGAAATAACTAATGTTTTCTGCCATAGTCTGAACTTGTGCTGCATCTTTCTTACCATACAAATAATACATCCTCACCCTACCCTATGGGGCATAACCCAAAGCCCCACCCAGATTCTGTGTCTAACCCAGCATACGCGGTCTTGGCTGAGTGTTCTCAATGAGGTCCAGACGTGCTTCCTTATGGGATAAAAGCTCTCTGCCCACTGCCCAACACATCTTAATAAACACTGATAGAATGGGGGCAGAGTAAGTTAAATAAAAATTTATATTCATAAAAGAAGAAGGGAAGCCACACATCAGGAACCTGTCAAAACCAATGATGAATTAATATATGTATGCTATTGTGTGTGTATGTGTACACATGTGTATGTCTATGTGTGTGATGTGTACCCACACCACAGGATCTTCAATTGCTATATTCCCTACAACATCTCATTCAACATTATTCAACTCATGTCCAATTCATGGATTTGATCCCAGAATTTTGTGTGATTGTAGACATGGAAACTGAGAACAAGTCCTGATATAGGCCGTGGTGTCAGGACATGTTATAAACAATAGCAATTTTAGATTGAGCAAGAAAAGTGAATTGGTTGGCCAGGCACCATGGCTCATACCTGAGCACTTTGGGAGGCCGAAGTGGGAGAATTACCTAAGTCCAGCAGTTCAAGACCAGCCTGGGCAATATAGCAAGACCGTGTCTCTAGAAAAATTTTTAAAACTATCTGGGCATGGTGCCATACACCTGTAGTCCTACCTACTCATCAGACTGAGGTAGGAGGATCGCTAAAGCCCAGGAGGTTGAGGCTGCAGTAAGCCATGATCATGCTCCTGCACTGCAGCACGGGTGACAGAGCAAGATCCTGTCTCAAAAAAAGAATGTGTGTGTGTGGCAAGGGCAGAATTGGGAGGTGATGGATGGTAGTGGTCTAATTTTTTAAAGTAAAATTGCATTTTAATTATATTTAATCTGTAAAAACCAAAATTTTACATAGTAAAAACTCAATAGCCAATTACTACCTACATTTTATTTTCATTTTTATTTTTCCATAAGTTATTGGGGTACAGGTGGTATTTGGTTGCATGAGTAACTTCTCTTTTTGTCATTAATTTTTTTTTATTATACTTTATGTTCTAGGGTACATGTGCACAACGTGCAGGTTTGTTACATATGTATACATGTGCCATGTTGGTGTGCTGCACCCATTAACCTGTCATTTACATTAGGTATATCTTCTAATGCTATCCCTCCCCCATCCCCTCACCCCACAACAGGCTCCAGTGTGCGATGTTCCTCTTCCTGTGTCCAAGTGATCTCATTGTTCAATTCCCATCTATGAGTGAGAACATGCAGTGTTTGGTTTTCTGTTCTTGCAATAGTTTGCTGAGAATGATGGTTTCCAGCTGCATCCATGCCCCTACAAAGGACACGAACTCATCCCTTTTTATGGCTGCATAGTGTTCCATGGTGTATATGTGCCACATTTGCTTAATCCAGTCTATCATTGATGGCCATTCGGGTTGGTTCCAAGTCTTTGCTATTGTGAATAGTGCCGCAGTAAACATACATGTGCATGTGTCTTTATAGCAGCATGATTTATAATCCTTTGGGTATATACCCAGTAATGGGATGGCTGGGTCAAATGATATTTCTAGTTCTAGGTCCTTGAGCAATCACCACACTGTCTTCCACAATGATTGAACTAGTTTACAGTCCCACCAACAGTGTAAAAGTTCTTTAGTGGTGATTTGTGAGATGTTGGTGCACCCATCACCAAAGCAGTATACATTGCACCTTATTTGTAGTCTTCTATCTTCCTCCCACTCTTCCTCCCAAGTCCCTAAAGTCCATTCCATCATTCTTATGCCTTTGCAACCTCATATCTTACCTCCCACGTATCAGTGAGAACATACGATGTTTGGTTTTCCATTCCTGAGTTACCTCACTTAGAATAATAGTCTCCAATCTCATCCATCTACCTACACTTTTAATCCCTATTAATTTATTTTCCAAAACTTTTGTAATGACTAGATTATATGTTTCTCTGATAGCATCCTTAATGGCTGCCAAAAAATATGTTCTCAAATCCAACTTATGCTTAGAACAAGGAATCTTAAAATAATACAAAAACATGATCCAAAAGATTGTTCTTATTCCTAATATCATTCTTATTGATGAATGACAGCTCCAATAAATAAATCTCCTTAGTTTTAATTGGCCATCACATATCTGATTCTTAGTTGTACAGAAATATTCTAAAATGTTTGAGAAATTGCATTTTGATTGCTTATATTTATAATAAATGATGATTGGGATATTTCATACAATCATACAAAATTTAAAATGGAAATATATAATCCAAAACAGATGCATTTAAGTGGTGAAAACAGCTACTGTTTTTCTGTAATTTAAAAATAGGAATCAATATTCTTCTATTTAGAAAATAATTATCCTCTAATGAAGATATAGTCTTTATTTCACATATATACTTTATTTCAATATGAACTTGAATGCCTTAATAGATATTAGTACAGAAACATTTTGAAATCTATATTTATGATATGTTAGTTACTAAATTTCATACATAAATGTTTACTTTCAGTATTTGTCTAGAAAGAAAGACATATGGAGCCTCACAATACAACTATATCCTAACTGACCCTATTTACTCTGTATCTTCTATGATTTATTTCATCTAGGATTCCATCTGATTCTCTGGTCAACCATGTTTACAATATTATTTCATCTTCATGTACTGGGTAATAAAAGTTGAAAGTGGCTTGATTAGATTGAACTCTGAATAGATGGAATTCACAGTGTTATATAACTTGCTTAGTAATCAACTTGAGCCACGTCTACACAATAAAATCAATTCTAGTATCATTCTACCACTTAAGTTAAGCAAATTGAGTAACCTCAGCAAATCTAAATTACCTTTGAGGGTCCTATTCAGTAACATTCAATGCTGGCATAGATGAAAAAATTCCTAGGAAGTTAATCAAAAACTTATTATAAATAAATTGGAAAAATTTTAGTTTTAATACAATATAGTAAACTTATAAATATTAAAAATCTATTTGCAACTTGAGCTTTCTGTAGATGTATTCATTTCTTTTCAAAACATATTAAATATACTAAGTACCTACTATGTTCCAAGCATTCTTCTAGATTTAAGGTGTTTAATGGTGACCAAGAATGAATGGTCATGCTTTGAAGTTAGAATTTAATAGATGACCAATGTAGCAAACAGACAGACATATAATATAATTGCAAACTGTGCTAAGAACTATGAAAGAAATTAAATATGCTATTACTGAAATTTAACTAAGATCTTAATGACAAGAATTTATCCAAGTAAAGAATGAGGTTAAGGGCATTTCAGGCAGAGAGAAGAAGAACAATCAAAATACTTTTACAGCAGAGAAGAGTTTGTAGATTTCAAATAACTTAAATAAGCTGTCATCACTAACTGAAGACAAAAAGGGCATGGAAAGAAATGGTGTAAAGATATGCAATTGTCACATCATATTAGAGTCCTGTAGATCATGATTATAATTTGCAACCCTGCCCAAAGCACAACATGTGTTTATTACGTTTTTTTTCTTCATTTTTAAGACAGATTATGTGACTTATATTTTTATATTTCCAGAATATTGTGACATTTGAAGGAATGAAAAGATGATAGCTGGATCACAAGTGACAGACCAATTAAGAAGCAATAAATTAGTATTGAGTATAATAGACAAAAATATGACGGTATAGACTAAGATGGTGATGGGAAGATAATGGACAGATGGTGATATATGTTTTAGGAAAAACTGATGAGCTTGGTATTGCATTGCATAAGAGAAGGCAAACAGGCTTAAAGAAAACTCCCAAACATGTGAGTTAGCTTGAGTTGATGTCATTTACTGAAATGTGAAAAAATGATGGTGGGTGGTTACGAAGCAGTGGTGGGTCAGGTCATGTCAATTTCGTGATGCATGTGAGAAGAGGTATAAAATATTCTCCTGGAATTCAAGGGAGACATTGATATTTCTTAAATAGAAATACAGTAAGTCCTCACTTAATGTCATTGATTAGTTCTTGGCAAGTTTGACCTTAAAGAAAGCAATGTATAACAAAGTCAATTTTTTTCCCTGATCAAGGGTCTAAGGAAATGATGATGTTGGAGAAAATTATGTTATTAAAGGACCTGCTATATGTAATTTTGATGATGTTGAGGACTTACTGTATCAATTAAAGCCATGTGTATTAGTCAGGGTTCTCCAGAAAGACAGAATCAATAGGCTATAAATCTATATAGATACATGGGAGGTGACTTATGGGAATTGACTCAAAAAAATAAGAAAGCTGAAATTTCCTACCACACACTGTATACAAGCTGGAGAACCAGGGAAGCCAGTATTGTGGCTCATTCCAGGTCTCAAGACCTCAGAACCAAGGAAGCTGGCGATGTAACTCTCAGCTTGAGGGCAAGGCCCTGAGAACCTGGTGGGGTTGTGAAATCGGTACATGTCCTCGAGTCCAAAGGCCAGAGAACCTGGATTTCTAAAGTCCAAGAAAAGGAGTAGGAGGATATCCCAGCTCCAGGAGAGAGAGAGAGAGAAAGAGAAAGAGAGAAGAGAGAGAGAGTAAATTTACATTTTTTCTGCCTTTTTGTTCTATCTGGGGCTCCAGTTGATTGGATCCATTCCACATTAAGGGTGGGGCTTCCCTATAAAGTCCTCTGATTCACAAGCCAATCTCCTGTGGAAATAGCCTCACAGACCTACCCAGAAATAATGCTTTTTCAGCTATGTAGGTATTCCTTAATCCTGTCAATTTGACCCCTAAAATTAACCATCACATTATGTGACCAAGAAAGATAATCTATGTACATATTTTAGGGTGAGACAAGAAAGAGACTGAGGGCTACAGCCTAAGAAAAGCTGATGTGTGGAGGTCCTGTTGAGTAGAGAACTTAGTACTGAAGTCTGCAATGACCACCAAGAGTCAGACAAGGGAAATAAGAAAGCATGGTATCAAGAGAGCCAAGAAATAGAATATTTCAAAGAAGGATTTCTAAAAACTATGTTCATTGCTACAAGGAGAGGTATAATTATAAGGTTTGCCTTTCACAATATTTAGACAGTATTGATGTGTCTTATCATGTTTACAGGATGTTTCCTGAAGGGAGCATAATTCAAAACTAGTGTTGTGAATTTTAAAAATGCATGATAAGTGCAAAGAGAGCGTCTATCTTTAAAAAGGAATTGAAAGGTAGGAAAAGATCTGGAAGAAAATTTGTTGTCAACAAAGATTTTAGTCTTATTTTGGCTAACTTTTTAATTTTTGTAGAAGTCCCATTTTAATTTTGTAATTTTTATATTCTTAAATTTCTATTTTTATTTTGTTCCAGCGGGTATATATGTAGGTTGTAACATGGGTGCAGTGCATGATGCTCACCCAGACAGTGAGCAGAATTCCAAATACGAAGATTTTTCAGACCTTGATCTCCTCTCTGCTTCCCTGTTTTTGGTCCCCCCAGTGAATATTGGTCCTCTCTTGATTTCTGTGTGAACTCAAAATTACCTACCACTTATAAGCAAGAACGTATAATAGTGGCTTTTCTGTTTCTGTGTTAGTTCACTTAGGATAACAGTCTCCAGTTGCATCCATGTTGCTAAAAAAGACATGGTTTCAGGGTTTTTTTTATGACTGTGTAGTATTCCATGGTGTATATGTATCACACTTTCTTTATTCAATCCACTGTTCATGGGCACATGGGTTGATTCCATGTTTTTGCTATTGTGAGTACTGTGATAAACATACAAGTGCCTGTGTCTTTTTGGTAGAATAACACATGAAATTGTTGGGTCAAATGATATTTCCATTTTTAAACCTGAGAAATCTCTAAACTGCTTTCCATAGTGGCTGAACTAATTTCCATTTCCACCAACAGTATAAAAGAATGTCCACTTTCACCACCTCAATTAAACATGGTACTGGATATGCTAGCCAGAGAAATTGGGCAAGAGAAATTAATAAAAGGCAACCAAATAGGAAAAAATGAAGTCAAATTATCTCTCTTTGTTAACAATATGATTTTTTGTTTTCTTTGTTTTATTTTATTATTATTATTATTATTTTCATTTTGAGACGGAGTCTTGCTCTTGCCGCCCAGGTTGTAGTGCAATGGCGCGATCTCGGCTCACTGCGACCTCCGCCTCCCAGGTTCAAGCGATTCTCCTGTCTTAGCCACCTGAGTAACTGGGATTACAGGTGCCAGCCACCACACCTGGCTAATTTTTGTACTTTTAGTAGAGAGAGGGATTCACCGTTTTGGCCAGGCTTGTCTTGAACTCCTCAGGTGATCTGCCCTCTTCGGCTTCCCAAAGTGCTGAGATTACAGGCGTGAGCTACTGTGCCCAAACAGCAATATGATTCCCCATCTAGAAAACCCTAAAGATTTCACCAAAAGACTCATAGACCTGATTAATGACTTTGGGAAAGTCTCAGGAAATAAAACCAATGTACAAAAATCAATCGCATTCCTGTAACACCAATAATAGCCAAGCTGAAAGTCAAATCAAATATGCAATCCCATTTACTATAGCCATAGAAAAATAAAATACCTAGCAATACATCTAACCAATGAGGTCAAAGATCTCTACAAGGATAACTACAAAATACCACCGAAAGAGATCATGGATGACACAACTAATGGAAAAGCAATTCATGCTCATGTGTAGGAAGAATCAATATTATTAAAATGTCCACACTGCTTAATCTACAGATTCAACACTAATTCTATCAAATTGCCCATGTCATTTTGTACAGAATTAGAAAAAAAAAAAAAAAAAAAACTATTCTAAAAGGTATACGGAACCAAAAAAGAGCCCCATTAGCCAAGGCAACCCTAAGCATAAAGAACAAAGCCAGAGTTATCACATTACCTAGCTTCAAACAATACTATAAGCCTTTAGTAAATAAAACAACATGGTACAGGTACAAAAATAAATACATAGACCAATGGAGCAGAAGAGAGACTCCTGAAATAAAGCCACATACCTACAACCAACTGATCTTTCACAAACTTAACAAAAATAAGCAATTAGAAAAGGACATCCTATTCAATAAATGGTGCTGGAAAACCCTGATAACCATACAGAGAGGAATGAAACTGGACGCCTAATATCTCACCATACACAAAAATTTTACAAAAATGGATTAAAGACTTATATGTAAAGCCTCCAACTATAAAAATTCTAGAAGAAAATCCTAGAAAATATTCTTCCAAACATTGGACCAGAAAAACAATTTATGATGAAGACTACAAAAGTAAATGCAACAAAATACAAAATAGAAAAATGAGACTTAATTAACTAAAGAGTTTCTTCAAAGAGAAAGCAACTATCAACAGAGTAAGTAGATAACCCACAGAATGAGAGAAAATATTTGCAAATTATGTATCTGACAAAGGACTAAGATCTAGAATCTTTGAGGAATTTAAACAAATCAACAGGGAAAGACAAAAAAAAAATTTAAAAGTGGGCAAAAGACAAAGACATGAACAGACACTTCTCAAAAGAAGGCTTACCAGCATCCAACAAACATGAAAATATTCTCAGTATTCATAATCACCAGAGAGATGCAAACCAAAGCCACAATGACATACTATCTCACACTAGTCAGAATGGGTATGATTAAAAATTATTTTTGCCATTTTAAAGATGAATCTAGATCATGTTGAACATCTAAGAAAATGATCTCATGGAAAAGAAGGTAAAGAGTCATAAAAAGATAGTGAAAAGTGTAGCAAGAACTTATAAGAATATTGAAGGGCTATAATTTTTAACTTCCTTGCAAGCCAACATGTTAGCCTGACAGAGTTTCATGGATGCTGGAAAATACATCAGACTACTAGATCAGATAAACAAGACTTTAGAACACATGAACAGCAAGTTTGAACTTTAGACTCATGTCAATTCCTCTTTCCTACCAAATTATATGGGGTAAAGCAAATTGGACCAGATTGATGCTGAATGCAATGAGTTTAATTCACATGTGAGGAAAAATTTAGCTTAGGGAACCTGAATCTTTTATAATAGGCAGTAAGTAAATCTGCCCAGTCTTTGTCACAGTGGAAGATAACTTTATTATACTGGATGCCAAAAATATCTGCCCTCTGCCGTAAAAGAAGACACCATTTTATCTTTCAAGGATATTTGCTATACAAATAATCTTGGAAAGAATAAATGGTATCAGTATCCCTGTTTACAATGTGCAGAAACATAAGAAATTCATGGAGAATTGTCTTGTGATAGAGTTCTAAGATGTCAAGAAGGTGTATGGTGGGATTAAGCTGTGCAATAAAGGAAATTTATTCTGTTTTGAAAGGTAGGAAGAAAGAGAAGGCCTTTGTAGGGGGAGGTAAGTTTATGAATTAATTGTTTGAATATATGTTCTATTTTATCAATGAAGTATGAAATGTAGGACTTTAAAAAAATGGAAACACATAAATTAATTATGGCAGAAAGTGGGAAGGTAATTTTAGTATGGAAATGATATTCTTGAAAGATTTTTATTTTGAAGGTATGAATCATGAATTCATGATGATGCTAATTTATTTGGATATATGATTTTTCTTAAGAAATCAGTTGCATTCTCAAAAGGCTATTTCACAAGTTGGAGAAACAGAAGGAAAGGAGTCAGTTTAAAGTACTGTATGGGAATAATTACATTGGTGAATTATAGAATCTAACCTGCATACAGAGGGAAGTGTTGAAAGAAAGTGACACTTTGATTGAAAGAATTTAAAAAGACCAATGAATAAAGTCTTAATAAGTTTAAGGAACCATTTGATTCAAGTACTGGAACAAACAAATGTAAGGGAGTTTTCAGCAGAGAAAGGAATGTTATAATTAATGATTTTAGAGTTGGTAGAGTTTCTGGTAATAAACAAGCATGATTGTAGAAGTAGGTGAACTGGATGTAGTAAAGTGAGACATCATTGCAGTAAGGAAGTCAAGAGGCAAAGATGATGGATAGGTTTTTATGATGGTTGCTGATTTTACCAATAGCAGATGTGAACAGGGGTCTAATAAAAAAAGTGAAAGTTTTCACTTGTTGAAGTGGGATAAACAAAATCTAGTATATGAGATTAATGAGGAGAGAGACCATGATGTAGCATCATGATGTGAGCTCAATGGAACACAGAATTTTAAGATTAAATTTATACTAACTTAAATTAATTTCTATTCTTGAATATTAAGGTTCCTTATCCCTATTCATAATATTTTCATTGCTGTTTAAATGATTTTATTTTAAACAGGACTTTTTTAGTTCCAGGCATATAGAAAATGGAAACAAACAAGTCAAGGATAGAGAAAAAAGACGTTGGTATTCTTATTTCAAAGTGAGAAATGACTACAGTTATTCTGTCAGCACTTTGTGGGAAGACTGCATTCTGACTACTGTGTGTAATTCTTGTTGCTGTATTTATAGGAAGGACACTGCTAAGATTGAAAAGGTCAGGCAAAATGACAGTAACTAATTCAGAAATGACATGTCAAGAATTGAAGTTCTAAAGCAGGGATTAACCTATAAGCAATTTAAGTAGGTTTAGAAACACACACATACACATACACACACACACACACACACACACACAAATGCTAGTTAAAACAGTATTTAAAATAAATTGACAAGGTCAATAAAAAAGCAAATTATGTGAGCTGAAGAGTGAAATTCTGTAAAACAGGGCAAGTGAAGCTGAAGTACAAGACTAGAAGGTTTCTGTATGTTTTAGAAATCAAATATTTATACCATAGGCACTACTATTGAGCTACATATACACACAGGAGAAGAAATAATTACATAATTAATACAGAAAAGAAACAAATTAATCATACAGTTAGTTTACTATTCTGTGCTTGCGATAATTATTGTTTTCAATGGCTGAATATGTTGCAGTTTGGGCTTTATAAATAAAGAATCTGTCTATATTGAAGAGGCATTTGTAAAATATTCACAAATATTTTCTAATACCGCTTGAATCTGATTTAGAAAAAGGACTGAAAGGAGGTCAAAGCAATATATCTTCAAATTATTCATAGAATTATAATAATTTATTGAGCACTTTCTATGTGTCAAGCCTTGAGCAAGCAATTTATTATCACCTCTAATCCTCATACTATCCAGTTAGTACATTATCATCACCCACTTATAAATAAAGAAATTGAGGCATGCATAAACCAAGCTCCAAGTTACATGTTCTCAAATGCTGAATTTGATATTTCAACCTGTTTACTAAGCTTGATACCATATCGTGAATTTTGATGGACACTGATAATGAATACAATTTGTCCTCCTACCTGAAACATGAACCTGCAAGCCTGGAAAGAAATTATAATAAAACATATTCTGCTAATGTTCCTTTTCCCGTCCATACAGAAGTCACTAATCAATAATTTATCATGAATTTAAGTGCTGGTAAAATTACTAGGCCCAGGCCCAGAATTCACCACAACACAGAGCTTAAGAGTCACCATCAACAGATAGAAAATAGTCCTTGAGTTAGAACCGATTCCTTTAACTGTGAGCTCTACAAAGATTATTTTAGGCTATCTCCAGAATTAAACACAATTATTAACATATATGTATATATTAGTTATATATTATCATTCATCTTGGCTGCTACATTATAGACACAAAAATAATATACGCCAAAAAACAACCATCAATATGTATTTAAAGCATCTATGTAAAATTACCTGTGTAGGGCCAGGCACGGTGGCTTATCCCTGTAACCCCAGCACTTTGGGAGGCCAAGGGGGATGGGTCACTTGAGGTCAGGAGATCAGGACCAGCCTGGCCAACATGGTGAAACACTGTCTCTACTAAAAATATAAAATTTAGCCAGGTGTGGTGGCAGGCGCCTGTAATCCCAGCTACTCTGGAGGCTGAGGCAGAAGAGTCCCTGGAGCCCAGGAGGCAGAGGTTGTGTTGAGCCAAGATAGTGCCACTGAACTCCAACTTGGGTGCCAGAGTGAGATTCCATCTCAAAACAAACAAACAAACAAAACTTACAAAACAGGTAAGTCCTTGCAACCATAAACTCAGAGGTAGAAAGACTTATTATTTTCCACAATTAAACTAAATCTGATTCTGAATAAGAATTTTGCTGTGTTGGAAGCAAAACTATTGAATTTTAAATATAAACAGAGTAACTCTACAATGTTGTGCTCATGTCTCAAGATTTTTCTTGAGGACAAGCAATGGAGAAATAACTCTAGCCTTAGGATATAGTGCTGAAATATCTGATGTCTGAAATCTTATGATTCTCTGGAGGTGGATCTGAATCTTATAATCTGAATCTTATGATTCTCTGAATCTGATCTTGTGTGATGTTATTCGAGTTACGACAATCTTGGATGAGGTTGAGATACCCTGGACTTAGGATCTGGCTTTCCTGGGTCTTGCAGTCTCCTTTCAGGTATTTCTACTTCCCTATGGCTCTTTAGTGGAAGAGTCCCTTCCGGGATTCCCTAAGCAGACCTCTAACTCTGATCTTTCACACCCCTTTCCTAGCACACACAGAACATTGTTGTTGTTCCTCCTATCAAATGTCCTAACAAGGTCTTTAGTAAGCTCTGACATTTATAAAAGAGAACGAATACCTTTGATTTCATTCATCTTTTTCTTGTTTCCTCTGCTAAATTTCTTAAGGAGAGAAATGAAAAATATCTGCTTACCTGCTTGTGTCTCTTTTTTTCATCAGGTCTTTGATACAACAATCACAATACATCAATAGGGTTTGAAAGCAAGAGCTACAAGATACAGAAATAAGAGAACATTTGACTTGACAGTTACTCAAATAACCAATGAATTGAACTATTAGGTTTGACTATCATTACTAATTAAACCTGACTAAATTAAACCATATAATTTTTGGAGTCCCTTTGAAATGATTTCTTCTTAATTCCGATAAATAAATAAATAAATAAGCCTAAACAAAGAGTCACTATAATTTATAGCTAGAAGGGATTGCAGAGATTAGATTAAATTCTCAAAGTTGGAGTCTGCATCTTCTACCTCCTCCTTTATTTTTTTTTCTCCTAACTCTCACTGCCTTTTAATTACAAAGTCTACTCTTTATTTTGAGAAAATCAAATTATTTTCAAATATTTATTTGTTATTCCTCTGATGTTTTTGTTGAGCACCCCCAATTTTTCTTTTATTAATAGTATGTCAGGAATTTAGAAATGCTACCAATTTTTTATATTGATTTTGTATCATGAAACTTTACTGAAGTTATTTATCAGTTCTAGGAGCCTTTGGGGAGAGACTATAGGGTTTTCTAGGTATAGAATCAGATAGTTGGCAAATAGAGGTACTTTGACTTCTTGTTTTCATACTTGGATGTCTATTATTTTTTTCTTTTGCCTGATTTCTTTGCTTGGGACTTCAAGTATTGTATTAAATAGGAATGGTGAGAGGGCATCCTTGTCTTATTCTGGTTCTCATGGGAAATGCTTTCTGCTTTTGCCCATTCAGTATGATGTTGCCTATGGGCTTGCCATAAATGGCTCTTGCTATTTTGAGGAATGCATAGTTTGTTGAGGGTTTTTTCTTTTTTCTTCAGAGGAGTCTCGCTCTGTCGCCCAGGCTGGAGTGCAATGTTCCAATCTCGGCTCACTGCAATCTCCGCCTCCTGGGTTCAAGTGATTCTCCTACCTCAGTCTCCTGAGAAGCTGGGATTACAGGTGTCCACCACCATGCCTGGCTAATTTTTGTATTTTTAGTAGAGACAAGGTTTCAACACGTTGGCCAGGCTGGTCTCGAACTCCTGACCTCAGGGGATCCACCCCCTTCAGCCTCCCAAAGTGCCGGGATTACAGGTGTGAGCCACCACACCCAGGCAAATTTTCTTTTTCATACACACACACACACACACACACACACACACACATATATATCTTAAGGAGAGAAATGAAAAATGTCTGCTTACCTAGTTGTATAATAAAATATATATATTTTATTGTTCCCCTGCCAGGTCTGGATATCAGAATGATGCTGGCCTTATAGAATGAGTTAGGAAGGAGTCCCTCCTCCTTGATTTTTGGAATCGTTTCAGTAGGATTGGTATTAGTTCTTCTATATCTGGTTGAATTTGCCTGTGAATCCATGCGCTCCAGGGATTTTTCTGGTTGGTAGATTTTTTTAACTGCTTATTCAGTTTCAGAACTGACTATTTTTCTGTTCAGTATTTCAATTTATTCCTCGTTCAATCTTAGGAGGTTGTATGTTTCAGGAATTTTTTCATTTCTTCTAGGTTTGCTAGTTTGTGTTCACAGAAGAGTTAATAATAGTCTCTGAGAGTTTTTGTATTTCTGTGGGATTGGTAGTAATAACCCCTTTGCCTTTCTAATTGTGTTTATTTAGATCTTCTCTCTTTTTTTATATTTGCTAATCTAGCTAGTGGTCTCTCAATTTTGTTAATTCTTTTGAAGAACCATTTCTATATACCAATAACATCCAAGCTGAGAGTCAAATTAAGAATTCAACCCCATTCACAATAGCCACAAAAACAATGAAATACCTAAGAACACAGCTATTCGGGAAGGTAAAAGATCTCTACAATGAGAATTTCAAAACACTGCTGAAAGAAATCAGAGATGACACAGACAAATGGAAAAATATTGCATACTCATGAATAGAAACAATTGATATTATTAAACTGGCTATACTGCCCAAAGCAATTTATGAATTCATTGTTATCCCTATCAAACTGTCAACATCATTTTTCACAGGATTAGAAAAAAGTATTCTAAAATTCACATGGAGCCAAAAAAAAGACTGAATAGCCAAGGCAATCCTAAGCAAAAAGAACAAAACCTAAGACATCATGCTACCTGACTTCAGACCGTATTACAAAGCTACAGTAACCAAAACAGCATAACCACTAAACAGTACAACCACTAAAACAGCATACTGGAACAAAAACAGACACATAGACTAACAAGTAAGAGAACACAGAAATAAATCTGCACTTCTACAATCATCTGATTTTTGATAAAGCCAGTAATAATAAGCAATAAGGAAAAGAACTTGATATGCAATAGATAGTGCTGGAGTAACTGGTTAATTATACGCATTAGAATGCAACTGGAGTCCTTTCTTTCACCAAAAAATAACTCAAAATATATTAAAGACTTAAATGTAAGACATAAAATTATAAAAAATCCTAGAAGAAAACTTAGCCATTCTGGACATAGGCCTTAGCAAGGATTTCATGACAAAGCCTCCTAAATTCTGGACATAGGCCTTAGCAAATATTTCATGACAAAGTTTCCTAAGGCAATAGCAACAAAAACAAAATAGACAAAACGGACTTAATTAATTAAACTAAAGTGCTTCTGCACAGAAAAATAAATATCAACAGACAAAGCAAACAACCTACAGAATGGAAGAAAATATTTGTAAACTGTGTATCTGACAAAGGCCTGCTATCCAGAATGTACAACAAACTTAAATTCACAAGCAAAAAGGAAACAATACCATTTGAAAATGGGCATAGGACATAAACAGACACTTCTCTAAATAAGACATACACATTGCCAACAAGCATATAAAAAGGCACAACATCATTAATCATTAGAGAAGTTCAAGTCAAAACCACGGTGAGGTATCATCTCACACCAATCAGAATGGCTATTATAAAAAGTTAAAAAATAGCAGGTGCTGGTGAGGTTGTGGAGAAAAAGGAATACTTATACACTGTTGGGGGGAGTGTAAATTAGTCCAGTCATTGTGGAAGATGGTGTGGTGATTCCACAAAGAAGTAAAGACAGAAAAAACATTTGACTCAACAATCCCAATCCTGGGTATATACCCAAAAGAATATAAAGTATTCTATTATAAAAACACATGCACACATACATTCACCAGCACTATTCGCCGTTACAAAGGCATAGAATCAACCTAAATGCCCATCAAGGATAGACTGGATAAAGAAAATACAAACAATGGAATATGATGGAGCCATAAAAGAGAATAAGATCATGTCCTTTGCAGAGACATGGATGGAGCTGGGGAACATTATCCTTAGTAAACTAACACAGGAACAGAAAAACCAAATATCACATGTTCTCACTTATAAGTGGGAGCTAAATGATGAGAACGCATGGACACATAGAGGGGAATAACACACAATGGGGCCTTTCAGAGTGTGAAGGGTAAAAGGCGGTAGATAATCAGGAAAAGTAACTAATGGGTACTAGGCTTAATACCTGGGTAATAAAATAATCAGTACGATAAACCACCATGACACAAGTTTGCCTGTGTACCAAACCTGAACTTGAATTTATCTATTGAATTAATCAACAGACTGCCATTAAGAGCAATTTTTCCCCTGTTAAGAAATTCAGATTCTGGATGGGAAATATTTTCCACTGTGATCTCTATTTTACAGCTACAAGAGAATATCATTTCCCACATCATCCTGTGTGAAAGATAAGTTGGCACTTCTTGTATTGAGAAAAACATCTGGAAATCATTGTGAGACTATTAGTTAATCATTTGAAGATCGCTGGTAAGGAAAATGGAGAATGCTTTCTACTACCAAACTTAGCATACTGTCCAAACCTATGGGAGCAATGAATGAAATTCTCAGTAATGAGAAACAGGTTGCATTATTACTATAAGGTTATATAGGTATTCAATTGAGCATGCTTAGAAATAAGGAAGCAGGTTTTCTTTTCTTCTTCTTCTCCCTTTCTCTCTTTCTCTCGGCTCTGCTTTTCCTTCAAGGTCAACTTGTCAAAAACTAAATATAAACATGAACAATTATAGATAAGAAAACTTGTATGCTGCAATACCTTTGTTCAAATTGTACAATGTTCAGTCAATATTGCAATGTTAATGTTGAATTCAGTTATCAAAATAGCAACACTACAAATTCAATTGGTAGTGGTAAGCATAAATGTAATAAAATATGTCTGATAGTTTTCTACTATGAATTATATAGGATAACAGAATGTGTTTCTTCATACTACTTTTCTATTAAATCTATTGATTTCAGTCATGTTTACAGTTAATGAGACACTGCCAGAAATAATATGATTGTTGAGGTTTTGTAGTTTTGCCAGTGACTCAAAATTATAACCATCAATGTTTTGATAATGAGTGTTTTAATTATTTTACATTGGATGTTGTGTTAAACTTCAAAACTTACTATCAGAGTTGCAATTATATAATCTAAGTAGGTCACAGCAAAATTAACAATCATGCACATAATGTAATGGTTTGTTTCATAAACACAAATACGTCAGTCATTCTATAATGGAAGGCTTCTAGATTCATTAGAATTATTTCTACATAAATCCTAAGAAGTACAAGTAATGTAAGCAAATGTAATAAGTGGGAAAATGCTTCACTTAACAAGATTGGAAAATAAAGCTTTTGATTTATAGGTGGTTTATTTAGTAAAACAATAATAATAATCCTCAACACCTAAATCTTCTGACATTGTGAACATTTTGAAATATTTACTCAGAACTAAAATTTACTTTATTCCATACATTTTAAGCTAGAATTAGTTTATTATAATTTTTTTCTAGGAGAGTATGTTTTTCAACATACAGAACATGCTCATACATATTTTTGATATGCCTAAAACTTATATTACCATTCAAAATGGCAAATGCATCAGGCTTAAAAATAAGCAAAGTACTTATTAAACTGAACTATAAAGAGTAGAATGTTTAGCATAGTAATTATCTTTATAATCTTCAACTATTTAGGGGCCAAGCAATTGTACAAAAGCTACTTTATTGTAACTATCATATTTACTTAATGTTACTAGAAGTATATTCAGTGAGAAGTAAGTCAAAATAATTGCTTTGGGAGATATAAGGCAATTTTGCTAAACAATAATTTAGAGAAGCAACCACTGAGAGATAAAGCTTCTTCTGCCTATTGTTGTTCTAACCAACTGAAGACCCATATAGATGCTATATACACACACTGTATACACACAAACACATACATATATATAGATATACACTTATGTGTATGACACATTTATGTGTATATATAGATACACACTTATGTGTATATATGTATATGTTTGTGTGTGCACACTCTCATACACACAAACATATCTCTCATCTTTAACCGTGCAGATCAAATTAAAAAGTGTTTATCTTCCTCCATTCAATTATCAGGTTTTATTTTTAGCTGTTCTCTTTTTTACATTTAATCTGTTTTTGACCTAAGTTTATCTTCTTCAAATATTATGAGGATAAGAAAACCAATTTTACTGTACTCCAGGCTTGCTATCCTCTTAGAAACTGCCCTAAGGCAGAGAGGATTGGCTAATGGGTGTGGTTTCCCCCATGCCATTCTTGAGATAGTGAGTTCTCATGAGATCTGATTTTTTTTTTTAATGTCATATCTCTTGGATGCTCGAGTGTTGTGACTTAGCCAGAGTTTTTCCTAACCTTCCTTCAAATATGTTAAGACATATCAAAATGGTGGAACTTTTCACTCCGGAAGTATGTAATTTTGTTATTATATAATTAGTTCATTGTCTGACTTCTAGGAGCTCAATTCTTCCCTGCTTCTGGCTATGTCTCTGAATACCAATGACATGATCCCTCATAGCTACATTATTTCAACCATCCAAATGACAAGGTCTTTGGGACCTGAATCTTGAGCTCCTGTCTTTTATTTCTAATAATCTTTATAATTTACTTAGTAGGATGTTATGGACACTTTAAACTCACCTATTCCTTATCTAGCCATGTCCCTTCTCCTTCCAGTTCTGATCTTCCTGTTATTATTTCTTTCTTTTTTTTTTTTTTTTTTTTTTTTTTTGCTCTGCCTCCCGGGTTCAAGAGATTCTCCTGCCACAGTCTCCCAAGTAGCTGGGATTACAGGCTCCCGCCAGCATGCCCAGCTAATTTTTTGTATTTTTTAGTAGAGATGAGGTTTCCCCGTGTTAGCCAGGATGGTCTCGATCTCCTGACCTCGTGATCTGCCTGCCTCGGCCTCCACATTGCTGGGATTACAGGTGTAAGCCACCGTGCCTGAATGTTCTGGGCCATCAATTAGAAATTCAAATATGTGATTTTTAAATTTTCCTGTAATAAATTATCTGTCAGTATGAACACTCAGCCCCCACTTTAGCCTAATGACTGTTTCAACTCTAGCAAACTCAGACACTTTTGGATGTAAACTTGGTCAATCAAGTAGTTAAACTCTATGAATGCTGTATATATATTTCTGAAAAAAAATGCAGCGAGAACAAAATCACGCACTGTGTACTGACTTTCACTTTCAATGAAAAATCAAATAAAATTTTCTTTGAAATCCATGAATTCAAATAGGGTTAAGTTTTATTTTCTATAAGGAAGGTGAAAACTCTTCTAATAGTTAGACATAGTAAATATGTGTATAGCCATAAGCACGTATGTTAAAAGGTTTGTGATTTTATACTTATTAAGTAAATTTGTAACCAGTATATAAAGTTCCATCTTGTGCTTGAGGAAAAATATTTTCTTTAGCAAGCAGCAAAATGATATGGTTTGACTCTGCATCTCCACCTAAATATCATCTCAAATTGTAACCCCTATAATCCTCATTTTTCAAGGGAGGGACCTGGTGGGAGAGGATTGGCTAATGGGTGTGGTTTCCCCCATGCCGTTCTTGAGATAGTGAGTTCTCATGAAGCTGATTTTTTTTTTTTTTTAATGTTTGTGAGTTCCTGCTTCACACACGCTCTCTCTTGCCTGCCACTAGGTAAGGCATGCCAGCTTCCCCTACTGCTATGATTGTAAGTTTCCTGAGGCCTCCCCAGTCATGCAGAACTGTGAGTCTTTAAACCCTTTTTCTTTATAAATTAGCCAGTCTCTGGCAGTTCTTTAGAGCAGTGTGAAAACAGACTATTACACCAAGCAAAAAGTATTTCTGTAAGTGTTTTAATGGTAAATAAATTTAATATTTTGTCAAGCTGCAGGAACCTTGTATTTGGAGAAAGATTAGTTCCAGCTGGCGTGGTCAGTAAAATTTCACTGAAAATGCAGCATTTAAGCTGGTCTTTGGAATTTAAATGGGAATGGGACAAATCTGTATGGGGAAAAGGCATTTTCTATATTTAAGGATGCAAAAAGATGACTAAAACCATCAGTTGGAAGAGTAAACGGAAAAGCTAAACAAGTTGATAAAGAGTTTAAAAAACTGTGTCAAAGGTGAAAGAAAAGAGAGTTTCAAGTATAGATTCATTAACTTGCTACTGAGAAAACTTCTACTCATGACTGCCTCCTGTCCTCCACTCTTCCAGCTACTGCCTGAACATGCCAGAATACCTACTTCTCTAAACCTTTCTCAATTTAATGTGATCCACTGAAATTCCTTTTCTTCCTTCCTTGTCTTTCAATCCCTGCTATATATGCTAAAGTCCCGGATTATCTCATCATTAAGTAAACACTTGTGGCTGTCACTGTGCTGGGCAAGGGCATAGTAAGTTAAAAAGAGTTAAATGCTATGCAGAGTCCTTGTAATTTGATATGTACTCAAAGGCATATAAGGATGATGATGAGAAAAATCTGTTCTCAAGGAACTTGTCTCATAGAAAACAGTAAGTGAAAACACAAAACCTATGTAAGTCAGTGTTGTTACTGTCTCTAAATACTTCATCTTCTGTACATCTTCATATCCACATGCAGATGGGAAGCCTGCTGTATTCATATCCCTTTATGCCACTGATTCTTTCAGCAGTAGAACTGGCTAAGTCTTTGATTTGTCCTTTTCTATCAGGCAAACTATATGCTTAATTTTTCTATCCCATGTAAATTTTTAAAAATGCTGTATACATAAAAGATATTCAGTAATATGTTGGTTAAAAAACTTGAGGAAGCACTCAGCAGTTTCAAATAATGTTGAAAAGCATGAAAACCAAGAATATAGACATGACATTACATCAAGGTTCAGAGACAATATCAAGGTGCTCCACAATCCCAGTTTAATCTGTAACTACAATTAAAAGTATTAATTTATGTGTCTGTCCATTATCAATTTCAATACAATGGTGGGCACCTTGTATCTGATTAAAACACTAAAGACAAAATTAAATCTGTTCTGTTATGATCTGATTCTTCATTCCCAAAATCAACTACACAATACAAAATGCAGTAATTTCATATCACTTATACAGAAATGGAGTTAAGGACACAAGAGTTAAAAATTGTCAATGATACATTAAAACAAAAAAAAAGTGAAAGAAATGCAAAACCACATGAGTGTAGTAAAAGCTGTACTACACTTTTAAAACTATTGAATACCCTGGAAATACATAAAATATAAAAAATATATACATAAATACATATAATGTATAAATAGTTAAGAAATGCACAATATATAGCATATACTGCAATAAATACAGCATTCGATCTTGAAAAAGACCTGAAGTTTGCTTGTGGAAGTGGGCTTTAGAAGGGTTTTAGCAGCTTAAGAGTTATTGTGAGGTGGTGGAAGGAATGTTATCTGAAATTAGATAGAAAGTTGTAACATCATATGTAGATGAATATGCTCATGACACACATGGTAGACAGAGACACCTGCAGATTTTTGAGATGTATGTGTGTGCTTTGCCTACTATGTGGCTAAATTTAGCTAGATGCAATTTTTTGCATGCTTTTAGTATTTACTATGAACAAAATCGTGCATAAGAAAACACAAAATCTGTATTTTGCTTAAAGAGTTCCTTAATATATCAATCTTATTGGAAAACATGTCCATTTCAAAATGAGTATTATGGTAGAATTCACTAAAGGCAGTGAGAAAATGTGCTGACTTTTGCAGTGGAAAGAAGAATTGAGAAAGAGGTGTTGGAAAGGTGTCAAGAGAATAAGAAAGTCTTCAGAACCATATGTGATTAAATTAAAAGGATGTGATTGATAAAGTCTCAAAATAACCTGTCTAGAGGACTTTGTGTTCTGTCAAAAATCAAAACTTAAATTACAGAAACCAAACTCTGGTGATTGTAAAAGACAGAGAAGAATATGTATGGAAGCTACAACAAGGTTCTTTCCACATGCCTTAAAATTCCATTTCAATCTAGTACCCTGCTGTAACTACAATTAATACTATTTATACAACAGGAAAATGCTTGTATTAAAAATATTCAAATGTTTAAGTTTCTTTAAATGAAATTCAAGTTTGTAAATTAAATTCACAGTTTTTTTTACAATTTTTAAAATTTCTATCAGAATATTTGTTTTTTGCTTTCTCATTCTGTGTCAGAAGTGCTAAATACTGATAAATTTAGAATATCTTATTTATCAGGAAAAGCTTACTTCAGTTTTCTTCTGATTCTGCTCCTGGATCCGTTTGAGCAGGAATATAATGTGTTATCCTTCCCACATTTAGGGCTCTGTACATTTCTACTTTAATAAGGTTAAAACACTTCATCTACGTGGGTAAAATGTAGATAGAATTACAGGCATTGCTTTCTGGAAGAATCAGGAGTCACTGACTCTTCTGGAATAAAAGTTTCCTTTTTACCAAGGCCAATGCAAGAACATTTATTTTTAGTTTCCCCTAGGAACTTACTTATCTGGTGGTCTGTAGCACAGAAAAGAGAAACAGAGTGAGATTGGCAAACACTATTTGACAAACTTGACTGAGTCAATTTCTCAAGAACATATTCTGAGTTTTAAGGAAGACAGGTAAAGACTCAGATATCTATCATAAGTTAAGTTAATGGAGTCATTTATTCTTCCTGCTAAAATACCTTCTTTCAGAAATGTCAATTAAACCACCAAAGATTAGGACCCTCACAGAGCCATTACACCTTCTGCCACCTCCACTGGAACAGGCGCTGGTATCCATGGCTGAGAAACCCATGGACAGTTCACATTAGAGGACTCTGCAGACAACCCCAGTACCAGCCCGGAGAAGACTCACTGTGTGGCTACATCCAGACAAGAGACAACAATCACTGCAGTTTGGCTCGCAGGAAGCCACATCCATAGACAAATGGGGAGAGGACTACATCAAGGGAACACCCCATGGGGCAAAAGAATCTGAACCACAGCCTTCAGCCCTAGACCTTCTCTCTGACAGACGCCAAATGAGAAGGAACCAGAAAACCAACCCTGGTAATATGACAAAACAAGGTTCTTCAGCACCCCCCAAATCACACTAGTTTACCAGCAATTGATCCAAACTAAGAAGAAATCCTTGATTTACCTGAAAAAGAATTCAGGAGGTTAATTGTTAAGCTAATCAGGGAGGAACCAGAGAAAGGTGAAGCCCAATGTAAGGAAATCTAAAACATGATACAAGAAGTAAAGTGAGAAATATTTGTGGATATAGATAGCTTAATGAAAAAATGATCAAAACTTCAGAAAACTTTGAACACACTTTTAGAAATGTGAAATGTTCTGGAAAGTCTCAGCAATAGATTTGAAAAAGTAGAACAAAGAAATTCAGAGCTTGAAAACAAGGTCTTCAAGTTAACCCAGTCCAACAAAGACAAATACAAAAGAATAAGAAAATATGAACAAAGCCTCCAAGACATCTGGGATTATGTTAAACAACCAAACCTAAGAATAATTGGTGTTCCTGAGGAAGAAGAGAATTCTAAAAGCCTGGAAAACATATTTGGGGGAATAATCAAGGAAAACTTCCCTGGCCTTGCTAAAGACCTAGACATCCAAATACAAGAAGCACAAAGGACACTTGGGAAATACATGGCAAAAAGATCTTCACCTAGGCACATTGTCATCATGTTATCCAAAGTCAAGATGAAGGAAAGAATCTTAAGAGCTGTGGGGCAGAAACACCAGGTAACTTATAAAGGAAAACCTATCAGATTAACAGCAGATTTCTCAGCAGAAATCCTACAGTCTAGAAGGGCTTGGGTTCCTATCAGCCTCCTCAAACAAAAAAAATTATCAGCCACAAACTTTGTATCAGTGAAACTAAGCATCATATATGAAGGAAAGATACAGTCGTTTTCAGACAAACAAATGCTGAGAGAATTCGCCATTGGCAAGCCACCACTACAAGAACTGCTAAAAGGAACTCTAAATCTTGAAACAAATCCTGGAAACACATCCAAACAGAAACTCTTCAAAGCATAAATCACACAGGATCTATAAAACAAAAATGGAGTTAAAAAAGCAAAAACAAAAAACAAAAGTACACAGGCAACAAAGAGCAGGATGAAAGCAATGGTACTTCACATTTCAATACTAACATTGAATGTAAATAGTATAAAAGCTCCACTTAAAAGATACAGAACCGCAGAATAGATAAGAACTCACCAATCAACTCTCTGTTGCCTTCAGGAGACTCACCTAACACGTAAGGACTCACATAAACTTAAAGGCATGTAAAAAGGGATTTCATGCAAATGGATACCAAAAGCAAACAGGGGTAGCTATTCTTATAGGAGACAAAACAAACTTTAAAGCAATAGTGGTTAAAAGAGACAAAGAGGGACTGGATATAATGGTAAAAGACCTTGTCCAACAGGAAAATATCACAATCCTAGACATATAGGCACCTAACACTGGTACACCTAACATATAGCACACCTAACATATAGCACCCAAATTTATAAAACAATTACTAATAGACCTAAGGAATGAGACAGACAGCAATACAATAACAGTGGGGGACTTCAATATTCCACTGACAGCGTTAGGTCATTAAGAAAGAAAGTCAACAAAGATACAATGGATTTAAACTATACTTTGGAACAAATGGACTTAACAAATATATACAGAACATTTCATCCAACAATCACAGAATACACATTATATTCAAGAGTGCATGGAACTTTCTCCAAGATAGACCATATGATAGGCCATAAAATGAGCTTCAATAAATTTAAGAAAACTGAAATTATATCAAGCACTCTCTCAGGCCACAGAGGAATAACACTGGAAGTCAACTCCAAAAAGAACCTTCAAAACCATGCAAATATATGGTAATTAAATAACCTGCTCCTGAATGAGCATTGGATCAATAATGAAATTAAGATGGAAATGTAAAAATTCTTCAAATTGAATGACAATAATGACACAGCCTATCAAAACTGTTGGGATACAGCAAAGGCGGTGTTAAGAAAAAAGTTCATAGCCCTAAACGCTTATGTCAAAAAGTCTAAAGGAGCACAAACAGACAATCTCAGGTCACACCTCAAGGAACTAGAGAAACAAGAACAAACTAAACCCAAACCCAGCAGAAGAAAGGAAATAGCCAAGACCAAAGCAGAACGAAATGAAATTGAAACAAAAAAATCACAAAAGATACATGAAACAAAAAGCTTTTTCTTTGAAAAGAAAAATAAAATTGATAGATCATTAGCAAGGTTAACCAAGAAAAGAAGAGACAAAATCCAAATAACCTCACTAAGAAATGAAAGAAGAGATATTACAACTGACATCACTGAAATACAAAACATCATTCAACGCTACTATAAACACCTTTATGCAAAACTAGAAAACCTAGAAGAGATGGATAAATTCTTGGAAAAATACCACCCTCCTAGTTTAAATCAGGAAGAATTAGATACCCTGAACAGACTAATGACAAGCAGTGAGATTGAAATGCTAATTAAAAAAATTGACAACAAAAACAAAGTTCAGGACCAGATGGATTCACAGCAGAATTCTATCAGACATTAGAAGAAGAATTGGTACCAATCCTTTTGACACTATTCCACAAGATAGAGAAAGAAGGAACCCTCCCTAATTCATTCTATGAAGCCAGCATCACCCTAATACCAAAATGAGGAAGGACATAACCAAAAAAAAGAAAACTACAGACCAATAACCTTGAGGAACACAGATGCTAAAATCCTTAACAAAATACTAGCTAACCAAATCCAGCAACATATCAAAAAGATAATCCACTATAATCAGGTGGGTTTTATACCAGGGATGAAGGGATTGTTTGACATACACAAGTCAATGAATGTGATACACAACATAAACAGAATTAAAAAAAAAACACACACACATACACATCGTCATCTTGATAGATGCAGAAAAAGCATTTGACAAAATCCAGCATCACTTTATGATTAAAACTCTAAGCAATATTGGCATACAAGAGACATACCTTAATGTAATAAAAACCATCTATGACAAACCTACAGCCAACATAATACTGAATGAGGAAAAGTTGAAAGCATTTCTTCTGAGAACTGGAACAAGACAAGGATGCCCACTCTCACTACTCCTCTTGAACGTAGAACTGGAAATCCTAGCCAGAGAAATCAGACAAGAGAATGAAATGAGGGGCATCCAAATTGGTAAAGAGGAAGTCAAACTGTCACTGTTTGCTGATAATATGATCATTTACCTTGAAAACCCTAAGACTACTCTAGAAAGATCCTAGAACTGATAAAAGAATTCAGCAAAGTTTCCAGATACAATATTTATGTACACAAATCAGTAGCTCTTCTATACACTGACAGCAACCAAGCAGAGAATCAAATCAAGAACTCAACCCCTTTTACAATAGCTGCACAAAAAAAATAAAATACTTAGAAATATACCTAATAAGGAGGTCAAAACATCTCTACAAGGAAAACAAAACACTGCTGAGAGAAATTATAGATGACACAAACAAATGGAAACATCCTATGCTCATGGATGAGTAGAATCAATATTGTGAAAATGACCATAGCACCAAAAGCAATCTACAAATTCAATGCAATCCCCATCAGAAAACCACCATCATTCTTCACAGAATTAGAAAAAGCAATTCTAAAATCTATATGGAATCAAAAAAGAGTCTGCATAGCCAAAGGAAGACTAAGCAAAAACAACAAATCTGGAGACATCACACTACCTGATTTCAAACTATACTATAAGGCCATAGTCACCAAAACAGCATGGTACTTGTATAAAAATCGGCACATAGACCAGTGGAACAGAGTAGAGAACCTAGAAGTGAACTCAAAATTTACAGCTAAATAATCTCTTCAACAAAGCAAACAGAAACATAAGGTGGAGAAAGTACATCCTTTACAATAGATGGTGCTGGGATAATTGGCTAGCCACATCTAGGAGAATGAACCTGGATCCTCCTCTCTCACCTTATACAAAAATCAACTCAAGATGGATTAAGGCATTAAACCTAAGACCTGAAACTGTAAGAATTCTAGACAATAACGTTGGATAAACCCTTCTAAACATTGGCTTAGGAAAGGGATTCATGACCAAGAACCCAAAAGCAAACGCAATAAAAACAAAGATAAATATCTGAGACCTAATTAAGCTAAAGAGCTTTTGCACAGTAAAAGGAACAGTCAGCAGAATAAACAGACAACCCATAGAAAGGGAGAATATCTTCACAATCTATACATCTGACAAAGGATAAATATCCATAATCTACAAAGAACTCGAACAAATCAGCAAAATAATAATAATAATAATAATAATAATAATCCCATCAGAAAATGAGCTAAGGACAAGAATAGACAATTCTCAAAAAAAGATATACAAATGGACAAAAATCATATGAAAAGATGCTCAACATCAGGGAAATGTAAGCCAAAGCCACAATGAGATACTACCTTATTCCTGCAAGATTGGTCAAATCAAAAAATCAAAGAACAGTACACGTTGGTGAGGATGCAGTGAACAGCGAACACTTCTACACTGCTAGTGGGAATGTTAACTAGTACAGCCACAACGGAAAACCGTGTGGAGACTCATTAAAAAACTAAAAGTAGAACTATCATTTGATCCAGCAATCCCACTATTAGGTACCTACCCAGAGGAAAAGAAGTCATTATTCGAAAAAGATACTTGCACATGAACATTTATAGCAGCATGATTCACAATTGCAAAATCATGGGACCAACACAAATGCCCATCAATCAGCAAGTGGATAAAGAAACTGCATATATATACACACATACATATATATATATAATATATATACATATATATAAATATACACATACATATATATGTATGTGTATATTTGTGTATATATACACATATATATGATGGAATATATAGATGATGAAAAATGTATTTATGATGGAATACTACACAGCCATAAAAAGAATGAGTTAGCAGCATTTGCAGTGACCTAGATGAGATTGGAGACTATTATTCTAAGTGATGTAACCCAGGAATGGAAAACCAAACATCGTATGCTCTCATTGATATGTGAGAGCAAAGCTATGAGGACACAAAAGGATAAGAATGATACAATAGTCTCTGGGAAGTTGGGGGAAAGAGTGGGAGGGGGGTGAGAGATAAAAAACTAGAAATATGGTGCAGTATATACTGCTCTGGTAACGGGTGCACTAAAATTTCAAAAATCACCACTAAACAGCTTTCTAATGTAACCAAATACCATCTGTACCCCAATAACTTACGGAAAAAATAAAATAAAACACCTAAAATACATTCAAAAATAATAATAATTATAAATGTCACTTATAGCCACAACTTACGTATTCTGAGAGCCAAGCAGTATTTTTTATGTAAGGAAATTATGAAAACTGGCAGGTTTAATTGAAACAAATGAAGAACAATACAAGGATCAAATAAATTTTAATTTCTTATAATAAGAAACTCACAAACATGCATATGAATCTTCAAATCCCACACAAAACCCAGCATGACATATCCAGTGTGCTTAAACTCCAGCACTGTATTCTTAGTGACTCTGATAATCAGCTAGGGAAATTGTCTGACCTGGTCTGGTTTTGCATATGAGATTTTTCCAGGAAAGCCAGTGAAATTCACCTCTAGTTCAGTTTTTAATGCTGCGCTAAGGGACCTTCATTCATTTATTCATGAAAGCTATGGATCTTGTTTTTTCATAGCAATAATCAGGCATTTGTTCACTGTTCTAATTTCTTTTTTATTTGAATCTTTCAAGTGTCAGCATTAATTTTCTGATATATATATGTCAGAATTTATATATATATAAATTGTATATATAAATTATAAACCCTATCACTAGAGAATACAAAATGAGACCACAGAACCTATAACTATTACGTTTAGTTATGCAAAGGCAAATTTCTGCCCTTATAAAACTTAGTAAAGTTTTCAGCAGGCAGATTTACATGTCTAAATCCCTTGGCAATGTAATTCAGCTGCCACTATAGTTATTAGAAAAGAACTAGGGCATATACTTATCAGATTATGTTAAATTATTTTATACTGAGAGTCTTTTCAGCAAAGGCTTAATTTCAAACTACTGTAAATTGCACATAAAATATACATGTTGGTGTATTAAAGAAATGACAGAATAAGAGAAATATGCAAAGAAACACTTCTCATATGCTAAAAAAAATCATGGATGATAGATCTTCTTTTTAATTGAAATGTATTTTTCCTCGGACCATAAGTTTGTTTACATTATTCTTTAAAACGTCATGCCATTTTGTAGGAAAAGGTCAAATTTCACTGCTGGGAAACGGTTGCAAATTCAAATATTGACAATATTGTTTTCAAATGATTTTTTAATATAATACTGGAATTAGGGCTTATTATCTGTCACTAAGTAACAGAAGGGAACCACCCTAGATATCAGAGCCACATCACACAAAAAAGTTGTAAAGGTATATATTTAAAATCTGAGAAATAATTCAGAGCATCCAACTCTGAGTTCCATATAATGAAAGTTAGCGTATCAGACTATGGAAATAACTGCTGGATATTTACCCTCATGGTGATTGTTTTTTGTTCCTCAAATAGTTAAGAGTTAGTCTTCATAACAACCTTTTAAAAATCTCAGCTCTAATACTTTATATGAATAGGAAGAGTTAGGTAAAGTTATGTTATTGTCTATCTCATATTTATACTGGAGTTCTGATGAATTCAGTTTTATTCTGTGGTGTACTAAGCATTTTTATAAACTCCCAAGTAGGAATGAAAAAACTGGTACTATTTGAGGCTGGAAAAATGTTTGAATAGAACCTGAAACACAATCTGCAAACCACGGTTCCTCTTCATTTTATGTATATTTCAAGGCAAATTTAAGTCAGATGTTTCTGATTAATGTACACTTAGCTCGTGAAACTTGTTGTGCAAAACTATTTGACTTCCAGGAAGCCTTTTTCTTTGCAAGACATGTTCCTCTGTACAAGGAAATTTAGTTCTGCCTATACTAGATGGTATACAAAACTGGAAACACTTCTGGTGCTGTTTTTTGTTTTTGTTTTTAACTTTTAAGTTCAGGGTACAAGTGCAGGTTTGTTACATAGGTAAACTTCTGTCATGGTGGTTTGTAGTACAGATTATTTTTTCACCCAGGTATTAAGCCCAGTACCCATTAGTTTGTTTTCCCGACCTTCTCCCCCACTCCCACCCTCTCTCCTCAAAGGCCTCAGTGGGTGTTGTTCCCTTTTACGGTGCTTTAAAAAAAAATGTATCTGAGTTCACGTTTTTATTTGATGATAGTTTTTAAAGCAAACTATGTCCCTTGTCCCTTGCTCCGCCTTCCGGGTTCCCGCCATTCTCCTGCCTCAGCCTCCCGAGTAGCTGGGACTACAGGCGCCCGGCACCTCGCCCGGCTAGTTTTTTGTATTTTTTAGTAGAGACGGGGTTTCACCGTGTTAGCCAGGATGGTCTCGATCTCCTGACCTCGTGATCCGCCCGCCTCAGCCTCCCAAAGTGCTGGGATTACAGGCTTGAGCCATCGCGCCCGGCCGGGATCTGACTTCTAACCTCAATTCTGTCACACACTTTCTAAGTGATTTTTTAAAAAATCATGTTGTTTCCTTTATCTTCATCTATAAAATGAAAGGGCTAAATAAAATAGCTTCGCCAAAAACAATTCTTGAAGATCTATCTAATTTCTGAATTCTATATACATTAAATCAATAGTTGATTTGATCAACTTTTCCTCAAGTAATGATCTTAATTCACTTAAATAATATACACTTAGCTCATCAAACTTAAATAAGATTATAGTAAATACATATTGTTCAAAATTCAAAAAACCAAAGTCTTACAAATATATTTTCTTTAATTTTTCCCATTAACTATTTTTATTTTATATTTTTAATTTTTATGGGTACATAGGTGTATATATTTTTATGAGTTACATGAGATATGAAAAAGAGGCAGAAAATATGACACAGACTGAATTATGGATTGTTAAGATTTTTTACATATCAGATTGTGGTGTTTATATATAATTGTCTACAGCTATCAGGTCAGCGATCTTTACATGGAAACAATATAACAAAGATGACCCTAAAACACTGAAAACTTTGGAATTATGTTATTCATAATAGGCGGTGCTATGCTGCAGTAAAGAAAACAGTCCCTATAGCTCAGTGACTTCAACCAACCATCGAATATTTCTTGTTCACATTATATGTCCTTATAGGTTTCCTAGGGGCTATGTTCCACGCCATTAATCAGGAGATGTTTCTTTCCAAGGTTTATCTCACAAGGAAAACATCAGTCAGCTGAAGAGAGATGGCAAATAGTTAATTTGTTCTCAGACTAGTGACCAGAGCAAGCCGTCCAGCTACTCATAAACTTCAAAAGGGTGAAGAAGCACGAGTATTATCATATGCCAAAAAGGCAAATCAGCAATAACTGGGAGACACTATTAATGACCTCCGCAGTCACACACAAGCCACCCTTAAGTGATAGTTAGTATAGCCATACACTAAATTAAGAATTAATTTAGAATTAGTCTAACTAAGAAAAAAGTTGGCTAACTAATCTTAGAAATATTTTTTGAAATTAAAAACTGATGTTTTTCTAATTGAAATATCATACCATATAATGACATATAATAACATACCACATAATTAGATATTCCTTAACATTTATTTACTCAAAATGTTAATTTCAATGAGTACATTCAAATATATAAATTTTTATTGTGCTTAATGCTAAAAACTACTTCTTAAACATTTTTGTAAAATTTTTTTCACTTAGTCGTGACATAGATTTAGAAAACCTTAATATTATTTTAAATGATAGTTAATATATCATAAATATACATATTAAATGTATCATAATATGCATAATATAGTAATTAGATGTATTTTATGCAACAATCAATACAAATCATTTTGTTTTTATACCCCAAATTAAACAATTTGCTCATATTGTCTTTACTTACGTATCTTAAAACTGTTGTTTTATTGCCATTCTAGATCTATCAACTTAATAACACATGACCCATCAGAGTCTTCCTTTCATATATGAAAAATTGCTAACCCATTTATCCCTCCCTCAAGCCTTCCTAATATGCTTTTAGCTCAATTTTCAGTATGCTCTTGGTAACCGTAAAGAGTATTCTTATATTTTATTTTTTGGTACATAAAAACAGTCACAATCTTTTGACTTTCCTTACTGTAAGATGAGGTTTTCTTGCACCTGTCCTTTTTCCAGCTCTCCTCTCTCATCTCTTCCACCTTGGTACTTATCTACATACTTTTATTATTTTCCTTTGCAAGATGAAAACGTCAATATTTTGTTTTTATCAGAGATAAGCCTTCCATGTTGTATTGTTTATTATATGCAAACATCAGCAGTATTTATATTGTTTTCACTATTTAAATACTGTTTCCTGGGGAATCTAGTAGTATAATTTTATCGTATTTTTTATATAGTTTATAAAGTACCAGTTTGGGTGCCTATAGTGGATTATTCAGAAGTTATCTAATTATTAGAACACTGAGCATTCTAAAATGAACTCATTCAGTCTGTTGAATTTTGGCGGAGGATCAAAGGGCTATCTAGAATATTGTTCATTTGTTTGTTTGTGGTGGAGAGGAGGATGCTGACACAGTGGTATGTGAACCAGGGGTATAAGTGATGTGAATATGACTTTAAGGTATTTCCTCTGCACGTTTTATCACTTCCTCTTCTATGCTCCATAATGCATATTGACCCATGGTAAACACCGTTTATTGAATTGAAATTAGAGCTTCTCTACTAAACTGCAAGCATCTTGAAGACAGGCAGCATGTCATATAGATTTCAGTAACCCTAGAACTTAACCTCAAATTGAGTGAAATCTAATATTTATTGACTATGAAGCATGTGCCATGCAATGCATAAAGCACTTTCATATATTTCATCTCACTTGACCTCCTCAAATGCTCAGGGAAAATGATAGCACTGCATTTTACGCATAAGTGTAATAAAACACAGATGATGTAACTGAAAATACCCAATGCTGCAAGAGAGACAGAGGCAGGATTTAAAAATTATTATTCTGATACCAAGTCTATCATTTCTTCTATATGCTGCTGTTTCGTATATGAGGTATCTGGTACAGAATATATATTCAATAAATATGTGCTAAATTCATCAACAGAGTAATCTTTTATTATAGAATTTGCAGATGTAAAGATTGTAACAGATAGTAGGCATCATAGGAAGTGACTGGACAGTCCCAAGGCACCAGAACATAGAATATGGTAAATTATTTTAGTCAACAATGGAAAGTGTAAAAGGAGGGAAAAATGTCACCAATAAAGATTGTTTAAAGGACAAAACTGCTGCATGCCATTTGGACAAATTATTATGAAAAAAAAGTCAAAGTGATGGTAACAGTGAAATGACCCTGATAACCCAAAGTCATTTAAATGATAACTGACCCTTTCTATTGATACATAATATTTATACATATTTGTGGATTGCACATGATATTTTGTTACATTTATAGAATGTGTAGTAATCAAGTCAGGGTATTTAGGATATCCATTACCTCAGGTATTTATCATTTCTGTGTGATGGGAACATTTCAAGTCCTTACTTTTTGTTATTTTGAAATATGCAATACCTTGTTAGATACAGTCATCCTACTCTACTATTAAATATTAGAATTTATCCTTTCTAATCTAACTGTATATCTGTACTTATTTATCAACTTCTCTCCATCCCGCTCCTTCTCAGCTGTACACCCTGCCCAATCTCTAGTATCTACCATTCTACTCAATCTTTGTAAGATCCACCTTTTTTATAGCTCCCATATGTGTTATTTGTCTTTCTGTGTCTAGATGAAGGAGGGGAAAGGAAAATAATTATTAATAGATATGTATCTGTCCCTTACAACTTCATGTTGTGACAAAAGCATTTTGAAGCACACCGCTTGCTAAAATGGCAAATGTATCATAAACTTTCATCTCTGCTTTGGCATCCATTGAATGCATGGCTGTTTTCATGTATGTCAACGTGAAGGGTTATGTCAACATGAAGGGTAATGTCCACAGTTTAAAAAATATATATCATTTACATATAGAAGTTTAACATAATGACTTCCAGCTCCATCCATGTTGCTTCAAATGACATGATTTTATTCTTTTTATGGCTAAATAGTATTCCATTGTGCATGTATGCACATTTTCTTTATTCATTCATCCAAATATGAACATTTAGTTTGATTCCATATCTTTGCAACTGAGAGTAGTGCTACAATAAATACGTGGGTGCAGATATTCCTTTAATATACTGGTTTCTTTTTCCTTGACTAAATAGTAATTTAGATTGCTTTATTTTACCCTGCTCTTCTTTCATTTTGTACAGCTGCTTATCTAATTATTGATGCAATTCTGATCCTTTTTTAACCTAGCCATGAAAATAAATGCATCTTTTTCTTAAAGATAATCAGAATGTTCCTAATGACATGAAACCACTCTTACAAAAGAAACTAAATGTATTGCACTCAATTAGTCTGCTATTTCTGGTTTGCTTTTCATGAGAGTTGATTTTTTTCTGATAAAAATTGTTTCAGGCTAATATTTACATTTTTAAAAATATTAGTCATGTAAGAACTTAACATAGAGATAAAAAGAAGCTGGAAGCATATATAGAAAGATGGATGCCTCTTTCAAATTTTAAAGCTCTAGTGTATTTTAATCCTTATTTTTAAAGTTTTCTTATGCATATTATCTGACATTTAAAATATATTTCTTGCAAATCAAAACCACGATGAGATATTGTCTCATACCAGTCAGAGAAGTTATTATTAAAAACTTAAAAATGCAACAGACGTTGGCAAGGCTGTGGAGAAAAAGGAATGTTTATACATTGTTGGTGAGAATGTAAATTAGTTCAGCCACTGTGGAAAACGGTTTGGAAATTTCTCAAATAACTTAAAACAGAACTACAATTTGAGCCAGCAATCCCATTACTGGCTATCCAAAAGAAGATGAATTGTTTCACCGCCCCCCCCCCCCAAAAAAAATTGCTAAATGTTGATTGCAGCACTATTCACAATAACAGAGACATGGAATCAACCTAGTTGCCCATCAGTGGTGAACTGGATAAAGAAAATATGGTACATTTACACTATGGAATGCTATGCAGCCAGAAAAATGAAAAGAGTTACGTCCTTTGTAGCAACGTGGATGGAGCTGGAGGCCATTATCCTAAGTGAACTAATGCAGAAACAGAATACCAAATACTGCCTGTTCTCACTTGTAAGTGGGAGATAAACAATGGTTACTTATGGACATAGTAATGGTCATAAATATACAATGAAACTAGCTATTGGTTGCCATGCTCAGTACCTGGGTAACGGTATCAATTGTACCTCAAATCTCAGCATCACACAATATACTCAGGTAACAAAACTGCATGTGTAACTCCTGAATCTAAAGTAAAAGTTGAAATTATTTAAAAACAAACAAATAAAATATATATTTTTTACTTTAAGCTCATTTTGAATTCTGGACTCATTTTCTAGGATAAAGCAAACACTCCTTCTCTGAAACATCCTCTCCAGTTTCTGTCAACAATAAATGCAATAAGCTCGCTTCTAAGACACTACTTAGGTCACTAATGAAAATTCTAAATATCTTGCTGTATTGTTGAAGCTGGAAGCATTATAGAATCAATTCTGCAAGGTAGCATCTCTGTCATTTGGGACCTGATCATTGTGACTGACAGAGGACACTTAATTGACTTTACTAAGTAGAGACAAGTCATCTGTTTATCACATAACACAAAAGTGATCATTAATTATGTCAATGTAACTGTTTCCAGAGTGATGTCAAAGATACCAAAATTTATCAAGCTATTCATTTTATAATTGCCAAAATATAACTAATAATAGAAATAATGATTACCTATATAAGTTCATTATGCTCTCATTGTACTCAAAAATATATCTTGATAACCCATAAAAGAACCAAAGACACGTAGTAGAACGATGAGATAAGTAGAATCTGTCTTGACATTTTCAAAATAATTGTTCAAATGCATTAGTTAGCAAAGAACTTAATGATTCAGTCACAAACTGAAAGAAATAAGATACTATACAGCCATGAAAAAGGATGAGTTCATGCCCTTTGCAGGAACATGGATGAAGCTGAAATACATTATTCTAAGCAAAGTATCACAAGGACAGAAAACCAAACACGACATGTTCTCACTCATAGGTGGGAGTTGAACAATGAGAACACATGAACACAGGGCGGGGAACATGACACACCGGGGCCTGTCAGGGGGTGGCGGGGGGCAGGGATAGCATTAGGAGAAATACTAATGTAAATGATGAGTTGATGGGTGCAGCAAACCAACATGGCACACTTACGCCTATGTATCAAACCTGCACGTTGTGCACATGTACCCTAGAACTTAAAGTATAATAAAAACATTTTAAAAAAGAAATAAAAGGAGAATTTCAGGGCCTCAATACATGAAATGGTTTCAAATATCTCTGAATTTGAAGGAAAATTTAAGTAACATGTAAGAGTGAAAAGAGCCCTCATGAAGGAGGCAGTGAACTGGAATTTTGATGTTTCTGCTGCTAATAAGCAATGTGATATAGTACCAAACGCTTAACTTATCTCTACCTTAATTTATTTGTTTGTGAGATTAAGTGTTAGGGAAAAATAATTTTAAAGTTTATTTTAACATAATAATAAAAGGTTAAAATAAAAGTAGACCACTAAATTGTGTGGCTCTATATACACATACGTAACTGAGGTGTACACATAGCTACATATATGTAAATGTATGTATGTTTTATAGGTATATGGTACAATGCACAATTTTTCTCCCCTGTGAGTAAAATATAAAGGCAAATAAAAAGATGTATATTTTATGCGATAATGATTTGAAACGCATTTCTTAATGGATCAAATAATCAAAAATACGCACAATGAGTAAATTACGTACATCTAAATAAAGAAATTAAATATATCTTTAGACACACCAGCATGGGCCTATGGAGGGTGGAAGACTTCTAGAGAGATGAGCACAAGGAGCCCACTGTGCTATCATAACAAATTTTGCAAAAATGAATGCTTATAATAATTTCACTCTAGGTTGAATATCTTTTATTTTTCACCTGATGTAATAGTCTGTTGTTATAAGACTTCATAACTACCTTTCCCTCACAAAAAATACATACATGTTTCATAAGTCTGTGAACTGGAAATTATTTTTTAATAAATATATATCTGTCCCTCACAACTTCATGTTGTGACTAAATCATTTTGAAGCACACTGCTTGCTAAAATGGCAAATGTATCATAAACCTTCATCTCTGCCTTGGCATCCATTGAATGCATGGCTGTTTTCATGTATGTCAACATGAAGGGTAATGTCCGCAGTTTAAAAAATATATGCCATTTACAAATTTAGCACCTAATCTTCCCCACTCCCAAGTTCTGAGCTTCCCCTTACTCCCAAATTCTGAATTCATATCTTTGAATGACAGAAAAAAATATATAGTCTTTAATTTTAAAAGTCTCTTAAATCTATTTGCCAATTTTCTTTTTCCCTCTTCTAAGGATAGAAGAAAATAAAAAATAGGAAGGAAGAAAGGAAAGGAAAGGAAAGGAAAGGAGAGGAGGGAGGAAGTGAGGGACAAGGGAAGGGCAGGGAAGAGAAGGAGGGGAAGAAAGAATAGGAAGAGAAGGAAAGAAAGGAAAGAGAAGGAAGGAAAAGAAAGGAAGGAAGGGAAGGGGAAAGGAAAGAAGGAAGGAAGGTCGGTCAGTTGCTAGAAATAGAGTTTGCTTGGAGATAAATAAATATTACTGACATAGACTGGCTATCTGGTTATTCAAACTAAATAAACTATGATATAAGTTTACTCACAAAACTAGTTATAATTTTTAGTTTAATAAAGAAAAGTACCTTAAAGTCACACCGTTTAATATGGTTTGCATTTCAACTTTTGTCTATAAGCATCTTCTTGTGTGTGAAATGTATTTCCCCACTGAGTGATTTTCCACATTTACCACACAACACTCCCCCGTGCTTGGAACCTGTGTGGATTTTTCTTTTACAAACTTTGACAGAAAAATTGGGGCCTTTTTACCAATTAGATAATAAAAATAACTTCCCCTATTTTTCCCTATTACTCAGGAAAATCTCAGTTGTTCTGTTTTCTTATTTCTTCTAGTTATGTATGATCTTAATATATGCTCATTAATTCAGACACACTGAACATTTATTTTATTTATAATTTTTGCTCCCTGCTGTTCTCAGGAGAGGCACATCTCAATTTTATGAGTGACATGGGAGTAAGTAGTTATGCAGTCAAGCTCCAGCCTGCTTCGGTGTCACACATTCATAATGTTGAACACTCAATCTACAACCCACAACAACACATCACAGTCACAACCCAATCACACAATGTCCCATTGCAGTATTTCATGTCATACCTTTGAGACACGCAATTCCTGATTAGCCCCTGGATTTTTTCCTGCTTTTAATGTCTGGGCCCATTGGGCTGCGGGCCTAGCATAAATGGGGATGGCGAGTACGTCTCTGGTCTCCTGGAGCTACAGAGGGCTCAGAGCAGACATAAAACAGGCCTACAGGCCTACAACATCTGAACAGTGTTTCCTGTCTGTAGTTCTCATTTTTACACTTGGCATGAGCTGCAGTGACCTTTCCCCTGTTCTTTAAAGCGATGTCTTTTATGGAGGTTAAGAGTGACTTGGCCCCCAAGTGAACAAAGTCCTTGGCCCCCACTGAACTCCAACTGTGCCATATGTGCATAGTGCTGTGAATGCTGATTTAGTGGTATGGGCAACGGTCCACCAGAACTGAGCATACTGAGATCACCACAATTATGTGACTTGAAGATACTTGCGTGCCCCACTGATCGTTACCAGAGTTATGAAAGTTAGGCTTTGGGCTGCACTTATCTGCCAACTCAGCAGCATTTGGACCGCATGAATTAATGATAGCACAGTAAGTACATTCTACGGCTACTTGTAATTGTTATTATTAAAGCCAAACATGGGACTTATGGTGAAAACAGTGGCCTAGCCAGTTGCCTCTGAATAGAGCCATACACGTTTACTTTTTCTTCTTCTACACATGGTTTTGACTCCACGTGTGTTGCCATGTGGGAGGGATCATTCTGGCCTAAAACCTAATAAGTTAAATGTAACTTTCTGCAGTTAATTTCTTAGGCATTCCACCCTTAAGAGATGGTGAGAAAACATGATAGTTTGCATATTCCTGAAAAATGCATAGGACAAAACTCTCCGGGAAATAAATTTGTAGTGCGTATTAAGTAAAGAATTCTCATACTGGCAAAGTACTAAAAGTTTAATGTTTTACTATTTAAAATTATAAGGGCATTTGTTTACCATATGTTTTATTGATTCTACTTTTAATGTGAGTCAGTGGGATAGATATAGAACTTTTTTATCCATGTTACAGATTTCTTTCCATTTTTGGTTATTTTGAAGATGTTATTTTCATCATGCCATCTCAGAGAAGAGTAGATTCCTCATTACTTACTATGATACCTCTAAATCTATAGATCATACAGGAGATATTATTTTTGTCTGCCATACTATTCCTTCTATGCTTCCAGCAAAGCCCTTGAAATAATAACAAAAGTAACTAGAGCTAATTAGTCCATCATGACTAAATGCAGTTGTCTGTAGCAAATGAGGGAGCAAGCAGAACACCATGCTTCTTCATTTTTGCCTCCTATTGACATTTTTGGCTCTTATAATTATTAGCCTTATCCAATCACGAACACCAGAAGAGATAGAGTTGAGATTACAGGTTCGTTGTTTTCTGACACACTGTGTGGGAAACAAAGTCTCAACACCCAAACATCATTCAGCCCATACAATGAAGAGGTTACACATAATTTTTATTTTTAAATATAAATAAACTTCTGGAATTTATTATTTACAGTGGGACTAGCAAGTAGTTTCACTTAAGTGCAAGTTTAAGATAAAGTACAAAAGACTAAAAATTGATAACTTGATGTCACAGGTATATTACCACAGTATTCAAATTTCTTTTTGAAGTAAACAGTGAGTACCTAGAGAAAAGGCCTGTGTTTTATTTGTTCCTCTATTTCCAGCATCCATTCAATAAATAGTTACTCAACACGTATTTGTTGACTTGAATTGGATAGGAATATTAATTGCTGTTAACTCACTAAAATGAAGAAAAATTAAACTACATTTTCTTTCTGCATAAGCCTTCATTTTGAAAATCTTTCTTAAATACTTTTTACCTTTCCTTTTACATTTGTACATTTTCATACAGTTTTTTTCCCATGGAAATATGCTTCATGCAAATTGATACATTCTTCTTTACTTGCACACAATAAATAATCAATCCTTATAGTTAAGGCAAATTTCTCAGTTCACATACATTTTCAGCAGAAAAACTAAAGACAGATTTTTATTTTAAGGTCAGATTTATTAGAGCATTCCTGTTATTCTCCAAAACATATATATTCTCCACACAGAAAATGTGTTTTGTGTGTATATGTGTGTGTGTGTGATCTATGACCTAAAAAGAGGTTGTAATTATTACTTTAAGTCTCACATTTTGTCTGTAAAATATGAGAGATTTTGTAGTGTAATACAAAAGTATTTAATAAATCTTTTCCCTACCTTTATTTGCTTAAACAGTGGTTAAGTCCTAATTTGAAATGCTTAAGAATCTATATGTAGCAACATTTTTTAAAGCATACACTAATTGCATAAATACAGAGAAGCATTAAACAGATTTTGGCAGTGTGAATCCAAAATGGAATTGCTTCACCTTATTGAAAAAAAACCAAAAAACTAACTCTTCAACTATCAACTTCAAAATTTGAAGGTTCAACCTATAGATTCTGCAGGCACTTTGCTACTTGCAGAAACCCAGAGACGATGGAAAACAGTTTAATCAATATGCTCAATAGACTGTTTGCTCACCTAATTGAGGGGAGGGCAAAAATAACTTCCAACCATTTCATTTCATTGACAGCAAGCCTTGGATACATTGCCTACTTGTCTTTTTAAAGTAGAGCATCCTAGGTGGTTTCTTCTGGATGCTCTTTGCAGAGGTCACATAAACAGACTTCCATCCTGATCCTTAATCCTAGCTGAAGTATGGGAGTAAATGAAAAAGCATGTGCTGATTTTTTAAGTTCTTCTAGAGAACAGTGATGTATAAATTCATGATTATGCAATTAGGAGCCCCAAGCACTGCATCTCATTTAATAGCATACCACTTTCGAGCTGTATAATTCCATATTCTCTTTATGAGAATGTCTTATTAAAGAACAGGGCAAGAAAAAAAGTGTCTCATGATACCCTGTTCCACTGAGATTAGGATTGATTAATGAGTGTGTCTTACATCTTCCATAGTTTATCATAGGAAAATGTGCTGTATGTTGTTGAATGTCCTTGGATAAGGTGCTGCCATCGCAGTCACTAACTGCCATAGCACGTGGAAAAAAAATCATAACGTTTTTCCCCCACAGATATAAAACAATGGGACATAGAAGGCCTTACCTCTATGTCATTAATAAAATGCTTGTCTCTTTCTGGCCATAGAATGTACCATAGAAATGTACCTCCAGTGTGTTTAGTATATTTGCATGCAGCAACCTTACCTGGATTGGTATCATTTTATGTCGTTATCCTCAAACAAACAAACAAAAAAATGGTGTAGCTCCTAGAATACATCCCAAAGTGGTTTGGTGGAGAAGCTTGTCTAACAAGACTTGCTTGCTTTTTTATTTCTCAACACTTGTGTGACATTTACCTTAGCAAACAAGCCCTCGTCTGTTCATGAAAGATCACTGTCAAGTTAGAAGGATTATTTACATGCTGCTTTACCCTTTTACCTTCCATTTTCTGTATTAATCCATGTTTAAAAATTGAATCAGCCTTATCAATTGATAATAAAGAAGCATTTTGGGATTACCCATTGATATTTTACCAAGGATCTAGGACTGCTTTGTTTCTAAGTAATCTTGGTCCAGATCCAACAAGAGTAAGTCTTTGATAATAATAATACAATTAAATCAAGTCCTTGGATTTAGAGGGTAGTGACAGACAAGGGAGCCCTGTGTTAATTGTGATGCCAACGAGGCAGAAAGGTATTCCACATAATTGACCTTACATTCAAAAATACTTTGAAGCACTTTTCTTGCAATCTTTTTATATTTGATGTCAGTTGTATCTCATCTAATGTTCACCAGAGTTGCAAATCAAAAGAGGTAATTGTTTTCTCCTTAGCCACCAAATCTGCTGAAACAGTTTTGCTTGCTCTTATGAACCAATAGATATTTTATAACTGACATATCTGAGCTTTGAGAGACAGAGAGAAAAGTGATATAGTATTACTAGTGACCAAATAAAACCCTATAAGCTGAAGTGTGAAATTAATTTAGTTGTTCTTCAGATAATTGACTTACAAACAGTTTGTTTTCTGTATTTAGGCTAATCTGTTAAGCACAAGATTCTGAGAATGACTTAATTTCATCCTGCCAAGAGTTTTTTGTTTTTTGTTTTTTTTTTTTTTGTATTTTCTACCTTGTGAAAAAAAATGGAAACTTCCCCAACGGAAAAAAAAAAAAAAAAAAAAGAGAGAGAAAGAAAGAAAGAAAAGAAAAGAAAATCCACGGGGAATTTTTTGTTTGTTTGTTTGTTTGAGATGTAGTTCAGCTCTGTTGCCCAAGCTGGAGTGCAGCGGTATGATCTCAGCTTACTGCAACCTCTGCCTCATGGGTTCAGGAGATTATCCTGTCTCAGCCTCCCAAGTTTCTGGGATTACAGCCCGCCACCACACCTGGCTATTTTTTACTTCTATTTTTCGTATTTTTAGTAGATATGGGGTTTCACCATGTTGACCAGGCTTGTCTTGAACTCCTAACCTCAGGTGATAGACTCCCCTCGGCTTCCCACAGTTTGTCTAACAAGACGATCACAAAATGCTATGATTACAGGCATGAGCCACCGCACCTGGCCTCTTGTGGAATGTTTTAGAGGCAGATTTCAGTTTGTACAAAGACCAGTTTTGTGTTTATTATAGTCTTGAATAACCCATAAGATTCTCATTAACTAAGGATTTGAAAAAGATAATAGTAAATAATAACTATTGATCACTGACATAGCACAACCATACTTGACATTTTTAATTTACAAATACTAATGAATACTAATGCTTGTGAAATACAGTATTGTATAAAGAGTCCTAACTATATGAACTCCTTTCTTCTTTGACTTGTGCACAATCAAGACTATCTGATTCATGTCAATAGAATATTAGCAAAACAAGAAATACAATGGCAATAAACATGAAAAATGTAAATTATTTTGAATAATTAATATATACTAATTTAAGCAAAGATGTAATTGTTCACTTCTATAATTGATATAGATTATTTATTAAATGAGCACCTCTGATATTAGCAAAGTATATTAAAATGATTTCTTGGGCACTACAGTAATAAAGTGTACATTAGTATAACTACCTTTGAGATAAGTAGAACTAGTCATAAAAATCTGAAATACTCTCTCACCCTTGACCTCAGAATTAATCTTTATATATTTATTCTGAGGAAATTAATTTGATCTATAAGCAATCTATAATTGCAAAAGCATAAAAACAAGCAAAATAATAGGAAAATGGTTAGTTGAATGTTTAATATCCAAATGATGCAGTATTTTCAGTAGTAACATTCATGTTTTTGAAAGAATTATGATAAAATCTATATGAGAACTATAAAATATCAGACGAAAGAAATAAAATAATTAAATAAATAGAGATATTCCACGTTCATGAATAGGCAGACTCTATATTATCAAGATATTAGTTTTTTCCAACTTTATCTGTAGACTCAGTGCAATTCCAATGAAAATCTGAGCAAGTTATTTTGTGAGTATAGACAAACTGATTCTGAAGTTTTTATGGAGAGGCCAAAAAAAAAAAAAAAAAAAGCCAGAATAACGAACAATGTTTAAGGAGAGAAAAAGTTGAGAACTAACATTCCCTGACTTCAAAGCTTACTGTAAAGCTACAGTAATCAAGACAATGTGATGAAAGAATAAACAAATACATGGCTAAAGAAGTATAATGAGCCCAGATATAGGACCACATAACTATAGTAATCTGATAGCTGACAAAGGAGCAAAAACAATACAATGAAGAAAAATAGTCTTTTCAACATGTGATGCTGTAATACCTGGACATCTACATGCAAAAAATCAAAATACACCTAGACACAAATCTTATAACTTTCACAAAAATTAACTAAAAATGAATTATAGATCCAAATGCATAATATAAAACTATAAAACTTTTGGAAGATAACATAAGAGTAAACCTAGATGACCTTGGGTATGGCAATGACTTTTAAGATACACCAAATACACCATACAAAAACCTGGACTTCATTAAAACAAAAATTTTTGCTCTGTAGAAGAGAATGTGAAGATGAGAAGACAAGCCACAGACTTTGAGAAAATGTTTGTAAAAGACACATCTGATAAAGGACTATTATTAAACATATACAGAGAACTCTTAAAACTTAATCAGAAGAAAACAAACAATTCAATTAAAACACGGACTAAAGACATTAATAGACACTTCACCAAAGTGGGTATACAGATGGCAAACAAGCATATGAAGAAATGTTCCACATCATATGTCATCAGGAAAATACAAATGGAAACAACAGTGAGATACCACTACGAATCTGTTAGGATGACCTTTCAGAACACTGACAATACGAGACGCTGGCAAGGATGTGGAAAATCAGAAACCCTCATTAATTGCTGGTGGGAATGCAAAATTATGCAGCAACTTTGGAAGATAGTTTGGCAGCTTCTTACATGACAAAACACATTTTTGCCATACAATACAGCAACCATAATCCGTGGCATTTACCCAAAGGAATGGAAAATTTATGTCCACACAAAAGGCTGCACATGGATGTTTATAGCAGCTTTGTTTATAATTTTTAACACTTGGAGGAAACCAAGATATCCTCAAGAAGGTGAATAACAAATGAACTGTGGTACATCCAGACAATGGGATATTATTCAGCATCAAAAAGAAATGAGGTAGCAAGCTGTAAGGTGACACAGAGGAAAGTGAAATTCATATTGCTAGGTGAAAGAATCCATTCTGAAAAGGTTACATATGATAGGATGGTTCCAACTACATGACCTTCTGGAAAAAGCAAAACTGTGGACAAGTAAAAAGATGAGTGACTTTCAGTGGTTAGGGAACAGGAAGGGTTGACTAGGTAGAGCTCAGAGGATTTTTAGGACAGTTAAAATGTGCTGCATGGCAATACTATGGTGCATATATGTTGTTATACATTTGTTCCAATTCATAGAATGTATAACACTAAGAGTTCAAGAGTGAACCCTAATGCCAACTATGGACTTTAGGTGAAAATACTGTGTCAATATTGGTTCAGAAATTGTAATAAATGTACCACTCTGGTGTGATATGTTGACAATAGGAGAGAGTAAGTATGTGTAGGGGCATGTGGTATATGGGAAACTTCTGTACCTTCCTTTCAATTTTGTTGTAAACGTAAAACTGCTCTAAAATTATTTTTTAAATAATGTCTTTTAAAATTATTTTTAAATATTAAGGTGAGTAATACTCTTACTTAATAAAGTTAGAAGTTTAAATGTAAAACAACCTGTAGGATCTGATTCACAATATAAAATTCTGAGTGGACAGTATTCTCTTTTCTAAAGTAATTTAAAGCTGTCATTTTATTTTTTCTGTCCTTTACTCTTTCTAAAAGAGATGTCAGTAATAACTTGCATCATTCTTTCTTCCATGTGTAAAGTGTCTGTTTTATTTTGTTGCCTTCATGGCGGTTTTTCCATACTCGCTTTTCAGCAGGTTGATTATGATGGGACCGTGGGCACTTTTCTTTATGTTTCAATTACTTGAGGTTTTCTGGGATTATTTAAAGTGAAAAGTGGTGTTTTACAGTATATCTTGCAAATTGTCAAATGTGATTTCATTTGCTATTTCCATCTCCCTCATTTTCTTACTTCAGGATCCCAGTCAGATGTATGATAAATTATATGATATTGACCTTTAGGCTTTGTTCATTTTTCCCCATTTCTTCACTATTCTTCAGACTGGATTATTCCTATTAATTTGTCTCCAAGTCTTCTGATTTTCTCTTCTACAATCTCTATATGCTGTTAAATACCTCCAGTAAAATTTTTCTATTTCATTGAGTTTAGAATTTTGATTTGATTACTTTTATTACTTTCTGATTGTCTGCTGAGATCCCTATCTAGTCACTCATTAATTTGTTGACTATATTTTCTTTCATTTTTAAAATATATTTATACTAGCTTTTAAAAAGATTTGGTCTTCTAAATTGAACACCTGAGCCACCTCAGGGTTAGTTTTCCTCAAATGCTATTTTTCGTGAACATGGATCACATTTCTGCTTGTGTACTGCCTATTGTAGGTAACACATTATTGAGATGCCAGATTCTGTTACCTTCTCTCTGAAGTGTTTTTTTTTTTTTTTTCTAATAGTCGAATTATGGATGATCACTTTGCAATTGCACAGGTTTTTTTTGGTATGCTTTGTGAAAGTCAATGTGTAGAAATCCCAGTATTCCTCAACCGCTTCAAACTTGGTAGGTCTCAAACTCCAAAGTATTGACCTCTTTAAGTCTTGGTTTTAAGCTTTATTAAGGTGAGCATAGAGAAGTCTTTACTATATGGTGTGGTCCTCACTCATAAGTTGGCTCTCTTTGTGTCTGTGTGGAATGCCTAAGGTCTTAATAAGGTGTTAGCGATCTCCCTCCACTCTGGCCAGGCTAGACCCCAAAATCTGCCAGTTCTCCTTACCTCCATAAGGTCAACTTCACTCTCAACACAGAAGCAACTGTTTTCTGAAAATTCAATCACGTATATATGCAGCACAATCCTCAAGCAAGGATGCGTGAGGGACCCTCATGCTTCCTTCTGCACAATTGCGTTCTCTCTAATGCATGGCACCAGACATTCCAGTTATAGCAGCTGTTCCAAACTCTAATCAAAACTGAGCAGGATGTATTTGCCCTGCATTGACTGTAGCTTCATGCACTGTAAATGCTGATTTGGCCAGGCCAGATAGGAGGCTTACTTTGTGAGTTTTCATTCTATTAAAGATCAGAGACTTGTGCCGCTTGTTGATAGCACTTACACCATGTCTAGGACAGAGAAATTGCTTAATAATTATACTGTGAATGAATAAAGAAAGAACTTGTTTCATATATTTTGCCCAGCTTTATGGTTGTCTGCCATAATATAGCTGGTGCAGGACCAGTAGCTTCATAATATCTAGACCTGGAAATCCTCTTGATAAATCCTTCATCTTTGCTATACCGCATTCCTCAGGGTCATTTTCTTTTCTCTCCCTTGCACTAAGTCATAAATCAAACTCAGATCATTTTACTTGTGTTTTCCAAAGATAAGATTATAGAATTTACTGGACCTTGGGAATAGAGGAGGTTTTACGTTACAGAAATATAAATATTTAAACTTCCTTATTAGATATTTTTGTGATTTAGCAGAATTTTGTTCATTCTGTCCCTGCAAAATTATGCCTGGTCATTTTTCTGCCTAGTCTTCAGTCTCCCTGCCTATGATCTACCTTCTTCACACTTCCATCTCCATACTTCACCTTTCTCTAATTTCACACTCCCAAATTTATCTTCATTTTTTTTTTTTTTTTTAAGCACAGAAGCTTAGCTATTAGTTTCCTTTTGCTGTTTGTTTTCACAGTATAGCTTCAGGGTCTCATTTTCCACATCAAAGAAGCATGATTTCCTAAATAGTATTTCCTTCCTAAGAAGAACTTTGGTGCTAGTTGATTAAATAATATCTATAAATGCACATTTATAGAAATTCAAAAATACACATATTCAAAGATATTATGCAAGTACTCATTTATGTCATTTATTCATTTGGTAGGCATTTATTGACAGCTTTCTATATTTCATGTGCTGGTGTTTAAAAGACTCAGAATGCATAGTCCATTCTCTCCATGAGCTCCCTGCTCAAGTGTAGAAGTGAAATCAGCAAAACCAACATATCATTACGGCTAATGTGCACACATGGTTTGCTATGAAAACACAGAAGGGATAGTAACTCAGACAAAAGAATTGTGACTCAGTTTCATAGAGCACAAAGTGATCTGAACTCAGATGTCTATTTCTCTATTATGCTTCTCTTGACCCTCAAACTATATAGCCATGCAACTTGCTATCATCACTCTTTGTATTTTTTCTTTCATAATTTTAATGACATTAATATATGTGTCTCTGCCATTAGCTAGTAAGTTCTGGAGAATTGTCCTGGGTTCTCAGCATTTGCACAGTGTCCAGCATACAATAAGTGTATTGAGTGAATAAATGAATACATAAAAGGCTTGAAATGTCTGTGCCTTTGATGTTTAAAACATTGATTTAGTTGGATATTTATTTCTGGTAAATAATGTCTTCAAAATACACAGTCTTCCTTAGGTTTTTTTTGGTGTTCATGATTAATTCTCCTAAGAATTCAGTATATTTTCTTTGCTTTTCTTGATATTTTACAGATAACGTTAAGGTTTTAATTTTTACACAGAGTTTGTAAAAAATATACGCCTTCTTTATTTTTAGGTATTTGTGTGTATGATTTGAGGAAAATGTTTTTGTCTCTTTGTGCTGTTTACTCTTTTTCAATAAGGACAGTGTGGTTAAGACTTCAAAGATGCTATTCACTGATATATTCAGAAAAGACATTATGTACTCTTTTGATTGACTTAAAGCTCGTGATTGCAGCAGCAGGAGGGAAAAAAAAAGTATTTTTAGGTGTGCTAGAAAGAAGTGTCAAAGCACCTCAGGCTGAGCAGACAGTCCAAGATAACACTCCTGCCTGATGTTAAAGACAATCTGTTACTGCCTATTCGCCACCCTGATTATAGCTCATGCACCCCTAAGTTTCTACTTGAGAAACTTCAGTGCTGATAGTTGCGTATTTAGATAAGTGAATAAGGTGACAGGAAAGCTTTTTATTTTGAAAATTATTATTGTGAGTGCTCACTGTCTGCTTCTATTACAAATTTAATTTTTAATTGTTCAAAACCTCTTTAGAGGACTGCATATCTTGAAAGATTTATAATGTCATATAGAATTGTCAGCAGGAAGAAACACCAGGAGTCATTAGTTAGTTTCCCAACTTCTTGGTAGGACTGGATCCAAGCCCACCCCAACATATGGATAGCCTTAGGAAAGAAGACTCCTCAGATCGTTTCCTTACCTGGCTCAGTGCCTTGAAATGTTGTGTTGTCACAAGAAGCCTCCACAGGAAGTCACAAGGTCTGACTTCTATTTTTAATACAGCAATGTGCTCCGTCGTGTTATGTTTACAAAACCTACCTACATTTTTGTATGTCTATAGTGACAATAGTTGGATACAAACTTAAAAATCCCATTCAAAAAAGTGAGTTTCGAAGGAAAATATCATTTCCCCCTTGTGAAACACAGCTCTGAAAGGTACAAACCAGAAATAGCAAATCCGTTTAATAGTCACACCCTATGATAATCCATTGATTTCATTTTCATAATTCTTTTCAGTGCTGGTATTCAAAGTTTTTTTTTATTTTCAAAAATGAGAGACTATAAGATTGAAAAGTAATTTCAAAGTATAAATAATATTTGTGTTCCTTGTAGGAAGGGATTCACTATACATTTAGGCATCTAGAAGGAGAAGAAATTCCTGGAAAGTGCGAGAAGAAATAAATTAACAAATACAAAATATTGTTGGCGCTAACCCTTTAAGGAATAAAAGTTGATTTTGAACCACCACATACCCTTTCTTATTCATAGAAGTGTTTGAGATGTTCATTACAAATTGCATTACGCAGCACCATCCTAGTGTTTCTGAGTCAAAAATCTCGAGAATAGGACTTGTAAAGCTGTATTTGTCACAGACATCTCAAATTGTACCATTGCATCTGGCTCAGGGACCACATTTAGAAAATACCATATCTGGTTAGTATGAGTAAGAAAGGGACACTGTTTTTTTGCAGCTATAGCAGAAAGCATATATATACATACACACACACATATATACATACACACACACACATGCATATATAATGCATTAAATACTTTTAAGGAGCCGCATCACCCCAATATCCCTCACAAGTATAAGAGGCAAGCCTATTATACTTGCTCTCCTGTGGTACTTCATCCCTGGCATTTCTATTTGCTAGTTATGCTTCCTGATATTTAAACTTTGGTTATAACTATAAAGCTGCTACTGAAGCTCATTTTCATTACCTTCAAGACATGAAATATTTACCTTTTTTTCAAGCTTTATTGAGGTATAATTGCAAATAAATAATTGTGTATATTCAAAGTATACGATGTGACATTTTGATTTATGTATATACTGCAAAAAGATTTCCAACAAGTTGATTGACATATTTATCACCTCATCTAGTGCCCCCCCTTTTTTTTCTGAGACTTATCTCTTGAGTATATTCATCTTGCTTAATTAAAACTTTAGACCCATGAATTAGTGACTCTCCATTTTCCTGTTTCCCTACTCCCTATAATGAACAGAGATACATTGTACACTTACAAAAACTGTCGAGAGGGTGGATCTCTGTTAAGTATTCTCAGCACAATAAGATAAAAGTATAAAACAAACAATGAATGGCTTAGAAAGGTAGCTCCTTCAGTAGGATGTAAAACTTTAGGACTCTTGCGGAATACTATGGAAAAGACCACAAATTATTCTGCCCCCTGAGTCCTTGCCCATTATACACCCCTCACACTCTGAGTCCAGTCTTGGTGATGTGCCTTGCTTCACTCAGTGGTTTATAGCAAATGTGATACAATAAGTTTCTTGGAAGTGTTTATGCCCTTACTGCTATTGGAATCCTATGACTACCATGTGGAATGCCCGAGAGGGTCAACTATGGAATGAGTCACCTGTGTCCTAGTAATTCCTCTGACCTCGTACCAACAGCTTCCAAATGTTGCACATGTGAATGAGGCCGTCTTAGGCCACCCAGCTGCTAAGACATCCGTGAGTAAAGTGGCTTTGTACATTTAGAGTGAAATTTCAATACTGTGTCATTAGCTTCATTCATTCATAGATTTAAATAATTAAGATGTTCAAATAATGAAAGCTTCATGAGACTAATTATTGAAATAGTTTAAAAAACAGACATAATGGTTTTTTTTTGGTTTCTGTTTGTGAAGTATTTTGACAACCTGCTGTGGTTGTATTTGTAATTAAATAATTTATATATTTAAATTAAATAATTGATCATCCTGTAGTAAAATTCCTGAAATCTCCAACCAGGGAATATAAATGCTTGTAAAACAAACGATATGTATGACAAAGATGCCTACTTATGCCTATTTCCTTAAATACCTACATCAAAAGTTTATGCGTATGCTACATGAGATGAACATAGAAAATGAGCATATTCATAAATAATAAGCATTTTAAAATGTGTTAAGGGATATAATTACTAAGATAATTCAAGATAGGATATTTTCTATATTGTGTGAGTATTATGTAGCTATGCATATTATATGTTAATATATTTCAAAACTCTTAAAATTGACTTTACAGTTAATACCACATCATGGCCCAAACCTAGATTTAGTGGTAAAAACAAGGTAATCCCACTGAATGCATCTCTAAATGCCTAAGTTATTGTGCTGTTGTAAATTAGGCACTGTGGGAATTTAGTTTGCTGAAGTGGTTGTAAATGCAGGTACCTAATATGCTTAATGTTCAAACGCAGAATTCTTAGGTGCTTGGGGAAATTAGTTAATTAGAAGAAAATATGATTTTGCATAAATGTGCATGTGTGTTTGTGCATTGCTATATCAGATACATTAATAATAAATGGGGGAATATTGTTTTGTTTACTTGCATACATATTTCGTGTTTATATCTTATACATAAAAGCAGAAACACATCATATGGCCTTTCTTTGGTACTTACTAAAAAACTTTCCAGTCCATAGACATTTGTTTACATTGAGCTGAGCTTGTCTAGTTCATGTGTCAAATCTGTCTTCTTTTATGTAACACACCTACTCTAAGTCCCATGAAAACATTACGAGTATGGGTGTTAATACATGTACAGAACAAATTATAGAGTAACTATTATTTCCACATACCAAAAAAAAGTATTACAATAACTTTTCGTTTTTTAAATAAATCAGCTCTCCCTCTGGCTCCATGAAACTTTAATTCACATTGGGACAAGTGGACACCTGCTTATTTACAAAGCTTTCAGTCATGTAGACACAGATTCACAGACTTGAGACAAGAATAAAATAAGTTAGATGGCCTCCTTTTAAATCCAACTGTGACTTTCATCTTTGTCACAAAATAAGCACAACATTTGGCAAGACTGGAAGCTTCCACTGCACGCAGGTCCAAGTTGGCATAGAATCACCTTGACAGGCTCTCAGATCAGCAAGAACTCTCAACTGTGAAAGGGTCCTTTTGCTAAATTTAACTTTTCCTTGGTAAAATAAATGAGATGCTCCTAAGGAGAAGAAATAGTCTCAGGATCAAGGAGAAGAGGCATCAGGTTCAGTCAGCTCATCAAATATGTAAGATATCAAGGTAGGTTAACAACAGCCTGTACAAGAGAAATGCAAAGTGTATACAAATTAAGATAGTCCTGAAAACCTGGAAAGCGAAATGATTTACTTTGCTTTGTTTTCCCCCCAGGACCATATCATTTCCATTTTCTTTGGAAGCATCTGAGTCTAACAGTCAGAGTAAGGAAGACAGATAATTGTGTTGTGTCTCGATGTTTGCAATTCTGGGTCTGAAGGCTATTTTCAATGTTCGGTTTTATGATTAGAAGGGACTCCAACTTTCTTTTGCTTAAATTGAATATCTTCTTAAAACAGAGCCCAAAGAAATACATGTAATGAAAAAGTTGCAGTGCTGACAAGCTGTGACATTACCAGGCTGAGTCATGCACACAGCTTGAACTTTGAAGTCAAGAACGTTTTTGTCTTTATTTAGGTTCACGATTTGGACAGAGGGCTATATCTTTTCCCACGTCACACAAAACATGTTGGCAAAACCTTGATGAGATGCTGTAGCATAAGTGTGGTTATTTTAGGAATCGCCTTGGCTCACTGTAGGGTGAACCAAGCTGTCAAGTGGTATAAGAAAGTTACTTAACTAAAGAGTGTCTTAGTAAATTAAATATTGATGAAAAAGAGCCCTTAATCTCCTTCTGCCTCTGGACAGGCATTTGCTTAATTTCAGCTTTATTTACTGAAATTCTCAGTCCCCTTTTTTTGTTAGATAGCAGAAACAGAGAACTTTATTATCTTGCCAGAGACAGACTTCTGTGCCACGATATAAATTGTTCCCTTTTTTTCTGGACAAACAAGGTTTATTACACACTCATAGCTTTAATATATTTAATCAGTCTACGTTGATGGAACTTTTCCAAAATTTCATGCCTGTATCAACACAACATAAAATACTGTTTTGCTAAGTTGAAATGCTATGGCATTCTACAGCGAAAGTCTTATGTGTTTTACTAGCTGGGATTTTCCCCTTGTTCATTTTACTTTTAGGAATGCAACAGTCAGAGAACCTCAGGAAACTACTGTTCTAAACTGTTCATTTTACATTTGAGGAAACAACTCCCAACATGTAGAGAAATTTATCCTAACTCACACAGCTAGTCAGTAAAAGACTTCGTATCAGAAATTCATGTTCCTGGCTCCTGGTGCTTTTCTTCTGATAAACAGGCTCCCCAGAAGTTTTCAAAGCTTTTTTAGTTGCCTCTTTATTCCCCATATCAAAAACTACAGGCTTTCCCTATTTATCACCCTCTGATCATATATGAAACACTCTGCTAAAACGTGGCCGTGTTAAGGAATGGTAAATACCTATTATTGCTATCTCCAGGCCTATCGCCTTTCAGGAGGTGACTTAGACACTGACGCTACAGTTTTACATTGTCACATTTTTAATTTGACAGTCCTATTCAAAAGAAGAAAAATAGAGAAAAAATATGAATACGAATGTTCAGTGTTATGATTTTTAAACTTTATTCATCTTAATGTATTTTTCTCTTTTGAAAAAAATTTTTAAAAATTTAATTCTTTTTAAACTTGAAAAAAATCTCTAAGATTTGCTGAAAAGACAATAGAAAATATATTCCACAAGATTTTTTCCATTCTGTGAAAATGTAGCACTACAAAAGGACCGAGAGTTCCCTGAATATTGTAAAATAGTCTCATCATTGTACCTATTATCTCTAGTTTTTGTTCTCCTAAGGAGAAGAAAGGCCCAAATCAATTTTTCCCTACACTATTATATTCTAACTTTCTTAGTCTCTACATCCCCAAATCATTAGACAGTCAAAGCCTCTTTATTTCAAATGTTGGAACATCCAGAAGATTTGGAAGCACAGATGAGGCAGGGGATCTAGGGAGCTCCCTCTCCACCTTACACAATTCAATCACCACAGATTTTCAGAGGACTCTCAAATTTTGCCAAGGACGGGCCTAGGTAGAACTTTATCTTTGGACTGCATAGAATATGCCTTTTTTTCTCATTTTCTTCCAAGTGCTCCAGTCTTCATAATGGATCCTCAACCCACCAGAAAAACCCTCTGCTCCTCAGTCTTACCCTGATTTTAGGCATTTTCTTAAGTGGTGATCAGGAAATTTCAGATGTGTTGACATCAGGCTTGCTGTTAATTTTGCAACATTCTCACTGGATCAACTAAATATACAAGGTAAGGTGTCACTTTCAGGCCTGCAAACAGTAGAACCAGTACTAAGCAGCAGTAGACCTAGTAGTAAGCAACTACACTTAAGAAGAAAGCACCAACATATATAAGAGAAATGATTAGGTTTACCGGAAGTATTATTCGAGGCCAGCGCTGTCCAATCAATAGATGATGGAAATGTTCTCTTCTGTGCTGTTCAATATGATAACCATGGCTATTAAGCACTTAAAATGTAGCCAGTGCAACTAAAAACCGATTTCTAAGTTTTATTTAATATTAACTCATTAATCTTTAAAATTTAGGTAGTCATATGTGGCCAGTTATACCATACTGAATATTATAGTTTCAGACAATATGTTTTTACAATAGCAATATGATTTTTTTAAAACTTTAAAAGACTTTGGTTAATTAAGGCATTGCTCTGTGTTCCAGAAACAAGAATAGAGACAAAATCCAATATAAGATCAAAATTACAATTATTTTATGATTTTATAATTGCTATTTTTTTCTGAACTTTTTATTTTTATCTAAAAATACAGTCTATTCTCACTTGATTTTTTTCTTTCCCTTTATTCCCCATGCAGGATGCTACTTTCTATAATAGTGAAGGAATTTAGAACTTTTTATTTGGGCATTTAAAGCAGCATCTGTTAGAATAAAAGTACAGGACTACATTATAACCAGGGCCACATACATTATGTACTCCCTAAGCCAAATTAAACTGGAAAATTGTCTAGAAGTAAAGGGTCAGCTCTAATAAGCTGAACATAATCTCCGTATTCTATCCCTAAAGAAAATTAAATTTTAATTATCCTGAGAGCTCACTGTTCAGGAATGTCACTCTAAGCAATCACGTAAATGACAGTTAAACTCCGGAATAAATGTTAAAAGTTAAATATTATCTGCAGTTGCTCTTTTAGTCCAGAGTTTACTAGTTGCTTCAGGCAAGCTATTAGAAATACCAGATATTGACAAGTTAAACCAAAATGGAAGAGGAGTCCTCAAGATCTGCAAAATTAGTCCCTGCTGAATGCCTTATTGAGTCACATTCTTGCAGAACATTACACTAAAAAGTATTTTAGACACTTTGAATTTACTTTGTCTCTACTTGTATAAATTTCAGGCAATACTCTTCATACCGGGAAATTTACGTCAAAGGCTTAAGCTACTTCTTCAAAAATAAGCTTGTAGAGCCACTGAGAAAGTGATTGAGAGAGACAGAAAGAGCTCCCGCTAGACAAGTGATGAGATGATTATCTCTGGGCTTGAACTTCTAGATGTGGAGTTCCCACGCTTTCCTAGCATGGATATTGGTGGGAGGGAGAGGTGGAGGTGGGGCTGGGGGCAGGATCAATCTGTTTTCTATACACTATTAACATATAAGAGAAATTTGGATTTTTCTGGTTGAGAGTGGGTGGAGGTGAGTTTTAAAATGTTCTAGAATTGGTTATTGCCGTTTTTCACCAATACTGTTGACTAACTTGGATAATGCTTTTCCGGCACTGTGGTTTTACGTATTTAAGAGAAGGAGAGTAAGTATAACATGTATATTGTCACTGAGCTTTATAAGAAGCATTAATTGAAAAAAATAGTAATTGATCAGAATAAAAACAATAAGTTTTTATGTTTATGACATTAAAGTTTTTATGTTTATGACATAAAAAACATAAGTTTTTAAGTTTATGACAAAAATACATAAAAAGAAAGACTGAGAAGAGAACAAGGCCAATAGTTATTTCACAAATGGGGAAAAATTTTTGACTTCAAAATGATATATTGATCTAAATGCAAAATTTCATAAAGTTATAAATTAAAATTAAGGAATTACTTAAAATGAAATACAACATGTAAAGATGTAATTAGTAAAATAACAGTGCTTTGACTTGGAATTAGTGACTATGTTTCAAAGTTGGATGCAAACAAAGAAACATATCTTGAAAGTATAATAAATATAAAGGACTCTACATATGTACCTCATTGCTATTAGCAGATGATTTGAGACATTGCACTTGGTAGAAGAAAACCTTTACAGAGTGAGACAAATCAAGGTCTCTGCTGGTGACCCTGTGATCCACTCTCGGCAGCAGGAAGGTGGTTATGCCCAGTGTGGGTCCTTGCATTAGCTATAATTTCAGACTGCTTCTCACCAAAAACTTGGAGGAAAAAGGAACTCAATGACAAAATAAGAAATTGGAATTTCTCAAATAATTAGAACATCTTAAGAAAAGGGCAAAATGACTATATGAATGAAATAGGAGCATCATATGCTCTTCAAATACATCATTTGGCTAAGACTCTTGCTCTATGGCAAAACTTATGTCTATCTGATGGAAAATACTTTTTTTCAGAGTTTAAATTATACTTATTATAAACAAATTATTTCATATTCTAAATAGTCCATTTTTTCTGGGTATTGAATTACTTTTCTTTTCCAATGAATTTATGAGTCCTTTTACCCTCTGTATTAAGAACTCTATATGCGACCAAAATATATATTTATAGAAATAATTGTGTCGTATATATTCAACAGATGTGAAAAAATATTTTCTAAATTTCTGAGCTCTAAATTGAGAAAAGCCACTACAGAGAAGATATTCTATGTGTAATTTTATGAATTAGTTGATAAGTTGGAATACAACTATAGTCTTTCTATATGTAACTATAAAAATATAACTATAATATAACTAGATTAATGTCTACTTTGGGTTGGGAAGTGAGACAGAAATGGGAACATAATATTTATGTTTTTATTTAAGAGAACTAAACTTACCTTTCAAAAATGTAGTGGTTAGAATCCTAAACTCTGTGTGGGGTTCAATACAGATTGCATTAGGTTTGAACCCTGGCTCTTCCTGGTACATAGCCCTCTCTGTGCCAGAAATATGTCATTTTCATTTGGTGATAATAATGACATTCATCTCATAGAACTGTTATAAGCATGAAATGAGTTGAATTATTGCTCTTTATTTCTAAAGCCCTTAGCTCGATTTCTTGCCCATAGTATCTGCTATGTAACTGTTATTTTGTTAACCTACCTCTTTTTTGTTCTTTTCTTTTCTTTTCTTTTTTCTCTGTTTTTGTTTTTAACCTGATATTTACCTAGCTAAGTTATCTGACTAGGAAAGCAAACTTGAACTTCACCTTTAAAACATGCAGCTCCCCAACTGTATCCAATATCATGCCTGGGACAAAAGCCTAAATTGATTAACTAAATTCACAATTAGGCACACTACCTAGTTGTAAGCTTGACAACCCTTCAGATCTGAGCATGCTAAAGTAGCACAATCCATATTGTTCTCTTTAATATATTTAGCTGTTTTCTTCTTCTCTTCAATACTGCCGACATTTGCATCACGCCAAAGTAAGGGTCACTACTGATCAGCCTAAGTGTAAACAATGCTGTAAAGAATAATGCAAATGATACTTCCTGACAATAATCGACTTCTTTATCCAGGTCCCAAATGTTTCCCTTTTTTTGGTTTTAATGGGTTTCTGAAATAGGTAATATCAATTGGATGTAAAAATAATTGAACTGAAATATTACTTCTGAAGTAAGAATTTGATGTTACATAATGCTTTTGCCAACCATCACTGAGGATCACTTGTAAGGGAAATTTACTTCTTTACATTGATTTCTGGCAATGAGGCCATATTTTTACTTTAATTGTGTTTTTTTTCAAAGGCATAGTAGAGGAAATATCATATTTGCCAATGTAGCTTCTTTGTTTTGGATATTTACTAGCAATTAAAAATAACTAAGCTAAGATCTAAACTCACTTTGCTGACAAAGCATGCACACAGTGGAGACAGGGTTCCAAATATTGAGTTCCCATGCTTCTTTCTGAGATGCACTATTTTCAAAGAAAGATTTTTTTTTTTTTTAAAGTAATGCTTGGATGTCTAAATCATTTGAGTGTTTTTTTCCAGACCTGAAGAAGCAGCATTGTTTAGTACACACATGGGAAAATTTTGCCATTAAGGTCAAATGAAGCCTCATCCTAAATTCATCCTATTCTCAGAAAGTTTATTGTCCATCCTAATTCCCTCATTAAGAGTAAGAGATCTAACAATGCTCACCTGTGAAAGACAGTCCACAGTTTTACAATCTTGCTGTAGCCATTATGCTTATAATTTCTTATATCTTTCTCAGATTTCAGAAGACAAGCTTTCTGATATTTTTCTTTATCGGCTTGGTTTTCTTCTGTATCCTTGAAAAGAGTGAATAATAATTTTAAAATCAATGTATTAATTGCTGACAGCAAAATTCATTGAAAAATCACAATGAAAGAAGTAAATGGGAGATTTTATAACTTATAATATGAAAAACCCAAGAGGTAAAAACTCAGAAATGGCAGGATTCAGAGCCCCCAAAACCATGTCTAGCACTTACTTTATAATCTCTCTGATGTATATTTTTCTGTGATACTTAGCTAGACAAGCTTAATAATCTGTTGCATTAGATTCCCCTTTTAGGCTTGAAATATTATTTTTCCTCTTGATCTTGGCAGCTGTGTCTCTTTCTAGGAGTTGTGCCCACCTGAGAAGATCCACCTTCCCAAGGACAAATTCTTTCCTTGGGGGCAAACAGCCAAGAAAATCCCTGCCTCCCTACCCTTCCAGGGGTGATTTCTGTGGTGCCATCAATTTCCAGAGCTCCGGAGGATCGACTGAGGGCTTTGTGACTTATCTGAACCCAACCCTCCCTCTGCCTGATTCTCATTCTTTTTCCCCCTTTCAATTGCTGATTTTGAGTACTTCTCAGTAAACTTTCTAAACACAAATTTCTGCTCAAAGTCTGTTTTCCAGGTAATGCAACCTGGGACATAGTTCCAGATTTTTATCGTCCTACCTTCATTCAACTTCAGCAGAAATAGAGCTCTTCTTTTTTTCAAATAAAACCTAGGAAGTAATCCCCACTAGCCCGATTATGATAATTCAGTCACAGGGTGTTAATATTTAAGAGGAGGTACTGAGATACGTCTATAAATATCTATAGTACATTTACATGTGGAAATGGTTATTTTGAGAGATTCTGAAGTCAGAATTGTTATCTCTTCTGATTTCTAACACTCTGCTCAGGCAGTTCATCAACATACAAAGTTTCCTTCCTCATATGTCAACCAAAGCTTTCTAATGCGCACATTCAGTTCAAAACTTTCTTCTAACTCAAAATATTTCATCAATTTTTATCTCTGTTTAAAACTCTATAAATAGTTCATAGGGTAAAAGCTATTACTAAAAAGTCAAAAATTAACGGATACTGGTTAGGTTGTGGAGAAAAAGGAACACTTATACACTGTTGGGGAATGTGTAGATCAGTTCAACCATTGTCGAAAACGGTGTGGTGATTCTTCAAATGCCTAAAAACAGAACTGCCATTCAACCCAGCAATCTCACTACTGAGTATATACCCAAAGAAATGTAAATCATTCTACCATAAAGACCCATGCACTCATATGTTCATTGCAGCACTATCCACAAAAGCAAAGACATGGAATGCCCATCGGTGATAAACTGGATAAAGCAAACATACACCATGGAATACTATGCAGCCATAAAAGGTCATGAGATCATGTCCTTTGCAGGGACATGGATGGAGCTGGAAACCATTATCCTCAGTAAACTAATTCAGCAGTAGAAAATCAAATACTACATGTTGTCACTTACAAGTGGCAACTAAATAATGAGACTATATGGACACAAAGAGGGGAACAACAGACAGCAGGGCCTCCTGGACAGTGAGCATGGGAGGAGTGCAAAGATCAGGACAAATAACTAATGGGTACTAGGCATAATACCTGGATGACAAAATAATCTGTACAACAAACTCACCATGACATGAGTTTACCTATATTATAAACCTGCACATGTACTCCTGAACTTTAAATAAAAATTGAAAAAGAAAAGAAAAGCTAACCTAAGGAAGACAAAAAAGCAAAATTTTGTTGTCCTAGAAATTGAGAATTGAGTTGAAGATGCCCCTCATTGACATAAGATGAATGAATTTGCTAGTAATCTAGAGATAGTTCTTAATGAAATAAATATTTAACTGAGATACAACCATAAACTAGATCTAGAATATTTGAGTTGAAATAGGTTCCATGATTATGTAAAACCACTCTTTAATTAGAAAGATGAAGATGAAATTCTAGCTTGATGAAGAGACACACTCAAATTCTGATGAATGATAAAATAGAGACTAGAACTCAGGTCTCCCCATTTTCTGTTAAGTTCAATTAGGAAAAAATACTCTGCAAGAAAATATTGTTCAAATTCTTTCCAATAATAAGTTCATATAATACTCAGTGATAGCAATAAAATGGAACAACTTCCTGCTCATACAACATCACAAATAAATCTCAAAATACTGTGCTGAACAATAGAAAACAGACACAAAATTATAAATACTGTATTCTTAATAGAAAGTTTTAAAACAGTCAAATAAATTTATAATAAAGGAAATGAAAACAGTCACATGTAAGATTAGGGTGGGGAATTTACTGAAGAAGGGAAGTAGAGAAATTTTCAGGCTAATAAAATTTTATATAGCTTGACTGGGATAGTGTTATGTGGAACTATACATCTATTTAAATTTATTGAACTGAATGTTTAAAATACATAAATTATATCTCAGTTTAAAACACCTTCTTGTCATAATTAGGTAATGCATTAATTTTATTTAAATAAAGACAAAATAATTGAACTGATTAACTGTAAGAAGTGTGGTCAAATATCATTCAGATAAATGACATATAGATACATAGACACAGTATATATGAATATATACATTTATAATAATCATTTCTGTACTTTTAGTTCACATTAAGCATAACATTATTACAAGCAGTGGCCCATATTGCTATGTATCTTATTAATTATTTAAATCATAAAAGAAGAAACAAGAAACACAAGATTCACTTTGTCTTCATTCTGGAATACATGATGACATGTAAGGTTTTTCTTCAATCACTTTTCTCTTGTGTAATGAAGCACAGGCCTAAATAAAATATTGCTTCTTACCACTATGCCTGATATATTTTTATTGTGTATCCAATTGATAATGGTCTCATGAAAATGTTGTGTAAATTTCTAGAATACCCAGAAAATTTCTTTCTACTTCAAATATAATGTCCATACTCTTGCCCTTACTATATCAACTCTACTCACCCACTTCCAAATGGATAATCAAATATAGGAGAAATAACAAAAGAGGAGGCAGACTCTCTTCCGATTTTTAAGAGTAATAAACCCCTTCATTTGATTTTATTATAGTTGTGCCACTTTTAGAAGTAGTATTTATATCTGCCCAGACTTACGCCAATTTCCATTTCTGAGCACATCGCTGCATTATTAACATTCTCAGTTGGCCAATCTTTACTTTCCAGACCGTCTGTTTATTGTGATATTCATGAGGTTTGCCTTTTATAGTGTCCTCCTTCCAGAAGCAAACAAATCTAGATTACAAATGAAAGACTACTAATTAGCATATTTCTAAAAGGAAAATCATTTTGTGTTGATTTTTAATAATCTGATGTATACAACTGTCTTTCTCCCTCTGTCTCTGCTTTATTTCACCACGGTCCTGTAAAACTAATGACTGTTTACACAGATTATAACAAGAGATGAATGTGTTCTATTTTTTAAAAGCTCATTTGAACATTTGAGAAAATGTTCTATCAGTTAAACATGGTTCTTTCCTTAACCAAGCTCAGTATTAGAAAGAGTATTTATCAGTTACTTAATAACATGTACAAAGAGGAGCCTGAGCAAGATGCCAGAAGAGAAGGCTCCACCAATCATCCCATAGGCAAGGACATCAATTTAACAAGTATCTGCCCCCCCAAAAGCAAAAGACTCACAAGGTTTTTAGTTCATAAGAACTAAAAATCAAGTGAGCACTCACAGTACCTGATTTTAACTATATATTACTCAAAGAAGCACTGAAGAGTTAGGGAAAACAGTGTCGAGCCTCTGACACAACTCGCCTCTCATCCCCTGGCACTGGCAGCGTGGTGCAGAGAGAGAATCTGAACTCAGGAGAAGAACACTGAACTCATGAGGCACTGCATTGAACTCAGTGCTGTCCTGTAATAGCAGAAAGCAAAACTGGAACAAACTCAACTGACACCTGCCTATAGAAGAAAGATTTAAAGCAGACCTAGCTAGAAAGCAGTTTGCCATCCTAGCAGTTGAAACTTGAGTTTCCGCAAGCATTACCACCATGAGCTAAAGTGTTCTGGGGCCTTAAACTTCATAGGCAGTCTAGGTCACAAGAGCTGCAACTCTTAGGTAAGTCCTAAGGCTGAACTGGGCTCAGAGTTGGGGTACTTGGAGGGCATACAACCTCCTGAGACACCAGGCATGGTGGGTAGAGGAATGCTGGAACCATACCTCCCCCAACCCCAGGCTGCACAACTTGTGGCTCCAAAAATAACCCCTTTCCTTCTACTTGAAAAGAGTAGAGGGAAGCATAAGGAGGACTTTGTCTTCTATCTTTGGATACCAGCTCAGTCACAACAGGATAGGACACCAGTCAGAGTCGTGAGGACCCATTCCATTCCCTAGCTTCCAGATGATATTTCTAGACACACCTTGAACCAGAAAGAAACTGTTGCCTTAAAGGGAAGAACACAGGCCTGGAATGATTCATCATCTGCTAACTGAAGAGCCCTTGTGCCCTGGATAACCAGGTAGTATGTTGTGTGCCATGGGTGAGATTCTGAGACTTGCTGGCCTCAAGTGGGGCTTGACACATTACCAGCTACAGTGGCTATGGGGAAAGGCTCCCTCTGATTGAGAAAACAGAAGGGAAAAGTAAAGAGAAGTTTGTATTGCACCTTAGATACCAGTTTGGCCACAGTGTGGTAGAACACAGGCTCTTGGGTTACCCAACTACAGGCCTTGGCTCTTGGATGGCATTTCTGGACCTTCCCTTGGTCAGAGAGAAGCCCACTGCCCTGAAGGGTGAGTGCCGGGCCTTGCAGCATTCACCACAAGCTGATTGAAAAGTGCTTGAGCGTTAAGGGAACATAAGCAGTAATGTGGCAGTACTACCTCAGTGATGGGCCTGAGGTGCCAGTGGCCATGGAGTGAGGCCTCCTGCCGTAGGAAAGGGAAAGGAGGAGTGGGAAACACTGCATCTCATGGTTTGAGAGCCAGTTCAACTGAAGTACAATACAGCACTAGGTAGATGTCTAAGGTGTTTGACTCTAGCCCCTGGCTTCTGGACAGCAACTCTGGATCCACTTGCACCTGGTGGAGTTCACCATCCTGAAGGGAAAGATAGAGGCCTAGATGGCTTTGACACCTGCTGGTGTCAAATGTTTGATCAAACATAAACATTAGCCAGAGAGTGATTACAGCATACCTTGGGTGAGACTCAGTGCTGTGCTAGCTTCAGATCTGACCCAGTGCAGTCCTAGTGCAAGTGGCCTCTGGGGTCTTGTGTCACTCTATACCCAGCTCCAGATGGCTCAGAACAGAGAGGCTCTGGAAGAAAATAAGGAAAGAAAACGAGAGTCTCTTTCTGGTAATCTAGAGAATTCTCTCAAATCTTATTTAAGACCATCAAGACAGTACTTCTAGTCTGCATGAATCACAGCGTTACTGGCCTTGGGGTGCCATCTAATGCAGAAAAAGTTTGGATCACAACGCCCAAGTTCTTCTGAATATCTGAAAAGCTTTCTCAAAAAAGACAGGTGCAAGTAAGCCCAGACTTTGAAGAGTGCAATAAATACACAACTCATCAATTCCCGAGAACCAACATCCAAAATATCAAGATCATCCAGAAAACATGACCTTGTCACATGAACGAAATTAGGGACAAAGGGGCCATCCTGGAGAAACAAAGATATGTGACCTTTCCATCAGATAATTTAAAATAGCTATGTTGAGGAAACGCAAAGAAATTCAAGAAAAATACAGAGAAGGAATCCAAAACGATATCAGATAAATATAACAAAGGAATTAAAATAACTTAAGAAATTCAAGCAGAAATTCTGGAGCTGAAAAATGCAACTGGCATACGGAAAACTGCATCAGAGTCTTTGAGTAGCAGAATAGATTAGTGAGAAGAAGAAAGAATTAGTGAACTAGAAGACAGACTATTTGAAAATACGCAGTCAAAGGAGACAAAAGATAAAAGATTAAAAAAAAAAAAAGGAAGCACACCTACAGAATGTAGAAAATAGTCTAAAAAGGGCAACTTTAAGAGTTTCTGGCCTTCAAGAAGAGGTAGAGGAAGAAATAATTCAAAGGCATGCGATCAGAGAACATCCCAACCCAAAAGAAATAAATCAATATCTTAGTTCAAGAAGGTTATAGAACACTGATATGGTTTGGCTCTGTGGCCCTACCCAAATCTCATCTCAAATTGTAATCCCCACCCATCCAGGGAGGGACCTGTTTGAAGATGGCTAAATCATGGGTGCAGTTTCCCCCATGCTGTTCTTGTGATAGTGAGGAAGTTCCAATGAGATCTGATGGTTTAAAAGTGACAGTTTCTCCTACACACACTCTCTCTCTCCTGCCACCTTGTGAAGAAGGTACTTGCTTTTCCTTCACCTTCTGCCATAATTGTAAGTTTTGTGAAGTCTTCTCAGCCAGGCAGAACTGTGAGTCAATTGAACCTCTTTCCTTTATAAATTACTCAGGCTCAGGTTATACCTTTATAGCAGTATGAAAATGGACTAATAAAGAGAATTGGTGCCAGGAGTTGGGTACAGCTATAAAGATTACCTGAAAATGTGGAAGCGACATTGGAACTGTGTAATGGGCAGAGGTTGGAACAGTTTAGGGACTCAAAAAAGACAGGAAGGTGTGGGGATGTTTGAAACTTTCCAGAGACTTGTTGAATGCTTTTGACCAAAATGCTGATAGTGATATGGACAATGAAATCCAGGCTGAGGTGGTCACAGATGGAGATGAGGAACTTCTTGGGAACTGGAGCAGAGGTCACTCTTGCTATGTGTTAGCAAAGAGACTGGCAGCAATTTGCCCCTGCCATACAGATCTATGGAAGTTGGAACTTGAGAGAAATTGTTTAGGGTATCTGGCAGAAGACGTTTCTAATCAGAAAGCATTCAGGAAAGAGGTGACCTTGCTTTTCCTGAAAGTGTACAGTTATATGCATTCACAAAGAGATGGCTTGAAATTAGAATTTATGTTTAAGGGGGAAGCACAGCATAAAAGTTTGGAAAATTTGCAGGCTGACCATGTGGTAGAAGAGAAAAACCCATTTTCTAAGGAGAAATTCAAGTTGGCTGCAGTGATTTGCATAAGTAATGAGGAGCCAAATATTAATCCCCAAGACAATGGGAAAAATATCTCTGGGCATTTTAGAGATTTTCAAGGAAGTTCCTCCCATCACAGGCCTGGAGGCCTAGAGGGAACAATGATTTAATGGGCCTCGCTAGGGCTCCGCTGCTCTGTGCAAATTTGGGACTTGTGTCTTGTATCCCAGGTGCTCCAGCTTTAACTGTTGTTAAAGGGAACCAAGTTGCTGCTTGGGCTGTTGCTTCAGAGGGTGCAAGCTCCAAGACTTGGTGGCTTAAACATGGTGAAGGGCCTGCAGGTATTCAGGAGACAAGAGTTGAGTTTTGGGAACCTTTGTCCTGATTTCAGAGGATGTATGGAATGGCTGGATGTCCAGAAATAAGTCTGCTACAGGGGTGGAGCCATTGTGGAGGGTCCCTACTAGGGCAATGCAGAGAGGAAATGTGGGGGCGAGATGACCACACAGAGTCTCCACTGGGGCACTGCCTAGTGGAGCTATAAGAAAAGGGCCACCATCCCCCAGACCCCGGAATGATAGGTTCACTGACAGCTTGCCCTGTGCACCTGGAAAACCTGCAGGCACCGAACACCAGTTCACTAAAACAGCAGTTAGGGCTGTACCCTGCAGAGCCACAGGGGTGGAGCCACCCAAGGCCTGGGAGCCTATCCCTTGCATTAGTGTGCCCTGAATGTAAGACATGGAGTTAAATGAGATTATTTTGCAGTCTTAAAATTTAATGAGTGCTCTACTGCATTTCATGCTTGTAAGAAATTTGCTTTGGCCAATTTCTCCCATTTGAAATGAAAATATTTACCCAATGCTTGTACCCCATTGTATCTCAGAAATAACTGACTTGTTTTTGATTTTACAGGTTCATTGGTGGAAGGGACTTGTCTTGTCTCAGATGATACTTTGGACTTGAACTTTTAAGTAAATGCTGGAATGAGTTAAGACCTTGGGGGACTGTTGGAAGGCTTGATTTGTTTTGATATGTAAAAAAAAAAAAAAAAAAAAAAAATGAGATTTGGGAGGGGCCGGGGGTGGAATAATATGGTTTGGCTCTGTGTCCCCACCCAAATCTCTTCTCAAATTGTAAATCCCATGAGTCAGGGAGGACCTGGTGGGATGTGGCTGGATCATGTGGGAGGTTTCTCTCATCCTATTCTTATGAAAGCAAGTAAGTTCACACAGTGTCTGATAGTTTAAAAGTGACAGTTTCTCCTGCATGTGCTCTCTCCTGCTGCTTTGTTTCTTCTTCAACTTCTGCCATGATTGTAAGTTTCTTGAGGCCTTCCCAGTCATGTGGAACTGTGAATCAATTAAAACTCTTTCCTGTATAAATTAAGCAGTTTCAGGTCATATCTTTATAGCAGAGCAATAACAGACTAATATGAACAGCAACCAACTTTTACCCAAGAAGCCTAGTTCAAGGCACTTGATAATCAAACTCTTAAAGGTCAAGGCTAAAGAAAGGACCTGAAGAGCACCAAGAGAGATGAAACAAATAATGTAGTATGAATCTCTAATACATCTGACATCAAATGTTTCAGTTAAAACTTTACAGGCCAGGAGAGAGTGACATGACAAAGTTAAAGTGCTGAAGGAAAAACTTTTACCACAGAATAGTATGTCTAGTGAATATATTCTTCCAATATGAATAGGAAACAGACTTTCCCAAATAAACAAAAGCATAGAAATTGTATCAACCCTAGTCCTGTCCTACAAGAAATACTGAAGGGAGTACTTCAATCAGAAAAAAAATATTAATATACAATAAAAAATCATTTGAAGATACAAAACTCATTGGTAATAGCAAATACACAGAAAACTGTAGAATACTATAATACTCTAACTGTGGTGTGTAAACTACTCTTTCTTAATTAGAAAGGCTAAATGAGGAACCAATCAAAAATAACAGCTTCAATTTTTCAAGACACAGATAGTACAAAAGGTATAAACAACAAAAAGTTAAAAAGAGAAAAAGGAAGTTAAGGTATAGAGGTTTTACTAGTTTTTCCAAACATTTGTTTATTAAAATATATCTAACTGTTATCAGCCTAAAATAATGGGTTGTAAGATATTATTTGCACACCTTATGGTAAATGCAAATCAAAAGATATACAATGCATACACAAAAAGTAAGAAGCAAATTATTAAATCACATCACCAGAGAAAATTACCTTCACTAAAAGGAAAACAAGAAAATAAAATAGGAAGAGAAGACCACAAACAACCAGAAAACAAATAACAAAATGGCGGGTGTAAGTCCTTACTTATCAATAATAATATTGAATGTAATGGACAAAACACTCCAATCAAAATACATAGAGTGACTAAAAGAATACAAAAAATAGACCTAATAATCTGTTTCCTACAAGAAACAAACTTCACCTACACAGACACACACAGACTGAAAATAAAGGAGATAAGTCCTGATATAATAATAGCTGGAGACTTCAACACCCTGCTTTCAGCATCAGGCAGATCTTGCAAACAGAAGTTCGACAAATGAACATTGGACTTCACATGCACTATATACCAAATGTCCCTAATAAGTATTTATAAAACATTTATTTCATCCAATGACTGCAGAATACACATTTTTTCATCAGTACATTAATTATTCTTAAGGAAACACTGTATATTAGGTCACAAAATAAGTCTTAAATTATTCAAAAAATTGAAATAATATGAACATCTCTGATTCAATGGAATAAAACTAGAAAACAATAAGAAGATAAATTTTGGAAACTATATGAATACTCGGAAATTAAGCAGTATTCTCCTGAATGACCACTGAGTCAATGAGGAAATTAATAAGGACACTAAATATTATCTTCAATCCAATTAAAATGAGAATGAAATATAACAAAACCTATGGGATTTAACGTCCCTCTTTCATTAAGAAGAGGGACATTTAAAACTATAAGTGTCTATATCAGGAAGAAAAAACTTCAAATAAACAACTTCATGATACATTGTAATGGACTAGAAAAACAATAGTAAACATGCCCAAAATTAGTAGCATAAAAGAAATAATAAAGATAAGAGCAGAAATAAATGAAATTAAAATAAAAAAATACAAAAGATTAATAAAACAAAAGTTGGTTTTTTGAAAAGTTAAACAAAAAGGACAAACTAAGAAAAAGAGAAAGACCCAAATAAATAAAATCAAAGATGAAGAGGAGACATTACAACTGATACCACCAAAATCCAAAAGGATTATTAATGACTACTATGAGAAATTATGCCAATAAATTGGAAAATCTAGAAGAAATAGACAAATTCCTAGATACACACCACCTCTCAATATTGTACTATGAAAAATTCAAATCCTGAACAGATCAATAACAGGTAATGAGATAGAAGCTGTAATGAAAATTCACTCAGCACAGAAAAGCCTGGAACCTGATGGTTTCACTGCTGAATTCTACCAAACATTTAAAGAAACACTAATACCAATCCTACTCAAACTATTTAAAAAACTAGAGGAGTAGGGAATACTTCCAAACTCATTTGATATGGCTAGTATTATCTTGATACTAAAATCAGACAAAAAAAGTAAACTATCACATCAAAGAAAGTAAACTATAGGCCATATCTCTAATGAAAGTTAATGCATAAATCCCAACTGTACTAGAAATTCTCATTCAACGACACATTAAAAAGATCCATCATCATGAACAAGTAGTATTTATCTCAGGGATACAAAGATGGCTCAACACATGCAGATCAGTCAGTGTGATACATCATATCAACAGAATGAAGGACAAAAACAATAATCATTTCAATTGAGGATGAAAAAATTATATGATAAAATTCAACATGTCTTTGTGATAAGAGCCCTGAAAAAAAACTAGGTATGGAAAGAACAAAACTTCAACCACAATAAAAGCCATATATTATAGACCCATAGCTAGCGTTGTACTGAATGGGGATAATCGAAAGCCTTTCCTCTAGGATCTGGAACATGACAAAAATGCCCACTTGCATTCCTGCTACTCAACGTAGTGTTGAAAGTCCTGGCTACAGCAATCATACAAGAGAAAGTAAAATGGGGCTTCCAAGTTGGAAAGGAAGAAGTAAAATTATCTTTGTAAATAATATGATCTTATATTTGGAAAAACCTAAAGGCTTCAACAACAACAACAAAAAACTATTAAATATAATAAATTCAGTAAATTTGAAGAATGCAAAATCAACATATCAAAAATAGAATTTGTGTATGCAAACAGCAAAAAATTTGAAACAGATATCAACAATATAACCTAATTTACAATAGCTACAAATAAAGTACTTAAAAATTAACTGAAGTGAGGCCGGGCACGGTGGCTCAAGCCTGTAATCCCAGCACTTTGGGAGGCCGAGACGGGTGGATAACGAGGTCAGGAGATCGAGACCATCCTGGCTAACACCGTGAAACCCCGTCTCTACTAAAAAAATACGAAAAACTAGCCGGGCGAGGTGGTGGGCGCCTGTAGTCCCAGCTCCTCGGGAGGCTGAGGCAGGAGAATGGCGGGAACCCGGGAGGCGGAGCTCACAGTGAGCTGAGATCTGGCCACTGCACTCCAGCCTGGGCGACAGAGCGAGACTCCATCTAAAAAAAAAAAAAAAAAAAAAAATTAACTGAAGTGAAAGATCTCTGCAATGAAAATTGTAAAACACTGATGAAAGAAATTGAAGAAGACACCAAAAAATGGAAATATATTCCATAAATTTGATGAATCAATATTGTTTAAATGTCATACCACTCAAAGCAATCTAGAGATGTAATGCAATCCTCATCAATGCACCATTGACATTCTTCACAGAAAGAGAAAAAATATATATATAATTTGTTTGGAATTACAAAATGCCCATAATAGTCAAATCTTTCCTAAGCAAAATAACAAAACTGGAGAAATCATATTAATTGATTTCAAATTATAATACAGAGCCATAGTAACCAAAATGGCATGGTACTGGCATAAAAACAGACACATAGACCACTGGAACAGAATAGAGAAACCTGAATAAATCTAAACATCTACAGTGAACTCATTTTCAGCAAATGTTCCAAGAAAAAACATTGAGTAAAGGACAGTCTTTTCAATAAATGGTGTTGGGAAAACTAGATATCCACATGAGGAACAAAACTAGACCCTTGTCTCTCACCATATTAAAAAGAAAATAAAATAAAAAATAAAAATAGGTTAAAGTCTTAAAGACCTTAAACTATGAAACTACTAAAATAAAACATTGAAGACCCATGCCAGAACATTGGAGTAAGCAAAGACTCATTAGACAATACCCTCCAAGCACAGGCAACCAAAGTAAAAATGCACAAATGGGTTCACATCAAGTTAAAATGCTTCTAAACATCAAAGAATACAATAAACAAAGCAAAGAGTCAACCCATAAAATGGGAGAAAATATTTGCAAACTATACACCTGACAGGGGATTAGTAACCAAGATATGTAAGGAGCTCAAACAGTTCAATAGGAAAAAAATCTAATAATCTCAGTTTAAAATGGGTGAAAGTTCTGAATAGACATTTCTCAAAAAAAGACATACAAATTGCAAACAGGTTTATGATAAGGTGCTCAACATCACTGATCATCAGAGAAATGCAAATCAAAATTACAATAAGATATCATCTCACCCCAGTTAAAATGGCTGTTATTTAAAAGGCAGAAAATAGCAAATGCTGGATAGGATGTGGATAAAAGAGAATGTTCATAAACTGTTGGTGAGAATGTAAATTGGTACAACCACTACGGAGAACAGTTTGGAGGTTCCCCATAAAACTAAAAACAGAGCTATAACTATAGCTAAATACCATATGACCCAGCAATCCCCCTCCGAGCTATTCATGCAAAAGTAAGGAAATTAGTCTATCAAAGACATATCTGCACTCTCATATTTATTGCAGTACTATTCAAAATATCTAAGATTTGGAACCAACTTAAGTGTCCATCAACAGATGAATGGATGGCTAGGCACAGTGACTCATGCCTGTAATCTCTGCACTTTGGGAGGCCAAAGTGAACAGATTGCTTGAGCCCAGGAGATTGGGTCTGCAGTGAGCCATGATCAGACCATTGCACTCTAGCCTGGGTGACAGAGAAAGACCCTGATTTAAAATAAACAAAAAACTGAAACAACAACAACAAAATAACACAGATGAATGAATAAAATAATGTGGTACATATACACAATGGAAAACTCTTCAGCCTTGAAAAGGAATGAGATCCTCACATTTGCAACAGCATAGATGAAACTGGTGGTTATTGCATTAAATAAAATAAATCAGGCACACAGTCAGACAAATACTGCATGCTCTTAGTGGTCTGTGGGAGCTAGAAACTAAAACAATTGAACTCACAGAGGGAGAGAGTAGAAAGATGCTTACAATAGGCTGGGAGGGGTAATGAGGGGGAGGAGCAGAGGGACACAGAGGATGGTTAATGGGTACAAGAAAATAGGCAAAAAGAATATATAAGACTGAGTATTTGCTAGCACAACAGGCTGACTATAGTCAAAAATAATTTAATTTTGCATTTTAATATAACTAAAAGAATATAATTGGATTGATTTAAACACAAAAGAGAAATGTTTGAGGTGGTGGTTTTCCTATTTACCCTGATGTGATATTAGGCATTGTATGCTTATATCAAATTATCTCATGTAAATCATAAATATAAACACCTCCTATGCACCCACAAAAATTAAAAATAAAAAGTAATATAATTTAAAAATCAAAAAAGAGAGGTTACAATGTCTTAAAACCAATTAACCAATCACACATGTATAGTATATGCATAACTACAAAAATGGGTGCTCTGAGGCAAAACAATTACAAAGACATCTCCAATTAAGCGAAATGATAGGTAAGTGTTGCTTAAAAGGAAGATCATTTACCGTCCTTATACAGGAAGAACAATGCATGCCTTTTTATTTATTTAAATGAAATAACTAGGTTGGTCTGTACGGTTTCCTCCCCAGGTATGTAAAGCAATTTTCCAAAAGCAGCAGTTCCGGGACAAATTTGTGGAAGTTAATTCTGTTCAATTTAGCTGTCCTTGATTTGATTTCCCACCCTGTTGATCTATTCTGTCAGAGAGATCCTAGTTGTTCATTCATATCAATAGCTGAATTTTAGAGTGGTCCATAGTTATATTATTGCTTTCAAATTTTTAGGAAAGAAATGTGTATCATTTGCTTCTCTCAGGTAAACTTGATAATATTTTATTACTCTAGCTTTAGAATATTCATCTGAGAGTAAAAGAAAAATGCCAAAGTTCATAAGTATATTATTTCTTTATATACCTGTAAAGTCATTTCTAATGACATTCTCCTACGTTCAGGGTTATATACACAGTACCTGCCCATTTAGGTGTACTTAGCAGGAAGTTACCTGCAATTGGGTAAGCAAATGCTTCTTAAGTAAATACAGAATTTGAATCTGTATTTTTCCTTTTCATAAAAAGCACTGAGCAATTAATTTAGACCTAAATATGCAATATCTTCATTGCTAATTTTAATCTTCCTTGAGCTAATTTGGAAAATAGATCATATTTATTTACCTCTCAGAGATAATTGTTGAATGTATTCCAAGGGCTTTAAATCATTCCATTATGTATGTTTCTATTTACTTATTTCATTTTGAGCCAATGAAAGGCAAAATGTTATGTAAGTTGAACTAATTATTTTGGAAGAACATTTAAAAATACGTTTCTCTGCATTCCGCCAAGTGTCTTGCACATAATGCAATAACAGACTTCTGCTGATGACTTTGATTATTATAATCATGTTTAATGCTGAAGTATTTCTAAAACATTCCTGCAAAATAATTGGCTTTAAAAAGTTTTAGGTAAAAAGAAGTTTTAAAAGTTTTAAAAGATTATCCTACAAGTAAACTACCATGTGATAGCTATTAATTCAAAAGTGAGAGTTAATTTTATCTCCTAAAGCTTCATAGGTCCTTCCTAAACCTATGAAGGATTTTTCCTGTCATGATAAAATATATTTGTCAATTCCTTTGCCTTCTCCAGTTGATGCTTCATGTTTCCATCATATAATATGTAAAGTTAACATGGCATTCAATACAAATTGAACGCCAGTTTTTCAGTAATACCTACATCTTTTAAAACATTTTACTGATATGTAATCGATATATTGAAAACAGCACAAATTTAACAAACAGAGTTTAATGAGTTTGGACATATGCATACACCCATGAAACCATCAGGACATTCCAGATAACAAATCTATCTACTGCCTCCCAAAGTATTGTATCTTTCTGTTTTTGTTGTGTGTGTGTGTGTGTGTGTGTGTGTAGAATACTTACTATGAAATCTGCTCTCTTAAACGTTTTAGGGGTATAATATAGGGGGTGTAAGTTCTTCAGCTTTGGGGTTCCTGGACCTTAGACCAAAGACTGAAGGCTGCACTGTCAACTTCCCTTCTTTTGAGGTTTTAGGGCTCTGACTGGCTTCCTTGCTTCTCAGCTTGCAGACGGCCTACTGTGGGACTTCACTTTGTGGTCATGTGAGTCAATACTCCTCAATAAACTCCCCTTTATATATACATTTATCCTATTAGTTCTGTCCCTCCAGAGAACCCTGATTAATATACTTTTCAACAGGATAGACAGGTTCTGATTTCTCCACATTCTTACCATGACTCATCTTTTAATTTTTTGATAATAGACATACTAACTGGTATGAAGTGATATTTTATTATGGTTTTAATTTATATTTACCTGATAATTAGTGATGTTAACCATCTTTTCATGTTTTCTCAGAAGAAATGTCTATTCATGTCTGATATGGTTTTGCTGTGTCCCCACCCAAATCTCATCTTGAATTGTAGCTCCCATAATCCCCACATGTCTTGGGAGGGACCTAGTGGGAGGTAATTGAATCATGAGGGCAGTTTTTTTCTCATGCTGTTCTCGACATGACTGTGAATAAGTCTCACAGACTTTGATGGTTTTATAAAGGGCTGTTCTCCTGAACATACTCTCTTGCCTGCCTCCATGACATTCCTTTGCTCCTCCTTCACCTTCTGCTATAATTGTGAGGTCTCCCCAGCCATGTGGTACTATGAGTCCATTAAACCCCTTTTTCTTTATAAATTAATCAATCTCAAATATGTCTTTCTTTGCAGTGTGAGAACAGACTAATAATACAAGGTCCTTTCACCACTTTTAATCAGTTGTGTTTTTTTTGTTTTTGTTTTTGTTTTTGTTTTTTTTTTTTTTTTTTTGCTATTGAGTTGTGAGAGCTTCCAATAGAGAGCTCATAAATAAATCCATGCATATATGATCAACCAATCTGTAACAAGGTAGTTAAGGTACCCAAGGTTCCCAACAAGTGTTGGGCAGAGACAGATGTGGAACAGTCTCTTCAATGAATAGTGTTGGAGAAACTGGATATCAAAGTACAAAAGAATAAAATTAGACCTCATTCTTACAGTGTACACAAAAATAAATTCAAAATGGATTAAAGACCTAAACCTAAGACCTAAAACTAAAACTAAAACTCCTAGAAATAAAACATAAGGGAAAACATTATTGACATTAATTTTGACAATGATTTCTTGGATATGACAACGAAGGCACAAGCAACAAAATCAAAATCAGACAAGTAGGACTACATCAAACTAAAAAGCTCTGAACAGCAAAGAAAACAGTCAACAGAATGAAAAGGCAATCTACAGAGTGGGATAAAACATTTCCAAACCATAGATCTAAAAGAGATTAATATTCCAAATATATAAGGAACTGAGACCTATATCTTTGCAATGTTTTCTTACTCTTGTTTTTTAAAACTGCCATACTCAAAAATATGAAAACAACCACAGACCCTAGGGATACAACCAATAAAACAATTAACTTTCTCATTAACAAGTTTCACTAGAGTTGTTAGTTAAAAACAACAGTAATAACAAATACTTATTTCTGAAATATTAAATCATACTATGATGCCTCTGACTTCAAGTTATAACCTGTCCCAAATTCACAGACTCTCAGACATGCCCTGCACATTGAAAATAAAAATTGCCTTAAGAAAGCATATTAGATTTCAGATGTTTAAGCAAACAGAGAAAAATCCCCAAATTCACAAATAATAGCTAATATTCTTTAGATACTTTCCTAATTTCCCTAATCAAATTACATTAGAATTTCAAATTTTAAAAAAACTAGTATAGAAGAAAACAGTTGTCTCTAACCCTTACCTTAAATACATCTTAGCATAATTATCAGGTTTTAAAAATGAGTATTAAGTAGAGAGAAGACAAGTCTAAGTGTAGGCTATTCAGTGGATAGGCAGAATAAGGGTAGGAGTAATTAGAAGAAAAAACATTAAATCTAAGATCAGTTTGATAGGAAATAGATGACACAATTGCAGGAAAAATCTAGAGGGTATAGGAGGCAGTAAAAGATATGCAAATCATCACATATGGTCACCAGTTGAAAGATTAAAAACCAGTTATACAAAAGGATCTAGAAAAAAATTCAAGTTCCTTACTAAAATTACTTGAAATTCAGAGAATAGGTAATGTTCAAATTTAAATGTTTATTGATTCATTTCTATGGAACAATATTTATAATATAAATGAATAGAGGTGCTACCTTATAAAGATCTTGCAGTCTAACAGATATCTAGTATTTGTGTGTGTTTCTTGAAAATTCAACTAAAGGGTTTACTTCTACTGCTTCCTGTGGTGACAGACCAGATAATTAGAAACAACCACTTTGCTGAAGACGGAGAGAAGACTTGACAATTTAAAAAAGGGGTATGCAAAGGGGACAAGACTTTTTATTAAATTAATAAAATTCATTTTTACAGCAGTTTTTGGTTCACAGTAAAATTGAGCAGAAAGTACAGTTTCCATTTACCTGTGTCCCTATGCATGCACAACCTCCTCAGAACTAATCTCCCATGCCACAGCAGTACATTTGTTGCACACTGTAAACCTACATTGATACATCATCATCACCCAAAGTCCACAGTTTACATTGGGGTTAATTTCTGGTGTTGTACATTCTGTGGGTTTGGACAGGTATTTAATGATATGTATCCACCATTGTAGTATCATACAAAATAGTTCCACTGCCCTAAAAATCCTCTATGTCCTATTTATTAATTCCTCTTTCCCTCCCTTCAAACCCCGGGAACCACTGATCTTTTTACTGTTTTCATAATTTTGCCTTTTCCAGAATGTTATATGGTTGAAATCGTACAGTATGTAGTCTTTTCAGATTGGTTTCTCTCAGTAATATACATGTATGCATTTAAGATTGTCCATGTCTCTTCATGGCTCGACAGCTTTTTTTTCTGTTTTTGGAACTGAAGACTATTCCATTGTCTGGACGTACCACAGTTTATTTATCCATTTACTTACTGAAGGACGTGTTAATTGCTTCCAGGTTTTAGCTTTTATGACCAAAGCTTCTGTAACATTTGTGTGTAAGTTCTTGTGTGGACATAAGTTTTCAAATTTGGGGGATAAATACAAAGGAGCATAATTGCAATTGCTGGATCATGTGTAAGACTATGTTTACTTGTGTAAGAAACTGCCAAACTGTCTTCCTAAGTGGCTCTCCTATTTTGTATTCTCCCCAGCAATAAATGAGAGTTCCTGTTGCTCCACAATCTGGCCAGCATTTGGTATTGTCAGTGTTTGGAATTTTTGCCATTCTAATAGAAAGGTAGTGGTACCTTGTTGTTTTAATTTGGCATTCCCTAATGAAATAAGGCATTTAACGTATTTTCACATGCCTATTTGTCATATGCATATGTTCTTTGGTTAGGTGTCTATTCAGGCCTTTTGTCCATTCTTTAATTGGATTGTTTCTTTTCTTATTACGGAGTTTAAACTTGTCACTTTAAAAAGTGTGCTTGAAGGTATGAGAGAAATAAAAGGCAGGGAGAAATAACAGAAATAAGCTTTAAGTGAACACAAAAAATCAGTGATGTGAACCTAGAATTTAAGGCTAAATTTCCCACTAAAATGTCTTTCAACTCCAGAAAAAATGTTTGAGAGCTTGGTTAATTCAGAGTTCACAAAAAAGAGAATTATAAACATTCTTATTTTGGGATGAGGGTGCAAAAGACTATACTATTAAAGTAAATTAAAGAGGAACGCTCCTTCTAGGAATGTTTCTCAGCTTCAAGGCATTTTTTAGAACTTCAAGTCTCTTCGATTATTTATTTTTATTTTGGATCTCATTATTTCTTCATTCGAAAATGACCACAAAAAATACCAAATGCAAATGGAATTCAGAAAATGGAGTTATCAGACACAATCTTTAGCTAGTCCTGACATTTTCAAGAAGATGAATGAAACTGGTAATCTGAGCTAAAATTTTTAAATTATAAAAAATGAAACAAATAGAAAACATAGAACCATGAAATATAATAAACAGCACAGAAAATCTAATAGATGGATTTTACATTAGATTTAGCAAAGCTGAGGAAACAATTAATAATAACTAAAATACACCTGTGAAGAAAATGACCAGAATGAAACAAACAGAAATTACAGGGAACATTTTAAAAGAGAATAAGAGACAGAAAATAGAGTAAAAAAAGTCAATATAAAATGGGAATTCCAAAGAAAAAGAGAAAGAAATATAGACATTTTTGAAGATATTGAATGGTTATTTAGTTTCCAAATTAATGAAAGATACTAAGTCACAGACTTAAGAAGTCTATCAAACACCCAGCAGGACAAACAAAATAAAGCAATACCCCAGAATATAATAGTAAAATTTCCAGCTTGCTAAGAAAAAAAGTGCATACAACTAATAGCATAATCTCAAAATATGTGAAGAAAAAATGTGGAACTAAAACTAGAAAAAAATCTACAATTACCGTGAAAATTTTTTGCATACTTCTCTCAATTACTTCTAGAACAAAGAGGTTTAAGAAGAACAATGACATAACTTGCTTATATGACTGGCACTCATGTCAGCAAATGAAGGGACCAGCTTAGGCAAATGCTTGATTACAACCAGAGTAGTTAAAGCTTCACATGGCTCGTTAAGAATTGTGTGTATATATGTATAATTTACATGCCCACCAACAGTGTACATGAGTTTCTCTTTCTGCACTTTTTGCCAGCATTAATTATTGCCTGTCTTTTGGATAAAAGCTATTTTAACTGGGATGAGATAACATCGTATTGTAGTTTTGATTTTTATTTCTCTGATGATCAATGATGTTAAGCACCTGTTTATATACTTTTTTGTCATTCATATGTTTTCTTTTGAGAAAAATCTATTCAGATCTTTCACTCATTTAAAAATCAGATTATTCGATTTTTTCTTTATTGAGTTGTTTGAGCTCCTTATTTATTTATTATTTATTCTGGTTAATAATCCCTTGTCAGGTGGATAATTTACAAATATTTTCTGCTTTTGTGTGGGTTGTCTCCTCACTTTGTTAATAATACCGTTTCATGTGCAGAAACTTTTTAATTTAATGTGATCCCATTTATCCATTTTGCTTTGCTTACCTATAGTTTTGAGGTTTTCTCAAGCAATCTTTGCCAAAACCAATGTCCTGGGGAGTTTCTCCAATGTTTTCTTGCAGTAGTTTCATAGTTCGAGGTCTTAGATTCAAGTCTTTAATTCATTTTGATTTAATTTTTGTATATACTGAGAGATAAGGGGCTTGTTCATTCATACTGCACACTCATATCTAGTTTTTCCAACACCATTTATTGAAGAGACTTTCCTTTCCCCAATTGCATTTACTATGCAACTTTTCAAAAATGGGTTCACTGTACATATTTGGATTAGTTTCTGGATGCCCAATGTGTTCCATTGGTCTGTATGCCAGCACCATGATGTTTTGGTTACTATAGCTCTGTAGTGTTACTTAAAGTTAGGTAATGTGATTCCTCCAGTTTTGTCCATTTTGCTAAGGATGGTTTGGCTATTTTGGGTCTCTTGTGGTTTCATATAAATTTTAGAATTATATGTTCTATTTCTGTGAAGAATGTCATTGGTATTTTGACAGGGATTGCATTAAATCTGTAGATTGCTTTGGGTAATATAGACATTTTAACAATATCGATTCTTACAATCTCTGAGCATGGAATATCTTCTATCAACATGGAATATATTTCATTTTTTGTCCCATTCAATTTCTTGCATCACTATTTTATACTTTTCATTATAGAGGTCTTTCACTTCCTTGGCTAAGTTTATTACTAAGTATTCTATTTCACTTGTAGATATTGAATGCTATGGTTAGGCTTTGTGTCTCTATCCAAATCTCCTTTGAACTGTAATCCCCATAATTCCTTTTTTTTTTTCTTTTCTTTTTTTTTTTTTTGAGACGGAGTCTTGCTCTGTCGCCCAGGCTGGAGTGCAGTGGCCGGATCTCAGCTCACTGCAAGCTCCGCCTCCCAGGTTTACGCCATTCTCCTGCCTCAGCCTCCCTAGTAGCTGGGACTACAAGTACCCACCACCTCACCTGGCTAGTTTTTTGTATTTTTTAGTAGAGGCGGGGTTTCACCGGGTTAGCCAGGATGGTCTTGATCTCCTGACCCTGTGATCCGCCTGTCTCGGCCTCCCAAAGTGCTGGGATTACAGGCTTGAGCCACCGCGCCTGGCCTAATCTATCAATGATATTATTAACAGAACCAAAAAAAAAAAAAAAAAAAAAGGTATTGTAAAATCCATTAAAAAAAATGAGCACAAATAGCCAAAGAAATCCTAAGCAAAAAGAACAAAGCTGGATGCATCACACTACCCAGGTTCAAACTATACTACAGGTCTACACTAACCAAAACAGTATGGTACTTATAAAAAAGGAGACACATAGGCCAATGGAACAGAATAGAGAGCTCAGAAATAAGACAGCACACCTACTACTATCTAATTTTTGACACAGTTGACAAAAAAAAGCAATAGGGAAAGAACTCCCTATTCAATAAAAGGTGCTGGGATAACTGGCTAACCATATGCAGAATATTGAAACTGGACCCTTTCTTTATATCACATACAAAAAATAACTAAACATAATTAAAGACCTACATGTAATACCCAAAACTATTTAAAACCCTGGAAGAAAACCTCAGAGTACCATTCTGGACATAGGGCACGGGCAAAGTTTCACGATGAAGATGTGAAAAGCAATTGCAACTAAAGCAAAAATTGACAAGTGGGATCTTATTAAACTAAAGAGCTTCTACACAGCAAAAGAAACTATCAACAGAGTAAACAGACAACCTTCAGAACGGGAGAGAAATTTTGCAAACCACGCATCTGACAAAGGTCTAATATCTAGCATCTATAAGGAACTATAAACAAACTTACAAGAAAAAGACAACCCCATCATAAAGTGGGCAAAGGACATGAACAGACACTTTTTGTAAACTTTTATTTTAAGTTCAGGGGTATATGTGGAGGTTTGTTACATAGGTAAACTCGAATCATGGGGGTTTGTTGTACATATTATTTTGTCACCCAGGTATTAAGCCTAGTATCCATTATTTTTCCTGATCTTCTCCCTCTTCCCACCCTTGCCCTCCAGTAGGCTCTAGTATCTGTTGTTTCCCTCTATGTGTTCATGTATTCTCATCATTTAACTTCCACATATGAGTGAGATACAAGTGAGAAGACGTAGTATTTGGTTGTCTGTTCCTGTGTTAGTTTGCTAAGGATACTGTTCTCCAGAATCAAACATGTTCATGCAAAGAACATGATCTCATTCCTTATTATGATTTTATAGTATTCCACAGTGCGGTGAGTACGTACCACATTTTCTTTATCCGGTCTATCATTGACAGGCCTTTAGGTTGATTCCATGTCTATGCTATTGTTAACAGTGCTGCAGTGAATATATGTGTGCATGTGTCTTTATGCTAGAACAATTTGTATTCCTTTGAGTATATATTCAGTAACAGGATTCTGTCCTTTTCTTTTGAAAAGGACACATTAAAAAAATGCCATAGTTTTGGAGAAACAGGTGGTGTTTGGTTGCATGGAAATATTCTTTAGTGGTGATTTCTGAGATTTTGGTGCACTCATCACCAGAGCAGTGTACACTGTACCCAATGTGTAGTCTTCTATCCCTCACTCCCCTCCCACCTTTCACCCTGAGTCCCTGAAGTCCATTATATCATTCTTATGCCTTTGCACCCTCATAGCTTAACTCCCACTTATAAGTGAGAACATATGATATTTGGCTTTCCATTCCTGACTAACTTCACTTACAATAATGGTCTCCAACTCCATTCAGGTTGCTGCAAATGCCATCATTTCATTCCTGTTTATGGCTGAATAATTATTCATGGTTTGGAAAAGTGTCCAAAGGACACTTTCCTAAAGACATGCATGTGATCAAAGAGAATATGAAAAAAAAAAAATCTCAACATCACTGGTAATTAGAAAAGTGCAAACCAAAACCACAATGAGATGCCATCTCACACTACTCAGAATGGCTATGATTTAATACAAATAAATAAATAAATAAATAAATAAATAAATAAATAAATAACAGGTGCTCGTTAGGTTGCAAAGACAAAGGAATACCTATACACTGTTGGTGGGAGTGTAAATAAGCTCAGTCATTGTGGAAGGCAGTGTGGTGATTCTTCAAAGACCTAAAGACAGATCTACCATTCAACCCAGCCATCCCATCGCTGGATATATGCTCAAAGGAATACAAATTATTCTATCAAAAAGACAGGTGCATGTGTATGTTCATTGTAGCACTGTTTACAAGAGCGAAGATATGGAATAAACCTAAATGCCCATCAAGGTAGATGGATAAAGAAATGTGGTCAATGTACACCATGGAATACTACACAATCACAAAGAAGAACAAGATCATGTCCGAACACAATCACAAAGAAGAACAAGCAGAAATGTGGATGGAGCTGTATGCCATTTTCCTTAGCAAACTAACACAGAAACAGAAAATCAAATACTGTATGTGCTCACTCCTAAGTGGGAGCTAAATGATGAGAATACATAGATACACAGAGGGGAATGGCAGACGCTGTGGCCTACTGGAGGGTGAAGGTGGGGACAAGGCAGAGGATCAGGAAACACAGCTTGTGAGTACTAGGCTTAATACCTGGGTGGCAAAATAATCTGTACAACAAACCCTCATTTGTTACCTACATAATAAATCTTCTCTGCACTTAAAATAAAAGTAAAACAAAAAAAAAGATGTAGAACATTTTCATCATCTCCCTGAAAAAATGCTCTTTTGCAGCAAATTGCCTTCCCCCCACTAGCCCCTGGCAACCACTGATCCGTTCCCTCTTCCAGTAATTTTGCCTGTTTCAGAGGTCATGTAAGTGGAGTCACACAGAATATAACCATTTGAGTATGATTTCTTTCATGTAGTATAACAAATTTGAGATTAATCCACATCAAAAAAAATTTATTGTGTTCTTGCTCATTTTTCTATTGAAATAGTATTTTCTTATTAATTTTCAGGTCCCATAAAAATCTTAAGAATATTCATTCCAAACATACCACATTCATTGCAAATATTTTTTATTTATCCCATATTCCTCCTGGATATTTACACTATGCTTTCCACTCCTTTGGGATCCCCCTGTCTCCCATCTATCTATAGGAAACTTCATGACACTTAACAGTGACATATCAAGTTTATGCTCTTCAAATGGTCAGCTCTACATTGCTATATTAGTCTGTTTCCATGCTGTTGATAAAGACATACCTGAGACTGGGAAGAAAAAGAGAGTTAATGGACTTACAGTTCCACATGGCTGGGGAGGCCTCACAATCATGGAAAAGGCAAGGAGGAGCAAGTCACATATTACATAGATGACAGCAGGCAAAGAGAGAGCTTGTGCAGAAAAACTCCCATTTTTAAAGCCATCAGATCACATGAGACTCATTCACTATCACAAGAACAGCTCAGGAAAAAAAGACCTGCCCCCATAATTGAATCGCCTCCCACCAGGTTCCTCCCATGACACACGGGAATTGTGGAATTACAATTCAAGATGAGATTTGGGGATGTAGCCAAACCATATCAGTTGCCAAAATAAGTGGGTAAAGTTCAACCTGTTGTTGAGAGCTCTCAAAATGACAACTCCATTAACAGCAATGACAATGGGAATTATGATTTTTATTGAGCACTATGCTATGTGTTGTATATTCTTTTTCTAATGTGAACCTCAGAACAACCATGTGAGATAGCCCTATTTTTAAAATTATACTTCAAGTTCTAGGGTACATGTGCACAACGTACAGGTTTGTTACATATGTATACATGTACTATGTTGGTTTGCTGCACCCATTGACTCGTCATTTACATTAGTTATATCTCCTAATGCTATACCTCCCCCTCCCCCCACCCCACGACTATTACTATAATTACTTTTAAAATGAGAAAAAAGTTAAGCTTTGGGAAATACATAATATTTCCAGGGTATGGTATGTTGAATAATGGTCCTTCAAATACTTCCACATCCCAATCCCCAGAAAATGCAAATATGTTAAAATACATGGCAAAAGTGGCTTTTAAGATATGGTTAAAAATTTTGCAATAGGAAGATAATGCTGAATTATCAGGGCAACCCTGATAATTCACATATTGGGTCTTACAAAGACCCAATATAATCACATGGCTCTTTGTAAGATGGAGTCAAAAGGGCTAGTATCAGAGAAGTTGTGACAACAGAAGAAGTCAGAGAGGTGGAAGATTTGAAGATGTTGTACTGCTGGCTTTGAAGAGAGAGGAACAGGCTATGAGCTAAAGAATGTAGATGGCCTCCGAAAGCTGGAAATGGCAAAGAAATAGATTCTCCCCTACAACCTCCAGAAGAAATACAGCCCTAATAAATCTACTTTGGACTTCAGACCTCTGGAACTGTCAGAAAATAAATTTGCATTGTTTTAGGTCGCTGATTGAGGCAAGTTGTTACCACAGCAGCAGGAAACTAATACACAGGGTCACATGACTGATAAGTAGTGAAGCAGTGATTTCAACTCTTCTGTATTTGATTTTCAAATCTCTGATCTTCTCATACAGACAACTTACATTTCTAATTACAAATGAATAAATAAAGATGACATGACCATATCGATTTCAAATAGTTTGTATCATTTTTAAATTTGTGTCAAATAATTTACTCAGATATTTTCTTCTAAACATATAAGTATGTTAGAATAGCCAAAATTTTGCTTCTTGGAATGCTAACTTCAGTTCCTCCAATGTATTTTGTGTCTACTAATTTCTTAGCTGGAGTCCTGTCCTCCTTTCCCTGCAACACACATTAATCATGAGCCATTTTACCAGCACCTAATGCAAATTTCACTTCCCTCATTAATGCAGTACTGATCTTTTCAATATCTATGACTCTTTATTGCACTGGGTATCTCTTTTACAATCATGTATTATACTATGCCATGTTTTATAGTTATTTATATGTGCCTTCTTTCTCTTTTAGATTGTGAGTTGCCTGAATCTGTGCCTCTGTTTTGTAATCATGAGTTCCTAGCCTAGGATATGGTTCCAGGTAGGTGATCAGTAGAAATATGTCGAATTGAACTACGACTGCTTAGAGCTGTGTCTTTATAAGCCAGCTCTCACCCATTTAATAACTTCTAGTTCTGCCACAAGGCTTTAATAAATATGGTGCAAGCCCCAAAAATGCACTTTTGGGTCAAATATATTGAGTTCAATCCTCCTCTCCACAAATATTGCTGAAATGAGCCTGGATTCCATCCCAGTTTCTGTCAAAAGGAACTTTATAGGCAACTCCTGGCTTTGGCTAAGGCCTTTATCCCAGAGACTCAAAGGCCGTTATAGCTGCAAATGCTTCAAATCATAACAGAAAAGAAGGTTATATTACTAAATTATGTGAACTTTTTCAAATTCAACCCATCAATCATTCTTTTTAAAACTGTAAATTCTCTCTACAGTATAACACATTTATGAAGTAAAGAAAAGTTATTTTGTATTTTGCTGGTTAGCATTAAAAGCTTATAACTTATTTTTTAAATTTTCTATCTAGTATTCTTACATTATTAGCTTCCAATTGGCAATGGCCCATTAGCAAATAATATTCTTCTTAATTGTTGCAGGTGATTCTTTTCCTTAACGTAAACATCGACGTTAGCTATTCAGACATTTATTTGAATTATTCTCACAGGTATTATTATGAAATCCTGGATCAATTATATTACCTATATTATTTGTCCTATTCCTTAGCTTGTAGGTTCCTGATACTGGCCTTTATGATTGCCAAAAATGTCTTAAACATATATGTTTCTGATAGGCTCTTCTAAAAGTTTGGCAGATAGAATAGAAACAATTCTCTCTCTCTCCCCCTATCTCTCTCCATATATATATATGATCAATGTCTGTGTCAACCTATAATTTATTTCTGCATCCTGCACATCTGAAGAGCCTCAGGAGGGTAAATATATCAGCATAAAAATGTTGTAATCATGCAAGAGTCCTGATGTCAACATTTCATGTTTCTGTACTTCAGGCATTTTTTTAAAAACTTACCATTAGTCATTTTAGTATGGTTCAAATATCCTATGCACCAATACTTGCCCTACTTCTAGCTGCTGACGGACTCACGCCTACAGGTGTATGCTTTGAATGTCTGTGGTAGATCATTCACGGAGTAACATTTTTAGAAATCAAATGTTCAAAGCCCATTTTCCCCTCAAAGATCACTTTAGGAAAGATTACTCCTTCTTCACAACCACAGGTTTTCAAGGTTAAAGCAATGGGTACTGTCTTGGAGACTACAGCATTCAGCAACTGGGAAATATTCCTGAATTAATTATTGTTGGCATATAGATGAACATACCTATTTTTGGGTGGTTGGGGAAGGGAATATAAGATCAAATATCTTTGGACCTCAAGAATATTTTTGTTGATGTTGTTCTTGGCCAATATATTTTCAAGTACCTGTGCTCACATATTCAAAATATACTGCTGTTACTGCTTTGTGTAAAACCATCATGGTGGAAAAGTGATGATGCTAGAATCACAGAAGCTTGGTTTAAGTTCTTGTCTAAGTTCTTGATGTTTCCACATCTGTTAAAATAAGAAAAATCTATTCCAGCATTGTTGTGAGAATCAGAAATGATATTTTACCTGAAGTTCCTTATATATAAAATGAGTATTTCACTAATAAAGCTATTACTATTACCCGATGACATTTATAAAAAGAAAAACTAGTCTGTTTTTCATTGTCATTGAGAATTATAGATAGGAGTTAAGTCTCTCCACATTAGGCTAGGCTCAGCTGATAAAGTCCAAGTTTTAATGAAGGACAAGGTTTTAATATTGTTCTCCTAGTCCATTTGTGTGCTATAGAATAATATCTCATACAAAGTAATGTATAACGAACAGAAATTTATTTCTCACAGTCATGGAGGGTAAGTACCAGATGAAAGTGTCAGCATCCAGCAAGGGCCTCTTGCTGTGTCCTCACATGATGGAAGGCAGAGGGCAAAAAGGCACACGAGAGTGAACCCATGCCCAGGAACCCTGCTTATAATGACTTATAATAGTTATTAGTATTATAATATATTATTATATTATATATATTATACATTATTATATTATATTATATATATTATAAGTATTATGTAAGTCATAATAACTTACAATAGTTATTAGTACTATTAATAAAGTACTGAGGTAGGATGTAGTTTAGGTTACAATTCTTAAACCACACTGAAAATTATGCATCACGTGACCTAAACACCTCCCATTAGGCCCATCTTCCAACCCTGGGCATTAAGTTTCAGACACACGGATTCTGGGGACACGTTCAAAAAGAAATTGTCATTCCTTGATTAATTTTTAAATTGTGACTTTAGACTGACTGCAGGATTACAGATATGAATTGTGTAATACAATGACAAGAGAAATATTAAAGATATAAGGATAAAGGACAAGATGTGGTAGCTGGGAAACACTAAGAGTAGAGAGAAAATTTAGAGGGGAGTTTTTAAAATATTTACAATGTATCCATTATATTTATTTCTCATCCCTCAAATATAACTTCTACATCATAGAATAAAGAAATCTACATCACTTTTCAGTGTTTCCAAATTGAATTTGTATGTATGTATGTGTGTGTGCAGCGACATGCAAGTGTGTTTATTTTCTTGACTGCAGTAAAGTACTGAGGTAGCATGTGATGTAGTCTAAAGACACCTGACTTAATTTAGGTTACAATTTTTGGGCCTCATCCAAAGTTCTTTATACATTCTTGCTTAATTAATCATTTCCATTGTGTAATGTTATTAAAGAAGGAAATAAAGAAGGAAAAACAATTAATTCAGTGATCTACTTCTTTTGAAATTTAACTGAACCAATTTGGGCTAACTAAACTCATGAAAAGCAAACTACCTGTTGAAGTTGAAATGTCACCTCATGCAGAATGACTTCAGTGAGCAAAACCAGGCAGAAGCAATGCTCTCTCTTATCTGCCTTTAAACTATCAGGAAGGACAGCAACAAGCATCATGCAGCTTTGTGCCTTTCTTTTCATCCTTTCATATTGTAAATTTCTTCAATATAGAGAATGTGTTCTTACTTATTTTTCTGTGCTTAGTTCAATGAATACTTGTTATTTGTTTTAAGAAATTTTAGTTTATGAAATGGAGTATCTTTTTTTACATAGAATGCAATTTTCCAACATACTTCTTTAGTGCCTGGAGTAATTATGTTTGCAAACTGTGGCATCTTATTCTACTATAAAAATATATGCTGACCACGCAATGCAGGCAAAGGGATTTGTGTGGTCTTGAGGGATATATCATTCAGGCTGTGGTAGAGCCTGGAAAATTATCTTTGCTTTCTATAGAGCACAACTTTCTAATGACTCAAGTGCTGATGCCTCTCAAATATTGTCTTGATACCATTTCAATCATTCTATAAAAATACTGATGTATTGTTTTGCTTTCTTTATTCTCCCCAGATTGCGTAAAAAAATGCCATGCCCCTGAGAGACTACATTTTTTAAATAAATTAAAATTAATTAAATCACAAACGTCTTGCTTTACAACAAAGTTACAGACTATCTCTTCGGGTGAATTACTTTCACAATTTATTAATCTCTTCGCTATGAATTTATTATTTTACTTTAAAAGAGTGACATTTATGATCTGGCCCTGAGATTGTTCGAGCACATGTTATTTAGAGCTGACAGCTGCTGTCCTAATAATGAAGACAGCAATAAATGAAATGTAAGGATTTAGAGCTTTTTCTGCCTTCTAGGTTTAGAAAAGGAATGTTTAAGAAATTATTCTGTCTCTCCCACTGTGCGTGTGTATGTGTGTGTGTGCATGTGTCTGTCTCTCCTGACTCTTTTTCTTAAAAATCAGGCAATGAAACAATTATTTTCCATGCATTAAATAAAACGAAATTGAATACATTTGCTAGTTATTTTAGTTCCATGTAAGTTTAACATGAAGGTGAAGGAAAATAGAATTTGGGATACCTACTGAGTTAATTTCCATATTTCTGTTAGATTTTGGTCTTATGCCTTCTAGCACTTTTTAAGAAACATCTGTAACTAGTGAATTGGGACAAAATAGTGAAATGCAGCATCCAAATGGAATATGGAGGTTTTGGATTTCCTAATGGAAAACTGAAATATATACTTTTTTCATACTTCGTGAATGCTCTTTCAGTAGGCAGAATATTATACTTTAGGCCATAAATGAAAGAAATTAAATACTGTATCAGCAAATGGCAAAAGGGAAAAAAACATACAGACATAAACATATTCTTACAAAGAAGCTTTTGGGTGGCCTGAAGGGGGAAAAAAGCCCTCAATTAAAACCAAATGTTTAATGTGTATCCAAACTATGAAACTTACCTGTCAAAATTAACCACGCTTAGCCATTAAAAAAAAAAAAAACTTATCTAACAAACAAAAGAACAATTAATTTCAATTTCAAATCATGTGAAAGCAGACTATCAAGCTGCTCCAACCTTTTACTCAACTTGGTGATTCTGTAATACCTCTGAACCGAAAAAATATTTGTTTTCTATTACAATGGACATTTATTGTGTATCTGTTGTATGCCATTACTATGAGAAGCACCAGAGAAACAAAGATTCTTAAATCTCAGGCCTTTCAGGTAAGGGACTCAAAATCTAGCAAAGGAGAAAGCAGGTGGTGATGCAATTGACTTTGTAAATCAATGAGATTGATTGTAGTGTCTAATAGCAGTGTTTTTCTTTTTTCATTTTCTTATGCTTATTGGGTTTTAATAAGATGTGGAAGAGATTATTTAATGAATAACTTATTTGAAAATGGAATTGCCCTCACAGCTAGTCTTAGATTGTGCTTACATGCGTGAGAGAACTGAGTGGATTTGTCACCCGAGCGAAGTCTCATTTACCTCTTTTCCCGAAACGCAGTTAGCAGGAATACACTATGTACACTTGTAGTGACCTATTTTATGGTTTATTCAGATTTTCAAGCTCTGTCCTTAACTCACATCAAAACCACTACTCTCTAAATTAAAGCTGCAAATGAAACTGTGTGAACCAAGTCTGCATCTGAGATTAGTACTCAGATATTTTGTATTCAAAGAATTTGTTACTGAGAGATGCATTCTATTCCTCTTTTTTCCCCTTTGAAATCACCTTAACAGCAGCTCCATTCCAACTGATTTGGTGAGATGAATGCCATTTACACTTCAGTTTTCACCTTTTAAAAAATGCTCATAAGGGAATAAATCTACACTTTCCAAAATGATTGTGCATAAGGAAGTCTGGGGCTGCTACGAGGAGGTGTTAGACACGTATGGGAATGTATTAGGTACAATCACACCTAAATCTCAATGACTTCCTAAGTGATAGAGCTAAGGCATAGAGGGGAACTGAGAGAGTTTGCAAAGATTAATTATACTTGACTTTCCTCTCACTAATTATAAACGTGTAAAACTTTATAACTTCTATTGGTGGGGCATTTGGTTATAAAGCTTTGTAGAAATAAATACAAGAGATATGCAATTAGTTATTAAACACATTTAATTTGCTAGTTTGTATAAAATAACATATGGGTTACCATGTCTTGACATTAAAATATGAACACTAGTTTATATGCAAGTCGGTTAGCTTGCTTTTTCAGTAACGTGATAAGACTTTTCAACCTTTGTAATAATCACATGGTTGTGCCATATGCTTTCTTATAGTGATTTACAGTAAAGTCCTCAAAGCACAAGAAAAAAGAAATTGGTGAGCTTCAAAGACTATGTGCTACTCCAAACCACGAATATAGGAGGATAAGAAGAAATTGAATGAGTGGAATTCAGATTCCTCATGGGTCGAAGCAGCCCTAATGGAGAAAGGAAAGCTAGCAGATGCTTACAGCAGGAAAAGACAGACAAAAACTACCACCACCCTTATTATGGCCCAGGAAGTCAAAGTATGTATTTAAAAAAACCCAGCGGTTTTGGAGATAGATAGATTTGGGTCAAAATTCTATCTCTACCATTGATTATTTGTGTAATCATGAAATACCTTCAGATTCATCATTTCTTTTTTTATTATTATACTTTAAGTTCTAGGGTACCTGTGCACAGTGTGCAGGTTTGTTACATAGGTATACATGTGCCATGGTGGTTTGCCGCACCCATCAACCCGTCATCTACATTAGGTATTTCCCCTAATGCTATCCCTCCCCCAGCCCTCCACTCCCGACAGGCCCTGGTGTGTGACGTTCCCTGCCCTGTGTCCAAGTGTTCTCATTGTTCAATTCCCACCTATGAGTAAGAACATGCAGTGTTTGGTTTTCTGTCCTTGTGATTGTTTACTCAGAATGATGGTTTCCAGCTTCATTCATGTCCCTGCAAAGTATATGAACTTATCCTTTTTTATGACTGTATAGTATTCCATGGGGTATAAGTGCCACATTTTCTTAATCCAGTCTATCACTGATGGACATTTGGGTTGGTTCCAAGTCTTTGACATTGTGAATAGTGTCACAATAAACGTAGGTGTGTGTGTGTCTTTATAGTAGTGTAATCTTTGGGTATATACGCAGTAACGGGATTGCTGACCCAAATGGTTATTCTAGTTCAAGATCCTTGAGGAATTGCCACACTGTCTTCCACAATGGTCAAACTAGTTTATAGTCCCACCAACAGTGTAAAACTGTTGCTATTTCTCCACATCCTCTTCAGCATCTGTTGTTTCCTGACTTTTTAATGATTGCCATTCTAACTGGTGTGAGATGATACTCCTTGTGGTTTTGATTTGCATTTCTCTGATGACCAGTGATGATGAGCATTTTTTCATATGTCTCTTGGCTGCATAGATATCTTCTTTCTAGACGTCTCTGTTCTATACTTTGCCCACTTTTTGATGGGGTTGCTTGTTTTTTTCTTATAAATTTGTTTAAGTTCTTTGTAGATTCTGGATATTAGCCCTTTGTCAGATGAGTAGATTGCAAAAATTTTCTCTCTTTCTGTAGGTTACCTGTTCACTCTGATGGTAGTTTCTTTTGCTGTGCATAAACTCTTTAGTTTAATTAGATCCCATTTGTCAATTTTGGCTTTTGTTGCCGTTGCTTTTGGTATTTTAGTCATGAAGTCCTTGCCCATGCCTATGTCCTGAATGGTATGGCCTAGGTTTTCTTCTAAGGTTTTTATGGTTTCAGGTCTAACATTTAAGTCTCTAATCCATCTTGAATTAATTTTTGTGTAAGGTGTAAGGAAGGGATCCAGTTTCGGCTTTCTACATATGGCTAGCCAGTTTTCCTAGCACCATTTATTAAATAGGGAATCCTTTCCCCATTTCTTGTTTTTGTCAGGTTTGTCAAAGATCACATGGTTGTAGATGTGTGGTGTTATTTCTGAGGCCTCTGTTCTGTTCCATTGGTCTATATCTCTGTTTTGGTACCAGTACTGTGCTGTTTTGGTTACTGTAGCTTTGTAGTATAGTTTGAAGTCAGGTAGCATGATGCCTCCGGCTTTGCTTTTTTGGCTTAGGATTGTCTTGGCAACATGGGCTCTTTTCTGGTCCCATATGAATTTTAAAGTAGTTTTTTTCCAATTCTGTAAAGAAAATCATTGGTAACTTGATGGGGATGGCATTGAATCTATAAATTACCTTAAGCAGTAGGGGCATTTTCACGATATTGATTATTCCTATTCACGAACAAGGGATATTCTTCCATTTGTTTGTGTCCTCTTTTATTTCATTGAGCAGTGGTTTGGAGTTCTCCTTGAAGAAGTCCTTCACATCTCTTGTAAGTTGTACTGTTAGGTATTTTCTTCTCTTTGTAAGAATTGTGAATGGGAATTCATTCATAATTTGTCTTTCTGCTTGGCTGTGAAGGGTGTATAGTAATGTTTGTGATTTTTGCACATTGTTTTTTTTTTTGTTTGTTTTTTTTTTTTTTTTTTTATCCTGAGACTTTGCTGAAGTTGCTTATCAGTTTAAGGAGATTTTAGGCTGAGACAATGGGATTTTCTAAATATATAATCATGTCATCTGCAAACAGGGACAATTTGACTTCTTCTTTTCCTAATTGAATTCCCTTTACTTCTTTCTCTTGCCTGATTGTCCTGGCCAGAACTTCCAACACTATGTTGAGTAGGAGTGGGAAGAGAGGGCATCCCTGTCTTGTGCCAGTTTTCAAAGGGAATGCTTCCAAGTTTTGCCCATTCAGTATGATTTTGATTGTGGGTTTGTCGTAAATAACTCTTATTATTTTGAGATACGTTCCATCAATACCTAGTTTGTTGAGTGTTTTGAGCATAAAGAGCTGTTTTTGTCAAAGGCTTTTTCTGCAACTATTGAGATAATCATGTGGTTTTTGTCATTGGTTCTGTTTATGTGATGGATTATGTTTATTGATTTGCATATGTTGAACCAGCCTTGCATCTCAGGGATGAAGCCGACTTGATCATGGCGGATAAACTTTTTGATGTGCTGCTGGATTCGGTTTGCCAGTATTTTATTTACAATTTTCGCATCGATGTTCATCAGGGATATTGGCTTAAAATTCTCTTTATTTGTTGTTGTTGTGTCTCTGCCAGGCTTTGGTATCAGGATGACGCTGGCCTCATAAAATAAGTTAGGGAGGATTCCCTCTTTTTCTGTTGATTGGAAGAGTTTCAGAAGGAGTGGTACCAGCTCCTCTTTATACCTCTGGTAGAATTCAGCTGTGAATCTGTCTGGTTCTGGACATTTTTTTATTTTTTTATTTTTATTTTTGGTTGGTAGGCTATTAATTATTGCCTCAACTTCAGAGCCTGTTATTGGTGTACTCAGATATTCAACTTCTTCCTGGTTTAGTCTTGGGAGGGTATATGTGTCCAGGGATTTATCCATTTCTTCTAGATTTTCTAGTTTATTTGCATGGGGGTGTTTCTAGTATTCTCTGATGGTAGTTTGTATTTCTGTGGTATCAGTGGTGATGTTCTCTTTATAATTTTTTATTGCATCTATTTGATTCTTCTCTCTTTTCTTCTTTATTAGTCTTGCTAATGGCCTATCAATTGTGTTGATCTTTTCTAAAAACCAGCTCCTGGATTTATTGATTTTTTGAAGGGTTTTTTATATCTCTCTCTCTTTCAGTTGTGCTCTGATCTTAGTTATTTCTTGCCTTCTGCTAACTTTTGAATTTGTTTGCTCTTGCTTCTATAGTTTTTTCAATTGTGATGTTAGGATGTTGATTTTAGATCTTTCCTGCTTTCTCTTGTGGGCATTAGTGCTTTAAAATTCCCTCTATGCACTGCTTTAAATGTGTCCCAGAGATTCTGGTAGGTTGTGTCTCTGTTCTCATCGGTTTCGAAGAATAACTTTATTTCTGCTTTCATTTCTTTGTTTACCCAGTAGTCATTCAGAAGCAAGTTGTTCAGTTTCCATGTAGTTGTGCAGTTTTGAGTGAGTTTCTTAATCTTGAGTAATAATTTGAATGCACTGCTGTCTGAGAGACAGTTTGCTGTGATTTTTGTTCTTTTACATTTGCCAAGGAGTGCTTTACTTGCAATTATGTGGTCAATTTTAGAATAAGAGCAATGAGGTGCTGAGAAGCATGTATATTCTGTTGATTTGGGGTGGAGAGTTCTGTAGATATCTATTAGGTCTGCTTGTTGCAGAACTGAGTTCAGATCCTGGATATCTTTGTTAATTTTCTGTCTCATTGATCTGTCTAATATTGACTTTGGGGTGTTAAAGTCTCCCATTATTATTGTGTGGGAGCCTAAGTCTCTTTGTAGGTCTCTAAGGATTTGCTTTATGAATCTGGGTGCTCCTGTATTGGGTACCTATATATTTAGGATAGTTACCTCTTGTGAATGGATCCCTTTGCCATTATGTAATGGTCTTCTTTGTCTCTTTTGATCTTTGTTGGTTTAAAATCCATTTTATCAGAGACTAGGACTGCAACCCCTGCTTTTTTTGCTTTCCATTTGCTTGGTAGATCGTCCTCCATCCCTTTATTTTGAGCCTATGTGCATCTTTGCACTTGAGATGGGTTTCCTGAATACAGCACATTGATGGGTCTTGGCTATTTATCCAATTTGCCAGTCTGTGTCTTTTAATTGGAGCATTTAGCCCATTTACATTTAAGGTTAATATTGTTATGTGTGAATTTGATCCTGCTATTATGATGTTCGCTGGTTGTTTTGCCCATTAATTGATGCAATTTCTTTATAGCATCAATGATCTTTTCAATTTGGCATGTTTTTGCAGTGACTTGCACTGGTTGTTTCTTTCCATGTTCAGTGCTTCCTTCAGGAGCTCTTGTAAGCTAGGCCTGATGGTGTCAAAATCTCTTAGTGTTTGCTTATTGGTAAAGGAGTTTATTTCTCCTTCACTTACAAAGCTTAGTTTGGCTGGATATGAAATTCTATGTTGAAAATTCTTTTCTTTAAGAATGTTGACTATTAGCCCCCTCTCTCTTCTGGCTTGTGGGGTTTTTGCTGAGAGATCAGCTGTTAGTCTGACGGGCTTCCATTTGTGGGTAACTCGACCTTTCTCTCTGGCTGCCCTTAACACATTTTCCTTCATTTCAACCTTGGTGAATCTGACAATTATGTGTCTTGGGGTTGCTCTTCTTGAGGAGTATCTTTATGGTGTTCTCTGTATTTCCTGAATTTAAATGTTGGCCTGCCGTGCCAGGCTGGGGAAGTTCTCCTGGATAATATCCTGAAGAGTGTTTTCTAAGTTGGTTCCATTGTCCCCATCACTTTCATATACACCACTCAAATGTAGCTTTGGTCTTTTCACATAGTACCATATTTCTTGTAGGCCTTTTTCATTTTTTTTTTTAACTCTTTTTTCTCTAACCTTGTCTTCTTACTTTATTTCATTAATTTGATATTCAATCACTAATACTCTTTCTTCCACTTGATCGAATAGGCTATTGAAACTTGTGCATGCATCACAAAGTTCTCGTGCTGTGGTTTTCAGCTCCATCAGGTCATTCAAGATCTTCTCTACACTGTTTATTCTAGTTTGCCATTTGTCTAATCTTTTTTCAAGGTTTTTAGCTTCCTTGAGATGGGTTCGAACATCTTCCTTTAGCTCAGAGAAGTTTGTTATTACTGACCTTCTAAAGTCTACTTCTGTCAACTCATCAAAGTCATTCTCCATCCAGCTTTATTCCGTTGCTGGCGAGGAGCTGCAATCCTTTGGAGGATAAGAAGTGCTCTGATTTTTAGAATTATCAGCTTTTCTACTCTGGTTTTTCCCCATCTTTGTGGTTTTATCTACCTTTGGTCTTTGATGTTGGTAACCTACAGATGGGGTTTTGGTGTGGATGTCTTTTTGTTGATGTTGATGCTATTCCTTTCTGTTTGTTAGTTTTCCTTCCAACAGTTAAGTCCCTCAGCTGCAGGTCTGTTGGAGTTTGCTGGAGGTCCACTCTAGACCCTTTTTTCCTGTGTATCACCAGTGGAGGCTGCAGAACAGCAAATATTATTGACTGATCCTCCCTCTGAAACTTTGTCCCAGAGGGGCAGTCGCCTACATGAGGTGTCTGTCTGCCCCTACTGGGAGATGTCTCCCAGTTAGGCTACATGGGTGTCAGGGACCCACTTGAGGAGGCAGTTTGTCTGTTCTCAGAGCTCAAACACCATGCTGGCAGAGCCACTGCACTCTTCAGGGCTGTCAGACAGGGATGTTTAAGTCTACAGAAGTTGTCTGCTGCGTTTTGTTCAGCTATGCCCTGTCCACAGAGATGGAGTCTAGAGGCAGTAGGCCTTGTTGAGTTGCAGTGGGCTCCAACCAATTCGAGCTTCCAGGCGGCTTTGTTTACCTACTCAAGCCTCAGCAGTGCCAGACGCCCCTCCCCTAGCTGGACTGCCATCTTGCAGGTTGATCTCAGACTGCTGCGCTAGCAGTGAGCAAGGCTCCATGGGCATGGGAGCCACCGAGCCAGGCACAGGAGAGAATCACCTTGTCTGCCAGTTGCTAAGACCTTGGGAAAAGCAGAGTATTTGTGTGGGAGTGTCCCGTTTTTCCAGGTAGTCTCTCACGGCTTCCCTTGGCTAAGAAAGGGAAATCCTCTGACCCCTTGTGCTTCCCAGGTGAGGCAATGCCCCACCCTGCTTCAGCTTACCCTCCATGCGCTGCACCCACTGTCCAACCAATCCCAATGAGATGAACCAGGTACCTCAGCTGGAAATGCAGAAATCACCCATCTTCTGCATCAATCACACTGGGAGTTGCAGACTGGAGCTGTTCCTATTTGGTTGTCTTGGAATGCCCACTCAGATTCATCATTTCTAGAAATGGTACCTGCTGGATTAGATTGTCATAAAGGATTTAAATAATGAAACTCAGGTGTAGAAGGAAAACTAATGTAAGAGGCTGAAAAATGGTACATAGAGATATAGAGGGACAACGAGAATGAAGTGTTATTACAGAAAGAAAGACAGTGTCTTACTATGGTTGTGGAATCAACAGGGATGAGTTTTGCTCAAAGTTTTAGTAGAAAGAAAACTGAGAATAATCTTTAGTATTTGGTATAAGATGAGTGAAAAATGCCACAACATAAATGTTTTCGTAAAAATAAAGGCTGACAGAGGAGGAGCAATGGACCCATTGGCCGTGGGGGAATGGAGGAGCTGCAGCTGAAAAGGAGAGATGCAGATCAGAGTAACGGAGTGGGTAAGGAACTAGATGAAGATATAGTAGCATGATCAATGATAATATCGTCTGACCTCAAATGTTATTTTACATAATCACTTTAGTCTAAATGTTCCACTAAGATATACCAACTTTTCATGAGTCACAGACTCTTTTAAATAATCTAAAAACACAGTGTCAGTAATTATCCTGTGAAAAACTTATGGAATTTCTTTGAATATGCATTAATGATATGAAATCTGCAAAGACACAATACACTTGGGCGGTGACATGTTTAGCGTGGTAAATTAATGATTTTTGTCATACTCATCTTAGTATTTACCATAGAACCTAAAATTATTTCTGAAAATTAAAGGCACAAATTTTTAGTGAATAAATGGAGTTGGAAATAGGCAATAACGCAATTTTTATATGATGTTGATAAAATAATTAATCTCAAACCAGGCATGGTGACACATGCTGGTAATCCTAGCTACCTGGGAGGCTAAGTTGGGAAAACTGCTTGAGGCCAGGAGTTTGAGGCTGCAGTAAACTATGAGGGTGCCACTGCACTTTAGCCTTGCCTGGGTGATAGAGCAAGATACTGTCTCTAAAAAATAAGTAAATAAATAAATAAATAAATAAATAAATAAATAAATAAATAAAATATTTCCTTTTTAATTTTGAATACTTGTAAGTTAAGAAATCATATAATCTCAAATAAAATAACATAGTTATGATGAGTGTAAGGTTTACAAGGTAATTGAACAAGCATCATTAATTTCTCTGTGTTGCTATAATAAAAATATATAAAACACTCAGAAAGGGTCATCTTGATGTAGGATTGATTATGATAGCAAACAATGCACAAGAAAAATTATGATGAAATTTTGAATTCCTGTGGCAGGAAGTAATTTTGAACAGTGTTGCCTGAAGAAGAACCTAAGATTATATGGGATAGAAAACTGGAAATAACTGTCCCAAGCTTTTTCTCATGAAGCCATCATGACATTCCACCTGTGCAGTTTCCTTTGAATTCAAGAGACTCCCAATGGAGGAAGAATTGTGGCTTGGTGGAAAGGAAGGAACTCAGTCCTACATGAACAAGCTCCAAGAATGTTCTGAAAACATGTTTAAAAGCAAACTTTCAAAGCACCTACTATATGCCTTAGGGATAAGAGAATAGAGACTGCTAACTTTTAAAATCAGTTTCTAAGAGTTTCTAGCTTTGCAACAAACTTGAAGTTTAACACTCGAGACATCCTCATTTAATGGAAGAAAGAATGAAGAAACTCTCTCACAGTGATTTTGGATGGCTTTTTCAAAACTATATTTTGATGATCTAACTTTTAATGGATTAGAAACATGCAGATTCAATTTTCTTTAGCAAGAAGCTAGTTAAAAATGAAGGGTGGGTTGCTGGGCCAAAGTTAGCTTGGCACTAGACAGCCTAGAGTCTTTGAAAATAACCCTCAAATATTTGATGAACCCAATTGGCAGCCAAATTCCCAGAAAACTTTTGAGTAGATGATGGTTACTCATGTAAACTAAATCTCTTAGTGGATTTACAATGACTAGGACATTAACTATGGGATATGTAAAGGAAGTAAGTGGTCAGAAGAAAGATAAATAGGACAAAATATTCCTTTTCTTTATGCTCAATTCCTAACTGATTTTGTTCCCCATGCAATAAAGCACATGCATAGTGTGTATATGTCTGTGTGTGTATGTCTGTGGGTGTGTGTATTTAAATTCGCAACTTTGAGTCTTCAGCGTGGTGAATCCTTATTTCAACATGCAGAGTACAGTACCTCATATGTACGTTTTGACTCTCATTTATTACTTTGCAATATAAATAATAAAGGGTTAAAAAGTAATTTAGAGTTTTCTAAGAAATATATAAAACTTTTGACTTTCGTTTTATTCTTTGCATTGTAAAATATTCAAAATAGGACAGAAATCACATGTAGAAAGAACAAGCAATCATATAGGAGGTAAACTATCAAACTCCTGTAATTACTGCAGAATTTACCATGCCCATGTCCTCCTATTTAAATTTTTTTATTTATTAACTGGCTTCAGAGTCTTTAATATCTTCAAATGGCTTACACCCTGTCTTCAGGGAATTTTTCTACAAATTAATTTGTGTCCCCTGTAAAATATTGTTCAACTGAATATACTGTTCCTCTCCCAACCAGTTCTCTACACATATGCTCCAGCCTTGTGGAGTTACTTTGCCTCAGTACCCTTGCAAACCATAGTCCCTTTTAAAAACATGGCATCTTTTCCGTTGTATTGTTGATCTGTACTAATTTAGGAGGTGGCTGTTGTCTCTACATTCTCCCTAAAGCATTACTTGACCTTCCAGGCATAATAGGGAATCCCATCTCTGGGTTTCCAGCTTGTGGCCCTGCTCTTTCAATGATAAATGAGTGCAGGTCTTATATTTATCTCTGTATCCCAGCAGAGAAGAGATGAGTAATCACATAGCAGAATTTGTTCCCCCTCAAGCCAGGCATGGTGGCTCATACCTGTAATCCCAGCACTTTGGGAGGCCAATGTGGGTGGATCACTTGAGGTCAGGAGTTCAAGACTAGCCTGGTCAACACGGTGAAACTCCGTCTCTACTAAAAACACAAAAATTAGCCGGGTGTGGTGGCACATGCCTGTAGTCACAGCTACTCGGGAGGCTGAGACAGGAGAATCGCTTGAACACAAGAACTGGAAGTCGTGTTGACTTGAGATCAAGCTACGGCACTCCAGCCTGGGTGGTGACAGAGTGAGACAAAAAAGAATTTGTTCTCCCTCTTCTATAGATAGATTTGGTTTTTATAAGCAGCTACCCAAGCAGTATCTATATTTTCCCTGTTCCCTTGCATTTGAATGGGGTCTTGTAATGGAAAACTAGAATTTGTTACTTCCACCAGAACAAAGCAATTAATAAGCAACCTTACCTTGTCTATCCTTTTCTATTCCAACTTGTGGTAGGAAGCAGAATACTTTGAGGCCCTGGGTGATGACGCATCCACAAGATGGGAGGATCCTGGGTCCCTGAACCACCATGCAGAGGAAAGCTGTGTTCCAACCAGGAGCATCCACATTGGGGTGTTGCATGAGCCAGCATTAAAGTAGTATTTTGTTAGAGCACTAACATTTAGAAATTTGTTTGTTACAGCATCTAGAATGACCCTACCCAGCATGCACAGAAACAGTAAATAACTTCATAATTACTGAATAAGTCAATGAATAATTGAATAGGTTAGTGAGTAAATGTGTCCAGCTCTCCAAGAGCTCTCTTTTACTGAGTGCAAGAAATGTCAGCCTTAGAGCTTATTTATTTTAGTTTTCATGTCAAACATAAATGACCCTGAAGAGAAAGGCAGATCTATTACCAAGTGTTGTCAATTAAAAGTGTTTACCGTGTTTTTTAAGGCTACTCAAAGCTTCCCATTGTCTTCATATTCCAGTACCTAATACTGGGCCCTACCACTGCTACTAGCCACAAATATTTATTGAGCACTTGTGGTGCACCAGGCACTGTTGTAAGCATTTCATATGCGTACACTCACTTAACCTTACAACAATACTATGAAGAATAAAGGAGATAATGAAACTGAGGCGCCAAAAGGTTAAGTAACTCCAGCAATCAGGCTCCAGAGATTACATTGCTTAATAAGTCTTAGTTAAATTGAATTTGCACTGCAGCATAATCAGTGTTGGGACTGGAGAAGGGCACTAAAATGTTAGAATGCTGGAGACAAGAAAGACAAATGTCGTGTATGACACAGCCCTGACTAGGGTGGTAAATTGAGCCAGAGAGTTAAAAATAAACTTTTACTGAATAATATACTAGAGGTTTACCAGGGAATAAAAAAGGAAATATAAAATACATTAACTCTGTTTTCAAGCAGTATACAGTCTATTATTCTGGCTAGTGGGGACCAGCATATTCCATTTCTGAAGAGGTATGTATCACTGTGCCCTCCAGAATTCCTGGAAACAGAAGCACAATGTGACTGTGTGCATGTCTGCAGAGGCTCCTTTGACAATAAATAAATAGAACAATAGGAATAATAGGAACCAAAATGTTTCCACTTCCTTAGTATTCAATACTTGTATGCCTTTATTTCAAGTTGAGCAAGAACCATCAGCTAGGAGGCTTAGTTCTCAAGAGCTCTAACCATATACAAATGAAACTCAGGTGGTTTCTTCTCCAGGGACTCAAAATCAAGTAAAGGAAAGAGGAGCAAGGCCAGCAGGTCTTGTGGTTTTCATTGTTTCATTTGGCTACACTTACAGCTCTTGGCTTGTTCCATACACTTATGGAAAGGCAAACCTCAAAGGTTTGGCTAGAACTTCATAAGTTGTTTGTGAAATTCCCAAAGACAGAAAAGTAAACCACAGAGCTTTGGGTGAAAAATCTAGCACTTTGTTTTTAATGGAAATTCTTATAATAACTATCCTCCTTTAAGTGTACAATTTCTACCCTCAAGATTCTTTGCTTTCCAGTATGCATTTTAATATATTTTATTTTTTTCCTTTGAAAGAAGCTCTCAACAATAGCAGAATAAGAATTAAAACATGAAAACAAGTATGAAATAGGAGCAAGCATCATTAAAACAGCTTTCAAGTCAAGAGATGAGGATTTTAGTCCTAATTTAGCCACTAAAAACACATTTTTAACTTTAATAGGTCACATGATCTTAGTTTCATGTATATTTGTTTTCTGTTTAATATTATTAGAGTTAATTCCATTCTTTCAACTATAGTGAACTCCAGGTTCCATTTTTATATTGTTTTATAGCTGCCTCTTCTACCTTAATACTCTCTGTAGTCTTTATCTCTATGTAGCAACTCACTATAATTTGTATGGAGTATGTCTTTGCATATGTATTATATAGACATCAGTGGCTATTCAAGAAAATAGAAGTCCCTCTAGTGTTTCAAGCAGAGGAAATTTTATATAATGAAATTACTTTATCAATGATAAGCCCAACAAACAACAGATGCCAAAGCAAGCAGAGTTAGATAACAGCAGGAAGACTTCACTTATTCAGTAAATTCCTTCGATCAGCACACCAAGTATGTCATATTTTACCTCCAAAATTGAAAGTGATGTATCATTCTGGAGAGTGTATCTCAACATGTCCCAGCTTCCTAGACATTCAGACGCATTACTTTAAGTGGCAGGGAGCTAGAAGTTTGTGGTGTTTTTCTCTTTACCTCTACTGCCATGTGTCTTCTTAAGACTTCTGGGGAGCTTACTCCTTGATGCTCCTCAGGAACAAACTGTATATTATCAATATAATTGACCAGTGTGACATTCCGTGGAATGTGCTGATAATTAAAGTCGTTGAATGCTATATTATGACAGAGAGCAGGCAAGATAACATAGCCCCATACTTCTCCTTTTTTTCATAAACATTGATCACAATCAGAAACAGCTACAGTCTGTTGTAGGCTTCACAGTTACCATGATGAATATGTGCAGCCATTACTTAACCTTCCAAACATTTGCTTTCCACCAGTGTTTCACCTCAAGCACCTATGCTCATAATGCTTCTGCTTGTCACAGATTACCATGATTTCAGTTTCCATCTGCAAAAATGGAATTTTTGCAGATGGAAACTGAAATCATGGTCAAATGGAAACTGAAATCATGTCAAATGGAAAATTTGACAATGATAAATGGAACCTTTATCATTGTATTAAAGGTTAAGCAGATCAGCTTCCCAATCTCAGTATCTCATTTTAGGGTCTATTGCCTGGGATGCTGCCAATATCTGATACTATATCAGTTAGATTCCAATCACAAGAGAGAAACAGCTCCAGTATTTCAAGTAAGAAATTAAACATACAGTTAGTTAAACCAGTAGTTAAAAAAAGAGTTAAGAAGACAAACAAGATGGTGAAGCTAACCAGAGATTAGCAGAAGGAAACAAGGAACGAACACAGCAAGAGATCACAAAAACCCAATGGGCCAGAAGGACACCAGAGAAGAGTGATATTCACCAAACATCAGGGAAACCTTGCAGGTTCTAGAACCATGTCAGGAACTGCTCTGTAAGAGTTAGAGCCCCAGAAATAGAACATGTCTGGTAAAAACCTGAAACAATGGAGAATATACAGCAACTGTTAAAAAAAAAAAAAAAAATCCACAAAAGGAAGAGAGGAGAGGAGAGGAGAAGAGAGAAAGAGGAGGCAGGTGGAGGGAAAGAGAAAGTAGTCGGGGGAGGGGAGGGAGAAGAGGAAAAGGGAGGAGAGAAGAGAGATAATACTTTGATTCTCTTTGTCTTCCTCACCAACTCCAACCAGAGCTTTCATTAGTCACACCTAATCAGAAAATAGCTAGCAAGAGAACCATAGAAATGCAGGCTAAAGGTGAAGACTGGAGAATGGATCTGAAAGTAAACAAGAAACACAATGGTCTATACGTATGTCTGTAAAATACACAACACTGTTAGAAATTTGTAAATTTAAATAAATGTTATTGTGCTATAGACTATATTCTCTTAACCATGTCTATTGGCCTTGAAGATGAACAGTGTCCCTGTTGCTGTATGTACACTGCTATAATATATACCATGGTATGGATCCACTACAGTTTACATATTCATATTTTCAGTGATGGCTACCTAAGTTGTCTTCAGATCCCTGATGCCACAATCATCGCTGCAAAAAATGTCCTTAAAAAGCTTATTTTATGTACTCTATGACAATTTATGAAGAGTAGAATTTCCAAAGTTTGGTCTATATGAATTTTAAACTCATCAAGGATTACAGGTTTCTCCAGAATGATCATTCTAATTTAAATGGTATCAAAATCAAGTACTTTTTGCTACATTTTAAACAATGAGTTTTGCTAATTTGAACTTAAAGCACACACTCATTGTTGTCTCAATTGCATTGCTTTCCTTACTTATCAGAATTTCTCCAAGTATCTATTATCCATTTAGAGTTTTTCTTCTGTAGGTTACTTAGTCAAACCTTTAACTATTTTTCTAATGTGTTTCCTGTTTTTGAATTCTGTCATCGTCTATGTTACAAATTCTTTTAGTATGATAGATATTAATACCTAGTGTGCTCAATTCATACGAAAGTATTTTACAGTGATATTTATGAAAGGTTGATATTTGGTGATTCAAAAAGAAACTATTTTTGATGCAACAAAATCCAGTGGTTTTTAAATATGGTTTGTGTTCTTGGATATTGTTACAGAAACGTTTCTCTAACACAAATGCACCCAAATATTCTTCTCTATGCCTTTCTTAAAAAGTGATAGCTTTATTTTTACTTAATCCATCATAGTTCACCTTGTTTTATTTAAGAAATTAGCTCTCTTTTGCTCCAATCACTGTATTAGTATTACCCCACGCCACATGCAAAACACTCCATCTGTTCCCAAATGAGAGGCAATTGCACGCTGTGTTCCTACTTACACAGCACTCGAATTCTGAACTCTTCATTTTGCTTCATGTGTACATTTATCTATCACTAGAACAGTATTGCACTGTTTTAAAATGCTGCATATATAGTGTGTTTTATAAATATCTGATAAGATGTATAATAACCCTTTGGCTTTTTTTTTTTTTTTTTTTTTTTTTTGACAGAGTCTTGCTCTGTCACCAGGCTGGAGTGCAGTGGTGCAATCTCAGCTCACTGCAACCTCCGCCTCCCAGGTTCAAGCGATATCCCATTCTCAGCCTCCCAAGTAACTGGGACTACAGGCACGTACCATTTTGTGTATTTTAGTAGAGGCGGGGTTTCTCCATATTGGCCAGGATGGTCTCCATCTCCTGACCTTGTGATCCACCTGCCTCGGCCTCCCAAAGTGCTGGAATTACAGGCGTGAGCCACTGCGCCCAGCCAGTATTTTGGCTTTTTAATTTTTATTTTTGGAAATCGATGAAGCTACTTATGAGTCTTTGTTGTTATACATAAATTTTATAATAAGTTTTTTTAATTCTTCTTAAAATCAAGTTGGAATATTTGTAAATACTTTCTATATTTCTCTACCATTTTGTCTTTAGTCCAAGTGTTTACTTATATGGTTGTTTTGGGTTTCAGACATGATCTTATCTATGTCAGAAAATGTAGCTTTATTGTCACAATTTTAAAAATGTTTTTTAATCAGTTTTTGTTAATATTCTATGAAGATTCTGCCCTGCTCCTGGGCAGAAGGAGACACATGTCCCAACTCCGTCCTTTCTGCTTCAGATATCCTGATGGGGTTCCTCTCTGGCTGTTTCCTGCCCACACCTGTTCTCTTGTCACACCTTGCCCTACTGAGTCAACAAACTCTAGAGCCACAAGACCTTTTCTTCAGGGTGCCATGGGGCTGAAAGGCTAGGCCTACCTCCTCATAAACTAGGGGGATAGGGATGCTCTCGGCCTTGGAGTCTGTGCACAGTGTCAGGCAGCTTTGATCTTCTTTAGCCCTTGTAGGATTTACCAGCATCAGTGGGACATTTACTGTATGCCAAGAATCGTGTTCATTGTTTGATATGTATCAGTTCACTAAGCCTCACAACGCTCCTATAAGAGGGGTGCCATTACCATTCCTATTTTATTGATGAATTAACAGAGGCACAGAGAGGTTAAGCAAATTGTCTAGGGAGCTCCAAGGCCAAGGAGCACCAATCTTTGCTGACCAACCATTCAGCCCTTGCCACTGGGCACTTCCCACCTGCTCCCTGCCATCACCTTGAGTTTGCTGAGCCATTTGGCACAAGTAGGTATTTCCCTGTTGTCAATAGATTGCAGCTCCAGGAATGCTCAGGGTCCTGCCTACGACGGGTAAACAGGGCCACAGGACAGGACTAGCAGGCTTCAGACTCCATGTTGGCCCTGTCCCAGGTTTCCTCCCTAGCCCAGAGCGAAGGATTCTTGAACTCCTTAGAGTCCATTTATGGGGATGGGGGCAAGAGAGATAGGCCTATGAGAGCAAAATCTGGCTGCAGGGACCATAACTGCAAGGACTGAGAACAGAGAGCTCCAGAAAAAGAGAGAGAGAAGCTGTTTCATCTTGCTTCCGGGCCCCACACTCTTACCTGCCCCACTTCCTCATTCACGACACATATATTGACTACATGCTCTGAGTCAAGCTATCCTGAGTGACAGGGATTCGGTGGGAAGCAAAAAGATAAAGAAGAAAACCTTACTCGCTGGAGTGGACTCACTTGCTATAAATCTAGATACTGCCAAGACCAGGCCTAGGCAATGTACACAGTGGGATGCCTTCCCACTCAGGGAAATACCTGGTGCTCAGGGATGAAGCATGTGGAAAGGAACCATCGGGCTGCTGGGGGCTGTGAGACTAGAGACTGAAGCTTTGACCACAGGGTCAGCTGCTGCCACTACTCCAGTTGTTGCCATGGGGTATTGGAGGTCCAGTGTGTCCCAGCATTTTGGATTTTGCAAAAAACTTGGAATCCGGAATTTTACATAAAAGTATCAATTTGTTGTTGTTGTTGTTATTTTTTTAATTCCCATAGGTTTTTGGGGAACAGGTGATATTTGGTTACATGAGTAACTTCTTTACTTATGATTTGTGAGATTTCGGCGCACACATCATCCGAGCAGTATACCCTGAACCCAATTTTTAGTTCTTCATCCCTCACCCCTTTGCTACCCTTCCCCCCTGAATCCTCAAAGTCCATTATAACATTGTTATGCCTTTGCATCCTCATAGCTTAGCTTCCAGTTATGAATGAGAACATATGATGTTTGGTTTTCCATTTCTGAGTTACTTCACTTAGAATAATAATCTCCAATCCCATTTATTTGGCATTGCTGCAAATGCCATTAATTCATTCCTCTTTATGGCTGAGTAGTATATTATATCATATATATTATATATATGCAAAATATATGATATATGTAACAGTGAGATACACACACACACACACACACACACACACACATATATATATATATATATATATGTCTTACGGTTCCTTTATCCCTTAGTTGATTGATGGGCATTTGGGCTGGTTCCACATTTTTGCAATTGCAAGTTATGCTTCTATAAAAATACGTGTATAAGCATCTTTTTGTATAATGACCTCTTTTCCTCTGGGTAGACACCCAGTAGGGAGATTGCTGGATCAAATGGTAGTTCTACTTTTAGTTCTTTAAGACATTTTTGCACTGTTTTCCGCTGTGTTATACTAGTTTACATTTCTACCAGCAGTGTAGAAGGGTTCCGTTTTCATCACATACACGCCAACATCTATTATTTTTTGATTTTTTGATTATGGTCATTCCTGTGGGAATACGGTGGTATTACAATTGTAGTTTTGATTTGCATTTCCCTGATCATTAGTGATGCTGAGCATTTTTTAATATGTTTGTTGGCTCAATTCAAAAGTGTTGGTCATTAATTCAAATACTTTAACACACCAAATACTCCAACAACAAAAATTCATATCCTCACTTTATAGATGCTATGTGACTGTCAGATCATAGCAGGTTTAGAATTCAGTGCTTTATCTAATAAATGTTTTCATTTGGGTGTTATTCTGCTGAATAATTTCCTGGAATACAAAATACATGTCTAAAACACAGCAACTTTTTGTGTAAGCATTGAATTAGCACTTCTTGTATTGTACAACCATAGAAACTGGTTAAAGGGCCAACTGCGTATTCAGATCATCAATGGATTGGAAAACAAGCTTATAGGCTTAAGAGATGAAAGGAGGTCTTACTTTATCATCTTCTCTCCATTCTCAAATACACAATTACCTTTCAAATTTAAAAAATGCTACATGTTAATACTCAATCTCAAAACAATAAAAAAAAGCACACTGTTATACTAGAATGATAACTTGAAGGAATTCAGTGAAGAAACTGGAAGATATTACATAAAAAACTTTTATGGTTGATAAAAAACGTTAAATGAAATAATAAAAAGAGAGCACCACGTGCACTCTGAGGAGCATACAAGGAAGGTTCTCTAACAGTTAAGTTAGTGTTCAGATGAAGGCAGTTCTCTGCTCTTGTTTCAATGGTGCACTAAGTGAAAATAATGTACCTCTATGTGTTTGTGTGTGTGTGAGTATGTGTGTGTGTATGCATGCATATGTAGAATTTTCAACACTTTTATTATTTTTCTTAATGCTTTTAGGTTATACTTTTCATCCTTTTATTTCAAAAAATGTCTTATTTTTCTGAAATAAATTATGGTTGTAATATTTTGGTGGTTCTTTTATTCTTTTCTTAAAAAAATGATTTTCCTACTTTGGCAAAGAAAAATGTGTTGGTCTCAAAAATTCTTTAGAATTTCATTGGTTCAAGAAATACAAAATTGTCAAAACTTTTGCTATTGAGCTTATTTGCTCTTCTTGTGTGTATAACAGACCACCTCCTTCTCCTGGATTAAACTAACTGAACTCTCAGCAATGCTAACCCCAGGCTGGGTGGAGATGTAAGAGAAACTCATCTAGGGTGATTGGTCTGATTTGATCAATCCCAATGATCACTTTACTTAATACCTATTGTCTATTGGGAAAAATGAACTTTTGACCTCTCTCTGAGCTACTTCATTTCTCTGTGGCTTATGACTCCCTGAATTTCTTTTTAAGTTATTTTCTGGATTTATATTTAGTTCACATTCTCTCAAAGAAAATAAACAATGTAATAATTAAATTGTTCAATTTTTGAATGGAATTCTGAGAACAATCTGTTTATTTTACACATTTCTTGACTGGAGCAAATGGTTCTGACAAACCTATTACCTAATCTCTTTCAAGGCAATGAGTTTCTCATTGATCTGCTAGGCTGCTAGCCCTGGAAAAGTGGAGTGATAAGTAATCACCTACCATGAAAATGAATCCACAGCACTAATTAAGGAAACTCACAATGAAAAATGGTGAACAAAGAGAGGAGTATCAATTACTATAGATTTCTACCTTTGCAAAGAATTTATAGGATGGTAAATAAAATGATGAATTCATTAAAGAAATGAGTGTAAAAATATCTTCACATTGATGTGAATAACAAAAGCATTCATAATATTTTTTAATACTTGGCAAGGAACACTACAAATGGATTTAAAATATACTTCTATTTTCACAAAATCTAGCTTACATCACTTCACCCATTTTATATAGACTTTAGCACATCCACACGCAATCAGTGCATATTATTTCTCTTTACCAGGTGTTGAATATCTTACTAAAGTAAAATAGGTCATTTTGCTATGTATTCTCTAATTTACTTATTTGGTTTTGTTAAACATTAAATCATATTAAGCACCTCATAATAAAAATTTATGAAAAAAGTAATATTTAGAAAGGTACCTGATATGTGATAAAATGCATTTCTTGCACTATATTCAAGCATGTTGTACTTTCTGCATGTTTATTTCTTCTCTATTATCATCCAAACCTTATTACATGTATCATGGAAATTTCACTGATCTGATAAATATGGATCAATGAACAGTTAAAAATATGACCTTCGAATAAAACAAGAAAAGGCAGAAAAACCAATATTTCCTGCTTGATTATTATATGCTAGGCGTGCTGCTAGGGGATACACACACACACACACACACACACACAGAGTCATGCATTATTTAAAATCAGAATATGTTATGAGAAATGCATCATTAGGTGATTTTATCATTGTGAGAACATTATAGAGTGTAGTTACACTAATGTAGATAATATAGCCTACTATATACCTAGGCTATACTGTTTTTTGTTTTTGTTGTTGTTGTTCTTTGTGTGTGTGTGTGTGTGTGTGTGTGTGTGTGTTTGAGATGGAGTTTAGCTCTTTTTGCCCAGGCTGGAGTGGAATGGCACAATCTCAGCTCACTGCAACCTCCTCCTCCTGGGTTCAAGGGATTCTCCTACCTCAGACTCCCAAGTAGCTGGGATTACAGGCATGTGCCACCACGCCCAGTTAATTTTGTGTTTTTGTAGAGTTGGGGTTTCACCATGGTGGTCAGGCTGGTCTCGAACTCCTGACATCAGGTGATCCACCTGCCTATATAGCCTATATAGCTCCTAGACTGCAAACCTGTGCAGCATGTTACATTACTAAATACTATAGGCAGTTATAAAACAATTGTAAGTATTTATCTATCTAAATATTGTTTCTAGGCTACAAACCTGTATGGTATGTTACTTTACTAAATACTGTAGCCAATTATAAAACTATCGTAAGTATTGGTCTAAACATATTTAAAGATAGGCAAGGCAATGCATTGCATTTACATTCTGATGACTACAGCATCACTAATTGATAGGAATTTTTCAGCTCTATTATAATCTTATGGGACTACCATCACTAAGTGGCCTGTCCTTGACTAAAATGTCATTATGTGGTACATGATTCTGTGTCTGTGTATGTGTGTATATAAATGTGTATAATCATAATCTCTTAAACTATCTTTGTCATCTTCATTCATAGCCAAGAAAATCTATAGGGAGAAATTTTTTAAATGCCTATGAAAACATATTTATTAGTCTAGACAGGGAATTCAAACCCAGAGTCACTTTCCTGTCTTCTGCCTCCATCTTTGATAAACTTGTGTTAGAGAGACTTCTGCCAAAAAACTGTTAGAGCTGGTTAAAATTAAAGCAAACAAGGAAACAGCAGTTTGGGGGAATGTTGGAGCAGACAACGAAGCCAGGATTTCAGAAGTGAGGATCTTGAGAAGAAAAATGCATTAAAGAAAATCCTACATTTTCCGCTGTTTTTTTTTTTTTTTTTTTTTTTTTTTTCAACTTTGCACATTTGCAAATTCCTAGGGAAGGACAGGGAGAGTGAACAGAAAGCAGCCTCATGGATATTTGGAGGGATTCATTTGAATTGAAAAGAAAAAATATAGAAGTTCGGGGTTACATATGGCGACAGGAAATTGAGCAGCTGATTTAGGAGTAAAGGGAATCCCAGGAAAATGAAGAAACATTTGTTGTGCCTTTCCCCTCAATTCTTTGCTGATTCCTAATCTTTGCGTGAAGGACTAAATACAAGAAATTAGGAGGAAAAAAATGGTTGATGAAGGCTAAAAAACTAAACAGAGCTCTTAACAATTTTATAGTGTTAGGGTAACAAAAAATGGACTCTTCTGTCCAACTTAGAAGAGGAGACCTGAAAAATACTATCCTTTTAGGTGAGATCACTGGAAATCTATCCTGTTGATTTGTAAAAACCAAGTAGAAGTAGGCTGTCCCTGCCAAAACCTGAAACTAGCTTAGATAAAATCTGTCTTAAAATTGAATCAAGGTGATCTATCTATATGCCACATGCCTAACAAATGAATATTAGGTTTCCTCTGAACCAAGGTAATGAAATTCAGTCGCTACGATTTTTTACATACCATGATTACCACTCAATTAAAAATCACCAGGCATGACAAGATATAGGAACAGATGGTCAAAAGCCTAGAGAGAAAAACAGACAATAGAATGAAACCACTAGTCATTAAGATTTTGAAGTTATCAGAAAGAAACGTTACTATAACTTTAAGATGTTCAAAAGCATGACAAAGACAGAGGAAATGCGGAAAAATTTTATTAGTGATTTAACATCTAAAAAGGGAGTAGATGAGTAATTTTGAACCACAAAAGAAAATATCTGAAATGAAACACTTAATAGATGTGATTAACAGAAGAAGAATCATGACTAGGATATTGCTAAATAAAATTTAAAACACCATTTATTCCTCTTTTTAAGACCATTACACTTGCTATTACTTCTATTGTGAAAGAAAAAGAGTCTCTCATGATTGATTCATTTTGGTGCCAGCATCACCATCACCTTTTCAGAGAGGCTCCTCTAATCACCCTATTTACTAGGTCTCCTCCCTCTCTACCTATCTAATACATCACTCTTCCTTTGTTTCCTGCAAAATAACTATTAGTGCAAAAAACCAAAACTATAGCTCATCAAAATAACAAATCTAAGAACTTATATTTTCTGTGTAAGTTTAGGCAAGTTACTTAGCTGCTTTGAGTTCTTTTTTCACCAGCATAATGATGATACTAATAACAAGTTAAACATTGTTGAGGAGTAAATTAGATACGCCATATAAAACACCTAGCTCAATGCTAAGGCAGTTTTCATTTTCTCAAAGGGCAAAACAGCAACATGAAGTGTTGAGGCTATTTGGGAAAATAACTAAAAACCCGTGGGCTATATAATCTGAAAAGAGCTGCAGCTAGTGAAAACTGTTAATGGATATGATGTCAGATGTCGTGGTCCCAGCTCTCACATAACAGCTTACCTGTGTGGTGACATTGATCTGTCAGTTTTCAGGATTATAAATTGAGGATACTGTGTACACATCATAATACTGAGATTGAGGAAAAATCAATGTAAACGTGGCATTATTAAATCTTCCTATAATACAACCTCTTGATGCACTGGCTATTCCACGATATATCAAACATTCCAGATATGTCATTGTCCAAATACGCAGCATCACTTCTCTTTGGAGGTATGGCAATGCATATTTTGAAAATGTTCCTCTGTTTTACTGCATCTTGATCAAGTGAAAAAAGGTATAGAAAGGAATTTCATGTCTGGGAGTTTGAAGAAATCACATTGATTTTCTAATTAAATGTTATTCCCTACATGAAGCATTTAATTCTCCAATGCTCAGGTATTGAAAAGGATGCTGTCGAGTTAAAAACAAGGCAAATGATCTTTCACTTCTTTAAAGAAAATATTATTGAGGTGGGCTTGAGATCAATAAGAAGATCATGTATGGAAAAAATAGCATTTTTTTTCATTCACTGTTTTAAGCAAATGTATGCAAAGCTAATTTTAGATTTTATAAGTCAGGAGTCAACAAGCTTTTTTAAAAGTAAGGTTTCTATTGGAACTAATCAGCACTGCCTTTGTAGTGTAACAGAAGCCATAGACAATGTGTAAACAGATGAGAAACGCTGTGTTCTAATAAAACTTTATTTACAAAAATAATCAGCCAACCCATGAGGCATACTTTGTCAATTTCTGTTTTATGCGATTAGGAAATTGTCATGATGAAACATTGAAAGTATAGACAAGGGAACACTTTGCCTTTTTAAGAAAAGCAACTTATCACAAATCTATGACTTATAAGAGAGAAATATTCAAATAATCTGAGTTCTAATTAAAAGAAAGTTTAGGCAGGGTGCAGTGGCTCACGCCTATAATTCCAGCAGTTTGGAAGGTAGAGGCAGAAGGAAGGCATGAAGCCAGGAGTTCGAGATCAGCCTGGGCAAGAAAGCAAGGCTCCATCTCCACAAAAGCATTTAAAAATAAACCAAGCATGGCAGACTGCACCTGAGGTCCCAACTACTCTGGGGGCTGAAGCAGGAGTATTGTTTGAGCCTGAAAGTTCAAAGCTGCAGTGAGCTATCATTGTGCCACTGTACTCCAGCTGGGATGTCAGAGGGAGACCTTGTCTCAAACAGAGACAGAGACAGAGAGAGAGAGAGAAGGAGAGAAAGAAAGAGACAGAGACTTACCAACTGTACCTGCAATCCATTCCTTTTTCCCTAAACATATGAAACTCCTGGTAGTGAGGTAGAGCCATATGCCTGCATTTTAGCCAACAGAAATGGGCAAAAGTTTTAAAATGTGTGTAATTCCCACTCCTAGGCCATAAAATTTTCCCATGTATTATCCTTACTTACTTCCCCATCTGTCAGCCAGATGTACAGAATCGAGTAAAAGACTGAATCTCTGAGGGATGGAAGGAGCCTGAGCAAAACAGCTATGAGAAACAAAACCCTTAGCCCCCTTCCTGCTACCAACCAAACCTCTATGCATGACTATTAACTTCCATTTTGTTGATTCACTGAAATATAGAAACTGACATTTTACCAACTAGCATTAACTATCATAAAACATAAAGTGGTATGAGAATACCTAAATATGAAGCATTGATTTATTGCTTGTCAGATGGTGGTGAGGACATAGCTATAGAGGCCTTATGACTGGAGCCCCCTGTTCCACCATGAAAAAGACTTATAAAATGGATGCCTGAGATACATTAGAAGTAAGACCATGTGAGAAGTAAGGACCTGTTATTTTAGAGGAAGTGACTGGAAAGAATCAGAATGTATATTGGTTACTATTGGTTGCATCTAGCAAAGCATTACAAGAGAAAGACAAACTCAGATAATTATTACTGGCTTTTACGGTTAGGTCAAGAGTTTATGGTTTGGAAAAGATGATGGTTGGAGGTCAAGCTGATAAAACTGAAAAACATTTCCTTAGTGCCAAAGGCTCAGTAAGATTTCCCAACTGATCCAAGTACTGAGTCTTACAGCAAAGATCAGATTATCAGGTTTGACCTTCCCAATCAAAAAGACATTTTCTAATAGCTTTAAAGGTGTCTGCCATTAAAAGGGGAGAAATGAAGGAAGGGAGAAAGGAGCAAAGAAAAAGAGAGAAAGAAATGAAAGATGAAAATGAAAGAAAGAATGTTTAAGAATTATGTCTAGGCTGGGCATGGTGGCTTACACCTGTAATCCCAGCACTTTGGGAGGCCCAGGCGGCAGATCACTTCAAGTCAGGAATTTGAAATCAGCCTGGCAAGCATCGTGAAACTATGTCTCTACTACTTGGGAGGCTGAGGCAGGAGAATCATTTCAGTCCGGGAGGTGGCGGAGGTTGTAGTGAGCTGAGATCCGGCCACTGCACTCCAGCCTGGGGGACAGAGAGAGACTCCGTCTAAAAAAAAAAAAAAAAAGGATTTTTTCTAGAAAACTTTGGATATGGTTACTGACACATAAAACTGGCAGGCAGGAAATAAAAGTCACCTAAGTTTTGAGGAAGTTTTATTTCCAAAGAAACCACAACCTGGACTAAAAAATATTTTAGTGTCCAAGTCCTTTAAAAACAACCTTTGTCCCCAAAGGTAATAAGGAGAAATATCTACAGTTACCAAAGGTGACAGAGATGAATAAAAAAGAACCACCCAATAAGTAGAGCCAGCCTTTGGAAAACATCTCCCAGAGAGCAGAATCCAAATTTGGATTTGTTTCTCATTTCTCTCGTTTGCATTTCATACCACAAAAGGATGAAAGGGACTCAATTAGAAAAAATAATTGTGATTATTACTAAATATACAAAAATGCAATATTTATACAACAAACTTGCAAAATGCACAGATATGTGCATACATGCATACGTCTACATATATGAATAGATTTTTAAAAATCAATATATGCCTGTACTTTCTGTAGTTCATAGTTCATTATCCTAATTTCAATATATGTAGCAAAAGCACCAGGTATATATCCCAGTCACTGGCACATGTCAGGTGAAATCTCTTGGCCCGGCACATTCTCTGGCAGTCTTCTCCACAGGGCATTATGCAAGTCTTCCATTTTTGTCAGTGTTTCGTAGGGTAAGGAGAGTAAGCCTTCAAAGTGTATTCATCAAAATCAGGTAGGCATTGGCATCAGATCTGCTTTTTCACTCCTAATACATAATTACCTTCTCAGTGACAGATGAGTTTTGCAAAAAAACTTTTTTATGAAGACTAGATTGTAATATTTGAAATATGAAGACTAGATTGTATTATTTTAAATCTATTCTTCATAAAAAGTATATTGAATTAAAATGTTTACAAATAGAAGCAAAAATAATATGTCAATATTTTATTTCCTTATGAATTATAGAAAAAATGAAATCTGACCTAATGTAGAAAAATGAATGTATTTAATCTCATGTACTGAATTTTAATGCAGTACATTTATATTACCGATTACTCAGACATAAAATATATTTTAATTCCTTTATAGTGACTGAACATTTTGGATAATTAAAAGTTAATGACCTGAAAAAGTAGAAGAAACCTCAGTAAGTACACTATTTATTATTATCCCTGTTTAGATTGTATAATCAAAATGACTTAGCTTTACTGCAAAAATCATGATTTTTATTCTTCAGAATTCTTGTATTTAAACCCTAGAATATTGGAAAGCCATAGGTGCCATACAGCATATATTTTAGTGCTGTGGATACAGAAAATAATTGCAAAAGGCTGATGTATTTCTCTAAAATTTTACTATAAAATATATCTATACTTTCATGCCATTTGCAAATATAAATGCAAAGAAAATATCTTCAAGTCTGTCCCTAAAAAAGAAAGCCACAACTGATCTCGAGGGTTTCATCTTTGCATATAGAGTTGTGTTTTATTTATTTAGATATTTTACCAAACAAGCCAATACAAATGATTGAGTAGTGTTGGAAAGGAAACTAAGATTTAATCTACAAAAGCATATACTTAATATTTACCAGTTGCATTGAGTCAGGATACTCTAGAATGTGATTCACAGCAGTGATCAACATTGTCTCTTAGAGATTTGGGCAGAAAACTCTCTGGAGCTCTTCCAGAATTTACTTTCTCTCTTCTTTATTTATTCCTTTAGTTATGGTTTGATGAACTTGAAAGCAAAAGATGGCTAAGTGGCCGAGAACATAAGTAGACTTAATTTTTTAGTCTCAAAATTTTAGGTGGCTTTAAAATGTCACCACATGTGAAAAGGCAAATGAGAAAAAATGAAAATATCACCATGTGAAGACTTCAAGTTTATTTCATACAACAGATGACAAAGGCTAATGAAAGAAAGGAAAGCTTTCTGAATACAGTGCAACAAGAAAGGCAGAGGCAAGAGTAAATGCATGCTTACCTTAGATGCCATATGACAGGGCACCAAGATCTTTGACAGGTGATAAAGACACAACTTGGCACAATCAGCACTTATTTTTGGCACCTACAAAAGAGGTAGTGAAGCAGAAAAATCCATCCAAGAATTAATCTGCAGCTGCATAACAGCAATGCTTTGTCATCTCCAGGCTGTGACACACAACACATTCAGGTATATGCAAGTTCCTTAAATATCAGACCATCAGTGTAAATGTTTAACAACTGAACTACAAAGAGGTATTAATCAATAAAAAATGTATGTAAAAATAGGTACAGATTTCCCTTCATATTTTAGTTTCACCTTTAATAGATTTAAGAATAAAAAAATGAATTTGCTAGAAGAATATGTTCAAGAAATTTTATTTCATGCAACCTAAAATAATTTCATAATTTTCAGTAGCCCAACTTGTGTTCCAACAGGATATACTGCCATTTGAAGAGTCTGTGTCCCCAATTCAAGTCACTGGTAAAGCCACTGTTTGAAACACAGACATGGATCCCGAGCCATGTGTATCCGCCACTCTTGTCATGACTAATTAGATATTGTCTCTATTTTCCAATTTAGTTGAATACACATATGGGATAGCCTACCTACAGTGCTGCCCTGCATACATGAAAGCTTGTCATTATTTCAGGAGAAATAATCAAATTATTTTCTGTTGACAATAACACTTAGCCTAGTTTTAACCAAGCAGTTTGATGTTTCAACTTGATATCGAGTAACAGTTTTAAGAATATGAGAAATACAATAATTACATTTAGTAGGAATTTATAGAATAACAAATATATAGTAAATTGATATTTAAAGAAGTGCAAAGAATATAGGATTTGTATGATTTTTTTTTTTTTTTGAGACGAATCTCTCTGTGTCCCCCAGGCTGGAGTGCAGTGGCGCGATCTGGGCTCACTGCAAGCTCTGCCTCCCGGGTTCCCGCCATTCTCCTGCCTCAGCCTCCCGACTAACTGGGACTACCAGGCGCCCACCACAGCGCCTGGCTAATTTTTTGTATTTTTAGTAGAGACGGGGTTTCACCGTGGTCTCAATCTCCTGACATTGTGATCCGCCCGCCTCAGCCTCCCAAAGTGCTGGGATTACAGGCGTGAGCCACCGCGCCCGGCCTGTATGATTTTTTATATTATATTTAATCATGTTTCACTCAAATAATTTCCTTTAGCAAAATCTAATCAAGTGTTTTATCCTTCCTTTTTCTTTTCCTGTTTTTTGGTGAATCATCGTCTTAGGTGACATGACAATATCTATCTCTCAGGATAAAATCCAATAACGAATTCATATACAGTTGTCCGCTCATGTATTTTAAATGTAGTGATAAATCCTTGGGGTTCTGCTACACTGGATCTTTCTTAAAATCGTGTAAAAGATCAAATTACTTAACAACTGATATTCAAGAGATTAAATGTGTGAAGATGCATCTTCATCTACAATATTCTTTAAGTTACCCCATTTCTATTATATTCCCAAATTACTTTGTTTCTTTTTTTCTCAGCAAACCACAACAACTCAAAAAGTATCTCATGCAAAGCTGTCTAATTCCTCAGACTTGCATTGTCGTGTTTGTGTGAGGACTATGAACTGAGCCAAAAATGCAGGATAAAAATCTCACATTTCCTCATATGTGAGTCTTACCCAAATCAATTGAAGCCACTCAAGGGTAATCAAGTGTACAACTGGATTTAATAATTTTCATTTAGTTGTAATATCATTGCTTTCTGAATGTTGGCTTCTTGCCTTGTGCATTATGTGTTTCTGTTATGGCTAGCTTGCTTAAAATCATAAATTTGAATCATTTGTAACTGAATATCATAATTAGAGAATATTCACTTCTCATCCTCATCTTGACCTGGTCTCTGAATTCTAATATTCATCATTCATTTGTCTTCCCAACTAACTAGAACCATATTTTAAATAAAATTCACAACCACCCTAAGATTCCTCATCTCTGATCTCTGTCTCCTCACCAAACCTTTAAGAGGCACCAACAGCCTCTTTCTCTCCAGTAGCCAGCTGCTGAGCTTTGTTGAAACAAATTATACTTTAAACCAATTGGGGCCTTCCAGAAATTCATGCTGTATAACCAACAGTACATCTTGACAATCTTAATGATACTCTATAAGGGCAAAATTCAAGGTTGTCTTGTTTATATTTCTTCACTATTTTAGTCCCTGTTCCTAAGATACAAAACCCTACTTGGTAGAGGCTCAGTAAATATTTAATAAACAAATAAATTGTAACTGTTCAAATCATGTCCAATTTTTTTATTCCCACTACCTTTCACTCTCAAGATTGTTCATTATGTGCTGCCACTTCTTGCTCTCTTATTTTAAAGCATTAACATTTTTTTAATGAGAGAAGTAAGGTTTATTCCTGTGCAATAATTTTCCATTTTTCAACATATCCTCTACTTGTGCACATACATTTACATTTTCTCTCCTCTATCTCTGGATTCTTAAGAGAGGCAAAAGTCTGAGACTGTGTTCTGCTATTTTATTCCATGTTGTCTTCACTTTCATTTATTTCCCTCCTCACTCTTAAGTCCATAGAAGGAGATGACCGTAAGAAATATAATGGAATTTTAAAATCATCTGGTCCATCTTTCTTACTTCATCAGTTAAATAACCAAGGCAGAGGATAAAGTGACATTTTAGTAGTCACAGATGAAATAGTTGCAAAACCAATATTGTAAGGTGTATTCCAGGCACTTGTTCTAGCTTCTTTTTACCTTGCAACTATGATTGTCTCTTTTTCCCTCTCCCATTTTCTCTTTGTGTGTGTGTGTGTATGTGTGTATGTGTGTGTGTTTGAAGGAAGATCTCGTGAAATCTAAAACAGACAAAAAGAGGCAATATTTAAACATAGCCTCAAAGAACAGAGAAGCATTTATCTAGGTGAAGGCAGAAGCCAGCTTACATGAAAGCAAGCAGTTCTGAAAACCTGAAAACCTGGATATTTAGAAACTATAAAGACTGGATGGTAGAAGAGATAGAAAGAAATGAAGCACCCAAATTTTAAAGTCCCTATGTCATGCTAAGAAATTGACATTTTTTGTTGAAGACATTAGACAACCACTAAAATCTAGTAAGGTAGTAACAGGATCATATTATTTGTTTTAGATGCCCTTTATTTAGATGTTTTATTATTGTTACAGATGCCCTTGAGAGCTGTGCAAAAGAAGAACTGGAGTAGAGATTGCTTATATATATATATAACTTATCTATCTAACATATATAACATATATATAATATATATATATATATAACTTCTCTATGTTTACAGGTTCCTTGGTGCTATTTTAGGAGGTGATCACAATTACAATTATCTTCAAATAACCTTAAGAACTTAAAAAAATTGTTTTCTTTGTTAAAAACATTTAAATATTTTACATACATTTTCTTTTTTAAATTATTGAACAACTTAATAAATTATAGATAATGATGCTGAGACAATTAGAAAATTGTGTAAAAAATTTAACTTTTTTCTCCTTTGCTAACGTTAAAAATAATCCAGCTTTGTACAGATATAATAATATATAAATTTATTTTTAAACAGTTTACGTAAACAGATCCATTTTCTTCTGTGTTGTGGAGCAAACATTTGCTAATATTTCTCTCTTATTATAAGATGACTTTGCTTCTAAAGAGTCTTTATGTGACTTCATTTCTGAGGAACTCCTCTGATGCCAAATCCTAAATTAATCTCTTGCCCCCTTCTTCCAATTGTCAGTCTCTTCTAAGAAGTAAAGTGTGAAGAATTTTACATTTTCTAAAAGACTGATCTAAGTTAAATTCTATTCTCAGAAAAAAACTCTTATCTATGATGCCAATTTAATATCACATGAGAACTCACACGTATTCAAAATTTGTCTTTGTACTAGCCTCTAGTCCTCAAATTCACAAGTGTAATATCTCACTCTCAAATGTGACTGCACATCAAAATCATTTACATAGATTTCTGGGCCTCAGGAAAGCATAAGTAAACCAGAATCCACCTGAGTGTAGCAAGAAAATCTGGATCTTTAACAATGAGGGAAGCTACAGCCTAAGTTGGGGACAGGTATCCCCTCCCTCTCTCCCTACAGTCTCAGAGCGGGGAATGGAGGTGACCATCCCCATGCTGGGCTGACAGTACCATGGTTCTCGAGGCTGCTGCCTCTCATCCATACCCTAACCAAGTACCTAGGCAAAAGGTTGCTCAACCTCTGTTGATTTGGGTGGCAGGCCACAAGAAAGAGAAACGAATTCTCTCCCCTAATTCCCCTGCTTCAGAACACTGAGTTCAGGAGACAGAACCCTAGGACAACTACAAACACTTGCACTCACCAAGTGAGTGTCACTGGGGTAGAGGATGCAGGCATTAAATTGCAAGAAAAAAAAAAAAAAAAAAAATACCATGACAGATCTAGAGACAGACTGAAACAAAGAAAAAAAAATATTTTAGCCTTTTCTTTTTTTTTAATGTTACAAAATACATACAAAATTTACCACTTTGATGATTTTTAAGTGTTTGGTTCAGTGGTATTAAATACGTGTCTGATGTTGCGCAATCATAACTATCATCCATCTTTTCATCTTCTCAAACTGAAGCTCCATACCCATTAAACCATGACTCTCTATTTTCCCCTCCCGCCAGATGCTGCAACTACTGTTTATTCTGTCTCCATGATTTTGATTGTTCTAAGTACCTCATATAAATGGAATTATACAGTATACATCTTTTTGTTACTGCCTTATTTCATTTAAGCGTAATTTCCTTAAGTTTCATCCATGTTGCAGCATATATTAGAATTTCCTTCCTTTTTAAAGTTGAATATTTCATTGTATGTATATACCACATTTTGCTTGTCTGTTAATCCATGATTGGAAACTTGGTTTGTTTCTACATTTTAGCTTTGTGAATATATGCTGCTATGAACACGGGTGTACAAATACCTCTTCGAGACTTTGGCTTCTATTCTATTGGGTATATATCGCAATAGAATAGTAGAAATAGAAAGAGGAAATGCTGGATCATATGAAAATTATATTTTTAATTTTTTTGATGAACTGCCATACTGTTCTGATGAACTGTCTTACACAGTGGCTGTACCATTTTACATTCCCACTAATAGCACAGAATGGTTCCAATTTCCCCTAATTCTTTTTATTTTTATTCTTTTCATGGGCACATAGTAGGTATACATATTTATAGAATACACGACATGTTTTGATACAGGCATCCAATGTAAAACAGGCACATCATGGAGAATGGAATATCCATCCCCTCAAGCATTTATCCTTTGAGTTACAAACAACCCAATTACACTCTTTATGTTGTTTTAAAACATACAATTAACTTATTACGGACTATATTCTCCTTACTGTGCTATCGAATAGTAAGTCTTATTCATTCTTTCTATTTTATTTTAACATATTAACCTTCCCCGCTTCCCCTCAGCCCCATACTACCCTCGCCAGCCTGGTAACCATCGTTCTACTCTCTGTGTCCATGAGTTCAATTGTTTTGACTTTAGATCCCACAAGTAAATGAGAATATGCGATGTTTCTCTTTCTGTGCATCGCTTATTTTACTTAATAATCTCCAGTTCCCTCCATGTTATTGCAAATGACTGGATCTCATTCTTTTTACGGCTGAATAGTACCTCATTGTTTGCATGTACCGTGTATTACTTTATCCATTCATCTGTTGATGGACACTTAGGTTGCCTCCAAACCTTGCCTATTGTAAACAGTGCTGCCAAAAACACAGGAGTACAATATCTCTTCAATATACTGAATTCGTTTTTCAGGGGTATATACCCAGCAGTGTAACTGCTGGATCATATAGTAGCTCAATTTTTAGCTTTTTAAAAAATCTTCAAACTTCTGCATAGTGATTTTACCAGTTTACATTTCTACCAACAGTGTACAAGGGTTTCCTTTTCTCCACATCCTCACCAGCGTTTGTTATTGCCTGTCTTTTGAAAACAAGCCATTTTAACTGGAGTGAGATTACATCTCATCGTAGGTTTGACCTGCATTTCTCTGATAATCAATGATGTTGAGCACCTTTTCATATGCCTGTTTACTATTTGTATGTCTTCTTTTGAGAACTGTCTATTCACATCTTTTGTCCATCTTTTGATCAGATTATTAGATTTTTTTCCTATTGAGTTGTTTGAGCTCCATATATATTCTGGTTATTAATCCCTTCTCAGGTGGGTATTTTACAAATATTTTCTCCCATTCTATGGGCTATCTCTTCATTTTGCTGATGGTATCCTATGCTGTGCAGAAACTTTTTAACTTGATGTGATCTCATTTGTCCATTTTTTTTCTTCTTTTGGTTGCCTGTGCTTGTGGGGTACTGATCAAAAAATCTTTGCCCTGACAAATATCCTGGAGAGTTTCTCCAATGTTTTCAATCTCTGCTTAGTAGTTTATGTTTGAGGTCATAGATTTGAGTCTTTATTCCATGTTATTTTGATTTTTGTATATGGTAAGAGATGGGGTCCAGCTTCATTCTTCTGCATATGGATATCCGGTTTTTCCAGTAAAGTTTATTGAAGAGACTGTCTTTTCTCCAGTGTATGTTATTGGCACCTTTGTTGAAAGTGAGTAAATTGTAGGTGTTTAGACTTGGTTCTGGGGTCTCTATTCTGTTCTATTGGTCTATGGGTCTGTTCTTATGCTGGTACCAAGCTGCATTAATTATTAAAGCTCTGTTGTATAATTTAAAGTCAGATAATGTGATTTCTTCAGTTTCATTCATTTTGTTTAGGATAGTTTTGACTACTCTGGATCTTCCCTGGTTCCACATAAATTTTAGGATTGTTTTTTCTATTTCTGTAAAGAATGTCATTGATATTTCAATAGGGATTGCATTCAATCTGTAGATTGCTTTAGGTAGCATGAACACTTTAACTGTATTGATTCTTCCAACTCACAAATATGGAATATTTTTCCTTTTTTTTTTTTTGGTATCTTTTTCAATTTCTTTCATAAGTGTTTTGTAGTTTTATTATAGACATCTTTCACTTTGGTCAATTCCTAGGTATTTTATTTTATGTGTGGTCATTGTAAATGGAATTTTAAAATTTCTTTTTCACATTGTTTGTTTATGACATATAGATATGCTACTGCATTTTATATGTTGATTTTTGTATCCTGGCACTTTACTGAAATTGTTTGTCAGTTCTATTAGTTTTCTTGTGGAGTCTTTAGGTTTTTCCAAATATAAGATCATAGCATATAAAAAGGATAATTTGACTTCCTCCATTTCCAATTTGGATGCCCTTTATTTATTATTTCTCCAGTCTGATTGCTCTAGCTTGGACTGCTGGTATTATGTTGCATAACAGTGGTGACAGTGGGCATCCTTGGTGTGTTCCAGATCTTAGAGAAAAGATCTTAAGCTTTTCCCCATACATTATGATACTAGTTGTGAGTCTCTGTCATATATGGTTTTTATTATTTGGAGGTATGTTCCTTCTATACCTAGTTTTGAGTTTTTATCATGAAGGGATGTTGAATTTTACCAAATGCTTTGTCAGCATCAACTAAAATGATCATATGTTTTTTATGCTTCATTCTGTTGTTATAATGTCTCACACTGATAGGTTTGCATATGATGAACCATCCTTGCATCCCAGGGATAAATCCCACTTGGTCATGATAAATGCTCTTTCTCATGTGTTGTTGAATTTGGTTTGCTAGTATTTTCTGCATCAATATTCATCAGAGATATAAGCTTATAAGCTTATATATATATATTTTATGTGTTTGGTTTGGCTTTTGCATCATGGTAATACTGGTAATACTGGACTCATAGGTTGAGTTTGGAAGTATTTCCTCCTTCTCTAATCTTTGGAATAGTTTTAGTAGGGTTTGCATTAGTTCTTCTTTAAATGTTTGGTAGGATTCAGCAGTGAAGCCATCAGGTCACAGGCTTTTCTTAACTGGGAGTTTTTTTATTTTATTTATTTTATTTTTTTTAATCATGGTTTCAATCTTGTTACTTGTTATTGGTCTGTTCACATTTTGGATTTCTTCATGTTTCAATCTTGGTAGGTTGTATATATCTTAGAATTTGTCAATTTCTTCTAGATTTTCCAATTTATTAGTGTATAATTGCTCATAGTAGCCAATAATAACCCTTTGAATTTCTACAGAATCAGTTGTAATGTCTCCTTTTTCACTTCTCATTTTATTTATTTGGATCATCTATTTTTCTCTTAGTCTGTCTAAAAGTTTATCAATTTTGTTTAACTTTTTAAAAACCAACTTGTGTTTCATTGATCATTTGTATTGTTGTTTCATTTCAATTTCATTTATTTTTGCTCTTATGTTTATTATTTTTTCTTCTACAAATTTTTTGGTTGCTCTTGTTTTTCTAGTTCTTTAAAATGCATCATTAGATTGTTCATTTGAAGGTTTTTTTTTCTCTTTTTTTGTGTAGGCACTTATTGCTATAAACGTCCCTCTCAGTACTGCTTTTGCTATATCCCATAGGTTTGGGTATGCTGTGTTCCCATTACAATTTGCTTCAATAAATTTTTCAATTTTCTTCTTAACTTTTTCATTGACTCACTAGTCATTCAGGAGCACATTGTTCAATTTCTCTATATTTGTATAGTTTCCAAAGTTTTTGTTGTTATTAATTTCTAGTTTTATTCCATTGTGGTCAGAGAAGATGTTTTATAGTATTTCAATTTTTTGAATAATTTAAGATTTGTTTTATGACCTAATATATGGTCTATCTTTGAGAATGATTCATGTCCTGAGAAAAATAATGTATATTCTACAGCTATTGGATAAAATGTTTTCTAAATATTTATTGGGGTAATTTAATATAGAGAGTATACTAAGTCCACTGTTTCTTTGTTGATTTTCTATCTGGAAGATTCATCCAATGCTGAAAGTATGATGTTGAAGTCTCCAGCTATGATTATACTGGGGCTTATTTCTCTCTTTAGCTCTAATCATATTTCATTTGTATATCAGGCTGCTCCAGTGTTAGGTACATATGTATTTACAATCCTCTTGTTACTGACCTTCTTTGTCTCTTCTTAAAATTTTTGTCTTGAAATCTATTTTGTCTGATACAAGTATAGCAACTTCTGCTCCTTTATGGTTTTCATTGGCATGAAATATCTTTTACTATTCATTTATTGTTAGTCTATGTGTGTCTTTATAGGTGAAGTGTGTTTCTTGTAGGCAACAGATTATTAGGCTCAGTTTTATTTTTATCCTTTCTGTCATTCTATGTCTTTTGATTGGAGTGTTTACTGTCTTTGTATTTTATTGTACTGACATAACTTGAAAAGTAATTCTAGTTATTATTTTTGATTGATTCATTGTTTATTCTTTCCACTTAAGATAAAAGTAGTTTACAAACCACAGTCGCAGTGTTGTAATATTCTGTGTTTTTCTGTGTACTTACTATTACCAGTGAACTTTGTCCTTTCAGGTGATTATTTATTGCTCATTAATATCCTTTTCTCTCTGATTGAAACACTCCCTTTAACATTTCTTGTAGTACAGGTCTGGTATTGATGAAATCCCTCAGCTTCTGTTTGGCAAAGTCTTTATTCCTCCTTCACGGTTGAAGGATGTTTTTACCAAATATGCTAATCTAGGATAAACATTTTTTTTTCCTTCAGCACTTCAAATATGTCATGCCACTCTCTCCCGGGGTTTTAAGTTTCCCACTGAAAAGTCTGCTGCCGGATATATTGGAGCTCCATTTTATGTTATTTCTTTATTTTCTCTCGCTGCTTTTTCCTTTCCTTATACTTGACCTTTGGTCATTTGATTATTAAATGTCTTGAAGTAGTCTTATTTGGGTTAAATCTACTTGGTGTTCTATAACTTTCTTGTACTTGGATATTAACATGTTTCCCTCGATTTCGGAAGTTCTCTGTTATTATCCCTTTGAATAAAGTTTTTACCCTTATCTTTTTCTCTATGTCTTTTTTAAGGCCAACGATTCTTAGATTTGCCCTTTTGAGGGTATCTTCTAGATCCCATAATCATGTTTCATTGTTATTGTTGTTTTTATGTCTCCTCTGACTGTGTGTTTTCAAATAGTCTGTCTTCAAACTCACTAATTCTTTCTTCTGCATGATCGATTCTGCTCTCGAAGGACTCTGATGAATTTTTCAGTATGCCAATTGCATTTTGCAGCCCAGAATTTCTGCTTGATTCTTTTAAATTATTTTAATCTGTTGGTTAAATTTATCTGACAGAATTGTGAATTCCTTCTCTGTGTTATCTCGAATTTCTTTGAGTTTCTTCAACATAGCTGTTTTGAATTTTGTGTCTGAAAGGTCACATACCTCTGTTTCTCCGTAATTGGTCCCTGGGGCCTTATTTAGTTCATTTGGTGAGGCCGTGTTTTCCTGGATAATGTTGATGCTAGTAGATGTCCTTAGCGTCTGGGCATTGAAGAGTTATATATTTATTGGAATATTCACTGTCTGGGCTTATTTGTAGACATCATTCTTGGGAAGGCTTGTCAGATATTTGAAAAGACTTAGGCATCACAATCTAAGCTTTACCTGCTTTAGGGAGCATCCCAAGCCCAGGAACTCTGTGGTTCTTCCAGACTCATGGAGGTTACTACCTTTACTGTTTTGGACAAGATCCAGTAGAATTCTCTGGAGATGAGGCAGAAATTCTTGTTCTCTTCCCTTACTTTCAGCCAAGCATATAGAGTCTCTCACTGTCTCTGTTCTGAGCCATCTAAATCTGTAGTGACACAAGCACCCCTGTGGCCAACACCACTATGACTACGTTAGGTCAGATATGAGGCTTGCACAGGTCTAGATCTCACCCAAGGCTTGCCATAGCCACTCTCTGTTCTCTCAAGGTCCTAGGGCTCCACAATCAGTAGTTTACAAAACAAGCCAGGCCTGTATCCTTCTCTTCAGTGAAGCAAGGTCCTTTAGGCCCCAAATGGGTCAAGAAGTGCCTTCTGGGAGTCAGGTACTAGAGTCACAAACCTTAGAAGTCTACCTGGTGTTCTATTGTACTGCAGCTGAGCCGGCACTCAAACAAGATGCAGTCCTTCCCACTCTTCCTTCCCCCTTCCAAAGGCAGAGGAGCCTCCCCTGTACCAACAGCGACTCCAAGCCCCCAGGAGTATCGCCAGACTACTGCTGATGCTCCCTTAAGGCTTATGGTCTCTTAAGTCAGCTTGTCGTGAATGCTGCCGGGCCTGGGACACAATCTTTAAGGCAGTGGACTCCCCTCTGGCCCAGGGCAGGTCCCGAAATGCCAGGTGGCTCAGAACAGAGAGAGTGGGAGATTCTATATATTTGGCAGAAAGTAAAGGAAGAGAACAAGAATCTCTGCCTTGTCTCCAGAGAATTTTACTGGATCTTGTCCAAAACAATAAAGGTCTCGCAGACCTCTGTGAGTCTGCAAGAACCACAGAGTTCCTGGGCTTGGGATGCTCCCTAAATGCCCACTTGTTGCTTTAGTCCCTGGTGACTGTGCTGGCACCTAAGGTCCAAGACAAATTCCCCTTTACTTTTCCCTCCACTTTTCTCAAGCAGCAGGAGTTTTGCCCCAGAGCCACCACAGTTGGTAATGTACTGAGTTTCACCTGAAGCTAGCAAGTCCCAGAGACTCACCCAAGACCCTCGATGTAGTACATCGATATCACTGCTGGTTATTCAGTGCAAAAGGGCTCTTCAGTTAACAGTTGATGAATTCTGCCAGAACTGGGTCCTTCCTTCAAGGCAGTGGGTTCCACTCTGGCCCACAGAGTGTCTAGAAATGTAATCTGGGAGCTAGGGCCTGGAGCAGGGGCCTCACAACTCTGACCAGTGTCCTATCCTACTGTGACTGAGCTGGTATCCTAGAGGCAAGACAGAGTCCTCCCCACTCTTCCCACTCCTCTTTTCAAGCAGAAGGAAGGAGTCTCTTTGGAGTCTCTTTTGAAGTCAACAGATGTATAGCCAGGGATTAAGGGAGGAGTGATGCCAGCACTCCCTTGGCTACCCAAGCTGGTGTCTCAGTATGTTAACTGCACCCTCAGTCCAGTCTCTCTAGGCGTAGTTCAGCACTAAGACTCACTAACAGTTGACAGCTTGCAGTCCTTATATTCTAGACTGCCTTTCAAGTTTACCTGGAGACACAGAGTGCTGTAGCCCTCCATGACGAGGTTTGTGGTTACTCAGGTTTGGACCCCTGGAATCAGTGATTTCCCTCTGGCTAGAGCTGGTTTAAATGCTCCTTCAGTGGGCAAACATCTGCTGAGTTTGGTCCAGTTT
>NC_045435.1:14912239-15133903 GCF_002776525.5 Piliocolobus tephrosceles
CCACACCACATCACCACTGCCAAAGGCTGGGGAGTGGTGGTGGTGGTGATTCGGGACTGTTTTTTCTATCTCTTCAGAACCTCTTTCAGCAGGATGAAGATAAACAAGGTGCTGTGAGTGTTCACTTGAATTTTGGTTTTTGTGACAGTGTTTTTCTGTGTAGACAGTTGCTGACTTGGTGTCCTTTCACGGTGAGGGGGAGATAATTGGTGGAGCTTTCCTTTCTGCCATCTTGCTCCACCTGCTCCTCTCACCTAATCTTGACAACACTTTTTATTTTCTTTTGTTGTTGTTGTTTAATTGTAGCTGTTCTAATGAGCATGGGATGGTCTCTCACTGTAGTTTTAATTTGCATTTTCAAATCACTAGCGATGTTGAGCATTTTTTCATGTGCTTATTGGTTATTTGTTATCTTCTTCGGAGAAATGTCTATTCCAGTTATTTGTCCATTTTTTTCAAGTTATTCATCCAATTCTTTTTGTTGTTGTGGTGGTGGTGGTTGAGTTTAGAAGTTCTCTATGCATCCTAGATGCTAATCCCTTATCAAATACATAATTCATAAGTATTTTCTTCCATTCTCTGGGTTGCCTTTTACACTGTTGATAGTCCTCTGATGCACCTATTGTTTACGTTTTTATGAAGTCTAATTTGTCTATTTTTTCATCTGTTGCTCATGTCTTTTTTGTTACACCCAAGAATGCACTGCCAAATCCAATGTCATGAAGCATTTTCCCTATGTTTTCTTCTAAGAGTTTTATAATTTTAGGTAGTACATTTAGGTCTTTGATCCACTTTGAGTTAATTTCTGTATATGTGTTAGGTAAGAGTCCAATGTCATTACTTGCATGTAATCCAACTTCATTCTTTGAGATTTTCCCAGCACCATATATTTAAAAGACTGACCCTTCCCTATTGAATGGTATTGGCATCTTTGTCAAAAATAATTTGACCACATATGTGAGGGTTTATATATATGTGCCTCTGAGAGGAGGTGCAGCATAATGGCTGCCTACCTCTGCCTGCACCTGTGATCAGAAGTAGCAATCAACAATCAGTGCATAGATTTCTGGTATTTGAAGACAGGGTCCTTTTTTGACCACCTTGGCTCTGCGTGTTGAATGCAGGTTGCTCCAGGAAGACATACACAGTTGCTGCTACTGTGGTAAAAGCTTAAATTGTCCACAAACCTTCTAGAATTTTCAAGCCTTCAACAAATTCTGGAATTCCAATATATTGACGTCAGACATATTCCACCACTGTGATTGTTGTCTAGGTGGAGAGACAGATTCTTGGGGTTTTCTACTCTACCATCTTCCCAGAACCCTCTATCTTTAGTACTTTTAATAACAATTTTATTTCCCTGATTTTTGGAAAAGGTTTCTCACAGTTTTACTTTTCCTTGTATTACCAAACGTACACAGCTAGCCCTTCCTAGCATTGATCATGCAGTGACTTCCAATTGGGTCTTTCATTAGTACAGCTTCCAAAGACGTGGCTCCAAGTTTTAGGGGGCTAATTTTACACAGTTATGGTAGCATTAACACTGAGATAATAACTTTCTACTGGCCAATTATTTCAACTCAACTATCCTTTGGGGGATGAAGAGATATATTGTTTTCTTCAGTGACAATGTTGTACTTCTCTAGAATAACTTACTTGACAAATGCTTCTTAGTCAATACATACATAGTAATGGATTCTTCAAAGTCTAGACCTTGTAAAGTCCTCTTATGTCAATGTACATTCCACAAAATAGTATTCCTTTAAGATGTATTACACATATTTAAAAAAATCTAGTTTTTCTTTATTTAGGACAGTCAGGGTCTTTAATATGCTTATGTGCTTTTGTTTCTTCAAAAGGGAAATAGTCTCATTATAACCTCACTTCTATGTGTACCCCACATGTTGACATTTAGAAATTAAGAGCTATCTAAAAAATGCCATATACATTTACTGTAATATTTCCGTTTTTAAAAATCTCTTAAGTCTATGATGTATTTTATAATTAATTTATTTTCGTTTTCTCAGAGTACAACTTTCAACTAAAATTCACCCTTTTTGGTGTATAATTCTGCACACTTTGACGAATGTATGCGGTTGTAAAACCAACAATACAATCAACATATAGAATAAGATTAACCCATGTCCCTTTGTAGTTAATCTCTCTCCCATCTCCAGACCCTTGCAATCATTGGTCTGTTTTCTTTCCCCATTGTCTTATATTTTCCAGAACATCATGTATATGTAATCGTATGGTATCTCACCTTCTTTTAGTGCAAAGCAGTTGAGATTCATCCATGTTGTTGTGTAGGACAGTAAGCACTGAAATGAAGAACTTTATGCCTGGAAGTGGACATGAATATTCTTCTGCTAGGCCTTTATTGTGCAGTTTGTACTAACATTGTCAGGTATAGAACTGTGTTTGGGTTGCGTTACTATTACATTTTCCTTGTTGCAACGTAGATTTCAAATTTCTCTAGTTTAACTTGTATTTTGAATGGGTTTTTTGAGACAGAGTCTTGCTCTGTCACCGAGAATGAAGTGCAGTGGTGCAATGATGATTTACTGTGGCCTCCACCTCCCAGACTCATGCTATACTCCCACTTCAGCCTCCCAAGCAGCTGGGACTACAGTCACGTGCCACAATGCCAAGCTAAATTTTATATTTTTTTGTAGAAACAGGGTCTTGCCATGTTGCCCAGGCTGATTTCAAACTCCTGGGCCCAAGAGATTCTCCTGCCTTGGCCTCTCAAATGCTGGGCTTACTTTGCACTGTGCCTCCTCTCTCTCATCCCTTTCTCTGAAGACGGTGTTACTTACCTTTTTGTGCTTATTGGCCTAATGATGGTATATGGGGAGTGGATATTCTCTTCTGATTTTTCTTGGCCTTGGTCTTAAGCACGCATTGTGTTTGGGTTTCAGGAGTAAAGAGTTCTCATGACTTCTTCTCTTGAGCTTTAATTGTTTTGGCTAAGGATGTATTTGTACCTCTCCCCACCTTCCCTATCTCCTGAGACAGATTTTTTTTCTGTTCTCTTTCCTTAGCTACAAATGGGCTTATAGCAATGCCACAACGATAACAGTGTTTGCTGCCATTCCTCCAATATGTTAAGGTTCCTTAGGAAAGATAGGGAAAATGGATTCATGGAGGGCTTTGAGCCTTTCAGGAAAAAGCTACTATTTATTTCCCCATGAGTTATATTTCTATACCATGAGGGAAGTTTTCTCAGGACTCTTGTTTTGCCCAGACGTTTCTTATGAGGACCTGGTGATGCCCATGGAGAAAATCATTTGAATGATTGTATAGAGTGTGTGTAACTCCTATCTTCTCATGCCAGCCCACAATCAAGCTTTTACAATTTGTTAAAATTTTAGCCTTTTTTTCCCCAGCTTGTGTGATGTTTGGCAAAATCTGCTCCAGGTAAGCAAATGCGTGCACCTTTTCTCCTTGGAGGAAGCCTGTAGTTTCATTGGTTTTTGGTTATTTGGTTGTCCTGTATCCTCAGCTCTCTGTTGTTGTAATGATAGATGCAATATTCTTTTCAACTTTTTACATCTTCTGAAGTGAGAAACCTCAATTAAATTTCATAACTGAGACATTTAGCAGCATATATTTTGTATTTTCTTATGTCTACCACTGTAATTATTTTGCGAGATTATTCTCCTAAGGAACATATTTTGGAGTTTGTTTTACTATCAGTGGTATCTTGTTGAGAATATTCCAGTAGCAGCTTATCTTAATAGTGATTAACATACATTTTATATTAACGTAAAAAATCATTTAAAAACATACCATACAATATTCAATTTCTCCAAAGTAGAGGAGGGAATTGTAGGAGACAGTAATCTATGAAAATACCAAACACCATATGCTTGCTCCTACCTCGTGAAAAGCTATTGCCAGGCCACCTACACTGAAATCTGCAGTGGGACAAGTTTTGACATGAGAAATGTCATGTGGCTGTGTGTAACTTTGCAACAGCAAGAATTTCCTTTTGTTGTAGCGAGCTGAACTTTTGGTTTGGGATTCCTTAGTCCTAATGGATTTCTCGCAACAAGCATGCTGCTGAATCTCCGGAATTATTGGTGCATCCCAGGATGAACAAAGGAGGCATGAGTGATCCTGCTCACTGTGTTCTTAACCTTGTGTTTGCCCTCTGCACAGCTTGTTGCAGGTTTGATAGTAAACTAAACTGATAGCCACCTTAACCGAATCAAGTCATCACTTGCACTTGTTCCCAACATTGAACCCAGCTCCCACGCATACACATTTTGAAGCATTTTTCTTACTGTATTTATTTTAGTAGAATTTGTGGTATATTCCCATTAAGTAGAGTACTCAAAGTTGGTTAATAAAATACATTTTTAATTCTCAATTTTTTTTCCTCTAATTTCCTTGCAATGGTTAGGCTCATACTTAAATATTTGACTCTAATAGCAATTTGATTTCCATTTTATTGATGTTCAACCTTTCTCAATGTCCCACCATAAATAAAATGCTTTCAATCTGCCTGCCACCTATTATACCTGAAAGGTACTGAAATAAGATTGTGCATGTATATTTCTAAGTAGTCTACATATATATTCTACATGCATTTATACTGTGTATATACAACATATGGAAGGCATATTGACATATGATCTGTGTGATTATTTTACCTTTTTTTACTTACATAAAAAAAGCTACTTGCAATGAAAACACTCTTAATTCTTTTAATCTATAACAGTAAAGTGACCCCAAATCATATTTCAGCAAGAGCTTAATGTCAGAAGTCTTTGGTAAGGGGTGGGGAGTGTATGACACGGTTTTGCTTTCTGCCAATATCCAGTGGTAAATTTGGGTACAAATAAGGCAGAGAAATGGCTACTTTCAAGATAAGTTTATATACTATATCAAATTATTGGTCATTTTGAGATGGTTTGCAAATATCACTTTTTTCTATATTTATCTTTCTGCTTTGGGCCTTCATATTTTTTAGGAATAATTCACCAGTACTGACTGGGGGCTTTTACTTTCAGAGGAACGCAGAGGCAGATACTAAATCACAAGATTGCATTCTAGTTTTTAAGGGTGAACTTGAGTAACATACATAATAAACTCCAAGTTCCATATAAATAACAGCTGTTTCTCCAAATGTGGTAAATGGAAGCATTCACACATATAACTGCCTTTTTAAGCATCCAGTAGTACAGAATAATTTGTTTCATCTTTCTAAATTAATATAGTAACTTCCGAGCGTAGAGATCCTGAGGCATCTGCTCCTCGTAATAAAGCCACAATGGCTTTACAAGCTAGTGCTAAGAGAGTTGTTTCAATTGATCATGCTTTCATATGAGACTGAGAAGTGATCATTCATTTATTTAAAAAAATCTCTATATATACATTACAAAGGGTACTATAAAGTTGTGAATAATAGCATTAGGAACGGTGTAAAGTCTATTATGTACAATTGGTCCATATAACTATTTGAGTGGCTAATAAGTGCTAGGCATTGATCTAGATACAGAAATGTTCATTGTATCCTTTAGTCTTCATGAAATTTTTGTTGAGTAACTATTGTTTACATTTTCTGGCTGAGCCATGTGAAGCTTGGAGAGAGACAATTGGTTAAGTACCCAAAACTAATAATTGACATTGTTAAAAGTTTATTCAGCTTCTCTAAATGTGAGCCACCATCCTAATTGAGGTCATTTGGGGAAAACCAGCACACCAGACAGAAAATTAAATGCGTCTTTAAATCAAATTAGGAACGAGGTGCTGCTCTTCTTGCTTTATTCTCACATAACCAAACAATTTACTGCAATATCTACCTCATCCAGATATTTGCATACAACAATGTAGATAGGATTTCAATTATTTACAAACACAATAAAAACTTTGTAAATCCTACCAGAACCCAAATTCTGTAATGAGAATTGCAAATAACATATTATGCTTTTTTTGGTATAAAATTAATTGTAGAAGATATATAAGAGATATTGTCAACCATCTTTGCATCCTCCTCACACAGCCATTAAACAAGTTTATTTGTATCCTCTTCTGACTGTTTTTCCAGGGATGTCCTGTTTTTGCTTCGGGGACTTTAGAACTTGTTATTAATAGTTCCTGTCCTTTGCCTGTTAGTCCTAGTTTTGATTCTTTGTAACTGTAAGAAGAGCAATGAGTCTGTAATGTCTCTGGCACAATAGATCTTCACCCCTTTTTGCATTTTGGTTCTGAATTTGATTCAAAGACTCTCTATGGGATTCTATGTAACTTTATACTTTGGAGGAAGGAATCTCTTTCTTTTTAAAAGTTCGTTTTCAGTTGCTGAGTACCACGTCATGCCCTAAGTAACCTTACGCATATCCCAAAAGCGTTACTAAGAAAGTTATCACCCATGCCCTACAGTATGTGGGTTACAAATATTATACAGATTTGTTTCTTGATAAGATCACATCAAAAGAATAAGCTCGATCCCAATAATATTTTCATATTGAACAATATTTTCTTGCTATAATTTTAATAAGATGAAAAGACCTCAGGCTCCAATGACTGAAAGCGTATAACATTCCTACTATTCACGTATTCTGCAAGATCCTGTCCCTTCGCAGGTGGTATCTGGCAGATCTGAATCTTGTTTTGCTTGTTTTTCATATTATCAACACTTTTGCTAATGTATAAAAGTAAACTATAGAATCTTTGGTGTTGGAACTTGGGCATTTACAGTGCAGACCTAAGATGTAAAATGCATTTTTTGGAGCTCCATAAGTGGGATTAATGTATTTGAACAAACACACAGGAGACTGGCTTTATTGTTCTCTGTAGCTGAAATGTGAAAAATGTCTTAAAAACAAAGAAGACAACAAAGGGTAGCCACACATTCTCTGTAATTAAAAACAGGTGATGCATCTGTCTTGTAGTGCTCATTGCTTATAAGGAAGAGGATGACTTGATTATATAATTGCTTTAGTTCTTTACAAATGTATATGTTGTGATTTGGTTTCCATCATAACTTCTGTGATTTTAAGCTTTTATATCTAATGTTCTATTAAATCTGCTTCTTTCCATTTGCCTTAATTTTTATATTGAGTTTACACAAATTCCAATAGTCTAATCTTTACTAATGCACAGAGATATATGGGTAATGTATTATGTCAAATTAACACAAAAATTCTAATACTATTTATTCCTCCCAATAGTTCATTTTAATTAAAAATATATTTCTAAATACTTCCTTGATTAGGGACTAATGCTCTGTTAATTTGAAACACATCTACTGAGAGCAGAGTAAATTCAGGAATAGGAACTGACATTACATGAAACATAACTTATCACCCTGAAGAATACATTATGCCACTGTGCACAATGCACGCAGGTTTTCCATTATGCATTAAAATGCACAATGTAAGCATAATGACAGTTATGGGAAAAAGCTGTAGCAAAGGAAACACATGAAGGATCCTGTGCAGGTATTTATGCTAATGGTAGGAAAACATTTACTGTTTGCAACACCAAGAGGAAAATAAGCATGATGGATGAATAGATGTTCCACAGAAATGTTTTCTAAAATATAGTCATGGATTTCTTAAAGACTGGAAGCTTACATCAATTTATCAGTGACTCTGTTAAGATTCATTGAACACCAATTGTGTGTTAAATGCTAAACACTTCAGAAAAAGTAAAAAAGCTGTAAAACCCATTCCACAGTGAATATCCATCAGGATATTTACAGTCAATCCAAAGAGGTAACACCCAGCAGCAACAACCAACAACCTTAAAATATTTACAAATAACTGTTTTCAGAGCCAAAAATAAAAAATTTACTAAGAACTCAGAATAAAGAGGTAAGTTTGAAGCTAGAATATGAAATTCAGTGAGAACTTTCTATTAAGGGAGAAGAGGAACAAAGCTATTCTGGCCCAGATCATATGTATGAGCAAGTAGAGTAAAAAGACATGTTATAAAAAATACTACTTTAACCTGGAGAAATGTGTTTTAATATCAATGGAAATAGGCTAGATAATCTAGAGAATGAGTAAACTGTCATGATGATAACTAGTGATAATTGGACTTTAATATGACTGTCACAACAAATGTAATATACTAATGTCATATAATGCTAATGAACTTGTATAATTGAAAAGTATGACTCATATAAATGCAATCAATGAAAAATTTTAGAAGCACTAGCTAACAAATCTTTGATGAACAGCCTGAAAAGTGTCACTATGAAGCAGCAACACTATTTTCCTCTGGTTACTTATTAAAGAATAAGATAAGAAGAGGTGGATAAGTCTTAGCTAGAGTCCACGCATTGCAAAAAATATCTTCCTATACTCAAGGCTACACTATGCTGGGCTAAGGAATTACAGCTTCCTTGAAAACTTACATTGATCAGTAAAGAAAAAGATCATTGACAGGATAGGATGAAGGAAGTAAGTTATTTTCTGACTATAAAGTATATATACAATTATTTTCTCTTTTTTTATAATATTATTTTTATGCATTTTCCTTTTACATATTCTATAAACCCGTATTGCTATCGTTTTTTCCTTTGGACACCCAATTACTTTTAAGAGTTACTTAAAACTTTCTGTGTTTAATTTTCTCAGAGTTTCTATACTCTAGCATAATCATTTCTACTTATCCTTGAACACATCACTAAAAATTTTACCTGTATTTTTCTTAAATTTTTATGTGGCACCCAAGTTCTCTTCCTTCTAAACTTTACTGAAGGCAAGCCAGTGCTTACTTCTCACGTCTTCTTAGAGAGATTTATCTTTCCTTAGATTTCAGTCTACTTGTTTACTTTGCAACCTGCTTCAGGTGGGTTTATTATAAAAAATTATGATTTTGTAGTTTCTTCATTTTGTATTTTTGAGTGATAGCAATGCCTTTTTTCTTTTTTTCTATATTCTATGTGATTCTATGTGAAAGCAGACCACCTACAATTGAATACTTAGCAGACAAGAGTTGTCAAGGTTAAAAGTATTAATTTTGAGACTTATTACTTTGTGCATTATGAATATACTGTAGAGAAAGTGAGTTAATTTATTACTCTGTTATAATTATATTTTATGAAATATTCCATTTAAAACTGAATGTTATATGTTTGTGTCATTCATTCTACAACTTGAAGAATGTCATCTTCAATTGATGGAGTTTACTAAAGTGCATTGTTAATATGATATAGATACATAGATGCAAGTTCATTTCAGATATTTATTCAGCAAATATTTATTCAGGTTCACTTTTGAAAGTTAGGGTGTTAAAATGATAGACTGTTCAAACAGCCTCTCAGGATGTACTTGGAATTTCTTCTTGAAGGTTACATTAACCGTGAAGGAATAAGAAATCAGATTTTTTTTTAAGATGTAGATATAAAATAAAGAAGATTTGCTGATATTTATAATGCATTATGAGGAAAGTAATTAAGACCCTTGAAAAAGATTATTTATACAGAGAAAAATAAATAAACCATATATCTTAAAAATTAATGCAAAAGATAAATCAACTACATATATAAATATACATATCACCAAAGGAATAATGATTGATATGAGTATCAAAGACCAACAAGAAAGTCTCATGGTTGTATTTTAGAGTGATAGTTTTAAAATGAAAGCAGTTTTGACCAATTCACCAGCAGGTGCATTCATGGGTTCTGGTTAGATCTATTTATTACCTATGAGCTTTTGAAACAGACTAGCAAGAATTTCCTTCCATGACATAGCTCCACATAGAAGAGAAATTAACAGGAATAAAATTTAAAATAGGTAGGATGTTGAATATAGAGGGAAAGAACAGATGATTTTGAGAGGATACTGAGGGAACAGAGCAGAGCTAGGGAATTTCAGAAATAAATTATTATAGTCTTTAAAACTACAAAAAAACAAAAAACAAACAAACAAAAAAAAAAAACAGAAGATAAAGTTCTATGACATTAGAAAATCTATCCTGAGCTAACCTTCTTTTAAAGATCCAGAAAAGACTGATTTCATATAACAATGAGCAATCGAAAAGGGCTAAGGCCCAAACTCCATAAAAAGTATAATGATGAAAAAGAGAATAAATAATATAAAATAACAAACCTACAGAAAATAAAAGCACTCCAGAAAGATATAAATACAGAACAGATGAAAACCTTGTTTACGTAACTTCATCATGATACTGTAGAAAAATAGAAGACTAATTATTCACTTTTTTAACCCAACTTTTATATTACATTCTGGGGTACATGTGCAGGATGTGGAGGTTTGGTACATAGGTAAATATGTGTCATAGTGGTGTGCTGTACAGATCAACACATCACATGGGTATCAAGCCCAGCATCCATTAGCTATTATTCTTGACACTCTCCTGCCACCCCCAACCGGACAGGCCCCAGTGTATGTTGTTCCTCCCCATGTGTCAATGTGTTCTCATCATTCGGCTCCCACTTTTAAGTAAGAAAATGCAGTGTTTGGTTTTGTGTTCCTGCATTAGTTTTCTAAGGATAAGAGCTTCCAGGTCCATTCGTGTCCCTGCAAAGGACATGATCTCATTCCTTTTTATGACTGCATAGTATTCCGTGATGTGTATGTACATTTTCTTCATTAGTCTGTCATCGATGGGCATTTGAGTTAATTCCATGTCTTTGCTATTCTGAATAGTGCTGCAATGAACATGCACGTATATATCTTTATAACGGAATGAATTATATGGCTTTGGGTATATACCCAGTAATGGAATTGCTAAGCTGCACGGTATTCATGTTTCTGCCTCTGGATCTTTAAGGAATTACCATACTGTCTTCCACAATGATTGAACTAATTTACACTTTCACCAACAGCATAAAAGTGTTCCTTTTTCTCCACAGCCTAGCTAGCATCTGTTGCTTCTTGACTTTTCAATAATTGCCATTCTGATTACCATCGGATGGTATCTCATTGTGGCTTTGATTTTTTATTTCTTTAATGATTAGAGTTGTTGAGCTTTTTTTCATATGTTTGTTGGCCACATAAATATCTTCTTTTGAGAAGTGTTCGGACATGTCCTTTGCCCACTTTTTAATCGGGTTGTGCTTGTGAGTTTGTGTGTGTGTGTGTGTGTGTGTGTGTGTGTAAATTTAAGTTCCTTGTAGACTCTGGATATTAGACCTTTGTCCGATGGGTATACTACAAAAATTTTTCCCATCTATAGGTCATCTGATCACTCTGATGATAGTTTTTTTGCTGTGCAGAAGCTCTTTAGTTTAATTAGATCCTATTTGTCAAATTTTGCTTTTATTGCAATTGCTTTTGGTGTTTTCAGCATGAAGTCTTTGCCCATGCCTATGACATCAATGCCACTGCCTAGATTGTTTTCTAGGGTTTTTATAGTTTTTGGTTTTGCATTTAAACGTTTAATCCATCTTGAGTTATTTTTTGTATAAGCTGTAAGGAAGGGGTCCAGTTTCAATTTTCTGCATATGGCTAGCCAGTTCTCCAATTACCATTTATTAAATAGGGAATCATTTCCCCATTGCTTGTTTTCGTCAGGTTTGTTGAAGATCAGATGGTTTTAGGTGTGCAGGCTTATTTCTGAGTTCTTTATTCTGTTCTATTGGTCTACGTGTCTGTTTCTGTATCAGTAGCATTCTGTTTTGGTTACTGTAGGCTTGGAGTACAGTTTGAAGTTGGGTAGCGTGATGCCTCTAGTTTTGTTCTTTTTGCTTAGGATTGTCTTGGCTATCTGGACTCTTTTTTGGTTCCATATGAATTTTTAGATGTTTTTTCTAATTATGTGAAGAATGACAATGTTAGTTTAATGGAAATAATATTGAATCTGTAAATTACTTTTGAGCAGTATGACTATTTTCATGATATTGATTCTATCCATGCGCATGGAATGTGTTTCCATTTGTTTGTGTCCTCTCTGATTTCCTTGAGCAGTGGTTTGTAGCTCTCCTTGAAGAAGTCCTTCACTTCCCTTGTTAGCCATATTCCTAGGTATTTTATTCTCTTTGTAGCAATTGTGAATGGGACTTCATTCATGATTTGTCTCTCTGCTTGCCTGTGGCTAGTGTTTAAGAATGCTAGCACTTTTTGCACATTGATTTTGTAATCTGAGACTTTGCTGAAGTTGCTTATCAGGTTAAGATCATGTCAGCTGCAAAGATAATTTGACTTCCTCTCTTCCTATTTGAATACGGTTTATTTCTTTCTCTTGCCTGTTTGCCCTGGCCAGAACTTCCAATACTATGCTGAATAGGACTGGTGGGAGGGGGCGTCCTTGTCTTGTACCACTTATCAAAGGGAATGCTTCCAGCTTTTGCCCATTCAGTATGATATTGGCTGTAGGTTTGTCATATATGGTTCTTATTATTTTGAGGTATGTTCCTTGATTTTATTGGGAGTTTTTTAAATGAAGGGATGTTGAATTTTATTGAAGGCTTTTTTCTGCATCTATTGTGATAACCATGTGGATTTTGTCTCTGGTTCTGTTGTTGTGATGAATTGCATTTACTGATTTGTATATGTTGAACCAGCCTTGCATCCCAGGATGAAGCCAACTTGATCATGGTGGATAAGATTTTTAATGTGCTGCTGGATTTGCTTTGCCAGTATTTTATTGAGGATTTTTGCATCAGCTTTCCTCAGGAATATTGGCCTGAATTTTTTTTTTTTTTTTTTATATCTGCCAGGTTTTGATATCGGGATGATGCTTGTCTCATAGAATGAGTTAGGGAGGAGTCACTTCTCTTCAATTTTTTGGAATAGTTTCAGTAGAAATAGTACCAGGTCTTCTTTGTACCTCTGGTATAATTAGCTATAAATCCATCTTGTTCTGGGCTTTTTTTGGTTGGTAGGCTATTTATTACTGCCTCCATTTCAGAACTCATTATTGGTCTATTCAGGGATTCAATTTCTTTTCAGTTCAGAACTGAAAATGTGTATATATACAGGAATTTATCTACTTCTTCTAGATTTTCCAGTTTATGTGCATAGAAGTGTTTATAGTATTATCTGATTGTTGCTTGTATTTCTGTCCACATAATGGATATCAACAGCATTCCACAGAATGGGAACATCAATGCAAAAATCTTCAGTAAAATACCAGCAAATCAAATCAATAAATGCAATTCATCACAAAAAGAGAACCAAAGACAAACGACATGGTTATCTCAATAGATGCTGAAAAAGCCTGCAAAAAAATTCAACATCCTTTCATATTAAAAACTCTCAATAAACTAGGTACCTCAAAAGAAACATACCTCAAAATAATAAGAGCCCTATATGACAAACTCACAGCCAATATCATATTGAATGGGAACAAGCTGGAAGCAGTGGTCAGTAGTGATATCCCCCTTAACATTTCTGATTGTGTCTATTTGATTATTCTCTCTTTTTTCTTTATTAGTATAGCTAGCAGTCTATTTTACTAATTTAAAAAATAATCAGCTCCTGGATTCATTGATTTTTTTAATGGTATTTTGTGTCTTTATCTCCTTCAGTTCTGCTCTGATCTTGCTTATTTCTTGTCTTCTGCTAGCTTAGGGGTTTGCTTGCTGTTAATTCTCTAGTTCTTTTAGTTGTAATGTTAGGTAGTTGATTTGAGATCTTTCTAGCTTTTTGATATGGACATTTCATGCTGTAAATTTCCCTCTGTTTTAGCTGCATCCTAGTGATTCTGGTACATTGTCTCTTTGTTTTCGTTAGTTTCAAACTTCTTGAGTTCTGCCTTAATTTCATTATTTACCCAGGAGTCATTCAGGAGCTGGTTGTTAGATTTTCATGTAGTTGTGTGGTTTTTCATGGGTTTCTTAATCTTGAGTTCAAATTTGATTACATGGTGGTTTGAGAAACTGTTTGCTATTATTTCAGTTCTTTTGCATTTGCTGAGGAGTGTTTTGCTTCCAATTATGAGATCAATTTTAGAGTAAATGTTATGTGGTGATGAGAAGAATGTATATTCTGTGCTTTGGAGTGGAGAGGTCTGTAGATATCAATCAGATCCACTTGACACATAGCTGAGTTCAGGTCCTGAATATTTTTGTAAATTTTCTGTCTCAATAATCTGTCTGACATTCTCAGTGGGGTGCCAAACTCTCCACTATTATTGTGTGGGCGTCTAAATCTCTTTGTAGGTCTCTAAGAACTTGCTTTGTGAATCTGGGTGCTCCTGTATTGGGTGCATCTATATTTACAATATTTAGCTCTTGTCAAATTGAAGTTGAACTCTTTACCATTTTGTAATGCCCTTCTTTGTCTTTTTTGATTTTTGTTGGGTTAAAGTCTGTTTTGTCAGAAAGTAAGATTGTGATTCCTTTTCTTGTTGTTATTGTTTCCATTTGCTTGGTAAATTTTCCTCCATCCCTTTATTTTTAGCCTTGTGTATCTTTGCACATGAGATGGGTCTCTTAAAGACAGCACACCAATGAGTCTTGACTCTTTATCCAGCTTCCCATTCTATGTCTTTTCCTTAGATAATTTAGCCCACTTACATTTAAGGCTAATATTGTTACATGTAAATTTCATCCTGCCATCATGATGCTAGCTGGTTATTTTGCAGACTATTTATGTGGTTGCTTCATTGTGTCACTGGTCTGTGTACTTCAGTGTTTTTTTGCTACAGTTTTTCCTTTCCATATTTAATGCTTCCTTCAGGAGCTCTTGTAAGAAAGGCCTAGTGGTGACGAATTCATTTGGCATTTGCTTGACAGAGAAGGATCTTATTTCTCCTTCACTTACAAAGCTTAGTTTGGACAAATATGAAATTCTGAGCTCAAAATTCTTTTCTTTAAGAATGTTGACTATTGGCCCTCAATCTCTTCTTGCTCATAGAGTTTCCACTGAGAGGTCCACTGTTAGTCTGATGGATTTCTCTTTGTAGGTGACCTGGCCTTTCTGACTGCACTTAACATTTTTTCTTTCATTTTGACCTTGGAGAATCTGATGATTATATTTCTTGTGGTGGATCTCCTCGTGGAGTATCTTACTGAGGTTCTCTGTATTCATGAATTTGAATATTGGTCTGTCTTGCTAGTTGGAGAAGTTTCTCCTGGATGATATCCTTAAGTATATTTTCCAACTTGGTTTCATTTTCCCCTTTTGTTTCATTTACCCATGTCAGTTGCAAGGTCAGTCCTTTTACATAATTCCAAAATTCCTGGAGGCTTTCTTTGTTCCTTTTCATTCTTTTTTCTCTAACTGCCTGTCCTATGTCAGCAAGATAGTCTCCAAGCTCTGACATCCTTTCCTCCATTTAGTATATTTGGCTAATGATGCTTGTGTTTGCATTGTGAAGTGCTCATGTTGTGTTTTTCAGCTGCATCAGGTCAGTTATGTTCTTCTCTAAGAAGAACAGAATAGCTGGCTATTCTGGTTATCAACTCCTGTATTACTTTATCATGATTCTTAGGTTCTTTGCATTTTGTTAGAACATTCTCCTTTTGCTCAGCAAAGTTTGTTATTACCCATTAATGTGGGTAATAATTGAATTGTAATAATCATCACATGTCATGGGTGGGACCCAGGGGGAGGTAATTGAATCATTGGGGTGGGTTTTTCCCATGCTTTTCTTGTGCTAATGAATAAGTCTCATGAGATCTGATGGTTTTATAAAGGGGAGTTCCTCTGCACATGCCCTCTTGCATGCTACCCTGTAAGACATGCCTTTCCTTCTCCATTGCCTTCTATCATGAAGGTGAGGCCTCCTCAGCCATGCTGAACTGTAAGTCCATTAAACCTCTTTCCTTCATAAATTACCCAGTCTTGGGTATGTCTTTATCAGAAGCATGAGAAGAGATTAATACACCCACCTTCTGAAGTCTACTTCTGTCAATTCAGTAATCTCAGCCTCAGTCCAGTCCTGTGCCCTTGCCAGAGAGGTGTTACGGTCATTTGGAGGAGAAGTGGGACCTGGCTTTTTGAGTTTTCGGCATTTTCCCATTGTTTTGTTTCTCATCTTTGTGAGCCTTCAATCTTTGAGGTTGCTGAACTTTGAATGGGGTTTTTGTGAGGTCTTTTTTTGTTGATGTTGTTGTTGTTGCTTTCTGTTTGTTCATTTTAACAGTCAGGCCACTCTTCTGTAGGGCTGATGTGATTTGCTGGGGATCCACTTCAGATCCTTGTTGTATCAGTCCCTCCTGCATCTGGAAGTATCACCAGGGAAGGCTGCTCCTTCCACTGGGATCTCCCTCCCAGGGTGAACCGACCTGATACTGGCCCAAATGCTCCTGTAGGAGGTGTGTGGAGACCCCTGTTTTGAGGTCTCACCCAGTCAGGAGGAATGGCATCAGGGACCTACTTAAAGAGACAGTCTAGCTGCCCCTTGGCAGAGCAGGTGTGCTGTGTTGGGAGTAACCCACTTTGTCCATACCACCAGGACTCTCCAGAGCCAGCAGGCTGGAAAGGCTAAGTCAGTCGAACCACATAGGTGGCCCTGGGGGACTCCATCCCAGGGAAAGATCAGAGCTCTGTCCATAAAACCCTGGCTGGAGTTGCTGACATTCCCACAGGGAGGCCCTATCCAGTGAGGAGGGATGTACTGGGGTCCCACTTAAAGAAGCAGACTGGCTATGATCTGGCAGGCTGGAATTCCAATCCAGTGGGTCTTAGCTTGTGAGGTGCTGTGTGAATGGGGCCCTCAGAAAAATGCTGCTTGGCTCCCTGGATACAGCTTCCTTCCCAGGGGAGGCATGGACGGCTCTCCCACCTGGCTGGAATTCCCAGGGCCAGAGTATGCAAAACTCCTCGGTCTCCCTGCATGGCCGAGCAAGCTGTCACTCTGCCGAGACTGCAGAGTGCTTTGGACCCAAGGCCTTGGTGGCATAGTCTCAGTGGATTGCAAAGATCCGTGATAAAAGCATGGTTTCCTGGGCGGGGTCTCACACTCATTCACTGCCCCCCTTGACTGGGGTGGGGGGCTCCCCTGGCTCCTTACCGCTCCTGGTGGGCTGTTGCCCTACTCTGCTTTTCCTCATTCTCCGTGGGCCGAGCCATCCACCTAGTCAGTCCCACTTCGAGAACCTGGATACCTCAGTTGAAGGTGCAGAATTCACTCGCTGTTTTCATTCCTCTGCATGACAGCCAGGACCACAGCTGCTGCTCATCAGTCATCTTGGCCTCTTCACTCTGACTATTCACTTTTAAGGTGAACAAATTTATTATTTGTTCTTGATAACTCATAAGTAGAGGGAAAACATTTATATTGTCTTAATTAGATGTACTCTACCAATGGGTAATCAAATACCAGAAGGAAAATAAAATCTCTTTTTAAAATTATCCCATCTAATAATTTAAAAAGAAATGATAAAATTAAAATATCACAATATTTGAACTCACGCTAAATGTATAAATCTAGGTATTAAGCAAGAATAGATACTAACATTACAACAAATGAGACAACCAGATATTACATAGCTCCTGATGAAAGAGCACATTATCAACATTATCTATTTTATCTAAATATTATCTATTTCATCTAAATAAAATGTTCAGATCCAAGTGACTTTAAATCTGGACCAATCTTCCCATTTGCAGGAAATATAGAGGAAATAAAAATATGAAACCATTAAAATCTAAACTTGGAAAACTCTGCAAGTCAAATAGCCTGTGTTCTTCAACAAATTATGCATCAAAGAATGATATTCCATGTATAGCATGTACAGCTGCGGTCTCATAAGATTATAATGTTGTAGTTTAACTGTACTTTTTCTGTGTTAAGACATGTTTATATGCAAAATAAACACGTATAAAACAATGATATTTTTCCTACGGTATTCAGTGCAATGATGTGCCGCACAGATTTGTAGTCTAAGAGCAAAAGGCTCTACTATATACTCAGGTGTGTAGTAGGACATTCCATCTAGTTTTGTGTAAGTAAACTTTATGATGCTCCACACAATGATGAAATCACCTAACAACACATTTTTCAGAACACATCACTGTCATTTAGCAACATATGACTGTAATTGTAAGGAAAAGGGGACACTTACACACTGTTAGTGGGAATGTAAGTTAGTCCAGCCACTGAGGAGGGCAGCTTGGAGATTCCTCAAAGAATAAGAGTTGAACTACCATTTGACCCAGGAATCCCATTTCTGGGTATATACCCAAAGGAAAATAAATCTTTCTATAAAAAAGGCACTTGCACCCACGTGTTCATCACAGCATTATTCACAATAGCAAAGACATGCAATCAACCAAGGTGCCCATCAATGGTGGACTGGATAAAGAAAATTTAGTACATATACACCACGGAATACTAGGCAGCCATATAAAGAATGAAATCATGTCCTTTGCAGCAAAGTGAATGCTGTTGGAGGCCATTATCCAAAGTGAATTAAGAGAAGAACTGAAAGAAAAATATACATGTATTCACTTATAAGTGGGAGCTAAACATTGAGTACACGTGGACATAAAGACGGGAACAATAGAAACTGGAGACTACTAGAGAGAAGAGAGAGGGAGTGGGGCAAGGGCTGAAAAACTACCTATTGGGTACTGTGCTCACTACCTGGATGATGGATTCATTCACACTCCAAACCTCAGCATCACACAATATACCTTTGTAAGAAACCTGCACAATTCTAAAAAGAAAGCTGACAAAATAAAATAAAAATAGGAAAAGAAAAGGATAAGTAGGGGGTGGTAGTGACTCAACAAAAATAAATGAAGAAACATGTTAGAGTAAAGGGTAATGTCTAGGGATGCATAGTTAGACCATTAAACTGAAAAGAAACATAAGAAATGATTATTACAAATTTCAGGAGATTGAATCATTTAGTGGGGAAAGAGGTAGATATGATTAGGAAGGTGCTAATGGAAGACTCTGGGATCTATACTAGGCAAATAACCATATTACAGATATATCATTACTGAAATTTTGGGGGACCAAGAAGAAAGGCTGCTAGCATATTACAAATAACTCAGATATATACCAGCTTTATAATGTGGTAGTTTAGGGATTAGACTGTCAAGTCAGATTGCTGCTTAGGTTCTAATTGCAACTATATTCCAGCAACAGGACTTTGAAATAGTTTCTTCATCTGTAAAATGGTGATATTTTTCTCATATGTTGTTCATGAGGATTAAAAGAAACATTGTGAAGGAATTTAGTTTTATGTTTTGTAAATGAGATAATAACAGAATCTTTGCTATATTATTCAGAAGTGAGCATATACATTTTTATTGTCATTACAGCAATTTCTCAAAAACTTTTCACATACTAAGTCATATATCTCACCTAGAGGAAATCCTAAAAGTAAGATTTAAGTCTTATTAGGTAAAATTTGAAATATAAAATGTAAATCTTCAACTAAAGTGCAAATATTTATTGATTAAACCAAAATGAGTAAAACATACTGTGTTTTTCAACTGAAGTAGAAAATACTTTTCTAATGCAATTGAATTCTTAAGGTTCAATCAATATCATTAGTAATTTTTGTTCAATATATTTATTTCCAGACTCCTTTCTTCCCTCTCCCATACATGATATTGACTTGAACATTTTCTGAGAAACTTTAGGAAAAGCAATCTTTTGTACTTCCTGCAATGATTAGTTGGGTCAAATAAGTATGCATTAATTTGGAATTTCATGGAACATTATTGTAAAGGCCATGTTGAATAAACAAAGAGTCAAGACTGATTATATTGATTCTCTTATAGATGAAATCAAACTTTGAACAATTCTTTTCAGATTGAAGTTGGGGATCATTTTTTGTGTCAAGTTTGTAAAAATTGACACATTTTTGGCTATAGTTTCATTTAATGTTTCATTATTTTCATAGTAGTTTCAAAACAGTTTCCATATTTATGGTCACTATTCTTTGAGATTTAAAAAGTTAGAGTTAACAACATATTCCACTTTACTATCTCTGAATATTTTAATAACACCCTGATTTTCAGAAAAGTAATGATTAACTACTATTTTCATAATTTTTAAATTTTCTTTTTGAAGGTAGATTTTTAAAGGCAAAACCTTTGGAGATTTTTGTTTTTTGGCATAATTCCTTTGCTCTGCCACAAATGTTTAAAATATGCGTTATCATAATAAGACTATTGCTTCAAAATTTTATCTTCTTTAAATATATTTTTTCAGATTTTCAAAGTCATACCCAAAGTTCTTAAAATTCATACATTACAGAAATCTATAATGTTCAAATAACAGTATTAAATAAATTCAATTCCCAGAGGTGATCGCTGTCAACCTACTGTTCAAAAATTTTTTTGTAGACCAAGTTATATGTATGTGTGTATATACAGATTAAGTGTAAGTATCCTATTCGTAGTTCATCTATTTTTGAAGACTAACCTATGCTAAAGCTTTTTTATTTAAATGATGTTATCTTTAACACTTTTTTAAAAGTTTGAAACAAAAGTTAAATAAAAATTTTGAGCGGCCAATACTGTATAGAATTTATTCACTGGTAAATATATTTAAAGAAACATTTGATGAAATGTCTAATGCTTGATCTTTTTAAAGTTTATCATTTGCAGCTATCATAAGATTAAGTCTCTGAATGACATTGAAAGAATAGCGGCCGGGCGCGGTGGCTCAAGCCTGTAATCCCAGCACTTTGGGAGGCCGAGACGGGCGGATCACGAGGTCAGGAGATCGAGACCATCCTGGCTAACACGGTGAAACCCCGTCTCTACTAAAAACTACAAAAAAAAAAAAAAAACTAGCCGGCCGAGGTGGCGGCGCCTGTAGTTCCAGCTACCCGGGAGGCTGAGGCAGGAGAATGGCGTGAACTCGGGAGGCGGAGCTTGCAGTGAGCTGAGATCCTGCCACAGCACTCCAGCCTGGGTGACAGAGCGAGACTCCGTCTCAAAAAAAAAAAAAAAAAAAAAATAGCAAACCCTGTCATCCCAGAACATTTGCATAAAAAACAAATAAACCTTTATTTTACTAAGTCACCATTTTCAGACTTCTTTTTAATAGCAACTTAGCATATATGTTAACCAATTCTAGAACCATCAAATGCTAAAATCTGCCCTATAGCACACTGAGACATCTTAATAACATTTCTTTATTGACAGAGTTATGAATAAAGGAAATATGGGGATATATTCATTCAATTTACTCATTAAATTTTAGCTAACAGCTACTATGTGCTAAGCACTGTGGTAGGCACTGGAGACACACACAGACCAAAGATGCTAAATTCTGTGCTCTCAGATATATGGTTGTAGAGAGAAATAGACATTCATTGAAAAATAAAAAATAAAAATCTGAAATTCACTGATGTGAAAATTGTTTCAATTTTTGTCTACCAAGTTATATACCTGGTAATACAAAGAAAATAAGAAAGATTTTGTCTCAATCACCAATGTTTCTTATATAATACCTTTATATAAATAATTCAAAGACATACTGTCCTCTGTTGCTTAGAATCTATTAGAGGAAATAAAAAGTAAAAATGTAATCATTAAGCAAGTGACTATGTTGGTACGACATGAGCACTAAGAGATGATTGCATTTATTGTGAGCATGTCTAAACCTGCGAAATGATTTTCTAATGTAATGACAGATGTAACACAAAACAATACAATCACTGTTTTACAAAGTCTGTAGCTTCTAATGTAAAATATCTACATCTGAACTATGAGAAAAATACATTGAAATTGTATCAAACTACACATATTCATTTTGTTCACATAGCATCGATTACAAGTCTTCCTGACTAGTGGTTTCAATCATGATGTGCAATGATTTGATTTAAATTATATATTTCCTAGAGAAGATTTGTCCAAACACATAGAGCAAATCTTCCACTGAAGTCTCCAGGTTTGAAATCAATCAGTAACTGGAATTTTAACGGAGGTAACCACATAACTTACATTTGCATGTTCCAACTTGTTATTGTGAAGAAATTGCTGAATACTCAGAATTAATTCAACCAAAGCTTGCCTGAGTTCACTCCCAGGTTTGTTAACCTTAGGAGAAAACCTTACTGTGAATATAGAATGCACTTGAAAACAAAGACAGACTTGTTCCAAGCTTCCCTGGGAGTGATGGTATAGAGAACTAACCTGATTTTTGGTCGGGTTAGGGTCTGATCTTTAGGATGTGGTAAATTTGTATTAATGACATTTAAAAACACTTGTCCTAACCTCCGGAAACATGGATTACAACAAAATTCTGAAAAAAAAAATATCTATATACACATAGATGTGTTTACATAAATTTAGTATATATACACATAAAATTTAGTGGTTACAAGAGTAGTTTTGCAGATGTTTGGTGTTGAAACTAGTGCTGAAAGTTGGCTAAATTAAGACCTTAATTTTCAAGACTTATGACATTAAACTATAAGACAGGGAACGGCTGTTTTTCTCCCAATCAGCCTCTGAATCTCAAAGTCATATTTGTGGCATACCTACTTATGCAAATTTTCATTCAGCCACATAAAGTATCATTGGGGAATGCACATTTTTCAAGCATACCATAGAATTTCTCTAATATAGCAGACATGCCACAAAATTACCTTGATAGGGTTAATGTAGGTTTAATGTAAGAAAGAAAATACTGTATATACATATAACATATGCCAAAATGGTGCCTAAATTATAGATATTGTGAAATCTTAGGCAGCTTTAGGTTGGGTTTTATTCCCTTTCTAAGTGGACCTATGAGATCTTGGAGTGCATATTTTCTCTATGCCCTCATATTTGGAGATGATCAAGAATTCCCTACTAGGTCTGATTTGGTCAAAGTGTCACATGCCACCAGGACTGATCTCCCCCTGAGTCACACATATTACTAAGCCCTCATTTTTATACAAAAAAAAAAAAAAAAAAAAAAAAAAAGAGTCAATTAATTTTGTTGGTGGTTGCTATATTGCTTCTCTTCTTGTTTCCTCATTTTTTTCAGTTTTTTGAGGGTAACTTTCTCATGAGCTCCTACAGCCACTAAACCACTCCCCCTTTATTACTGTTTAGCTATGTATTATTGGTTTGCTTAATTCTATTATTAGCTTAACTCATTGTGTTGGATCAAACTTAATTCCTTGTTCATTTATTTATCTTTGAAAATACTAAATCTCTATGTTATTTAAAAGATTAAAATCAGTTATCTAATTTCTAATTTGAAACAGATAAACAATTCTTTTGGACTGCCTGTGTGAAATAAGCCAAAACACCACCACAGACGTTTCTATCTGTATGTCGTGGTTTATTCCACAAAGACATGAGAACCGATGTTATGTATAGTCAATTAAAATTTAGTGGTTGAATGTGCCACAAATTATTCTTTATTCTTGATGGAGTAACTTAAGACATGTCAAAAGTAGCTGCCAAGTTTAGGGAGGAAACCTAGATAAAATTAATCCATACCAATAGATCGCTCACCATATCTGGTTTTTATCACTTGCATTGCCAAACAATTGTGTGTTCTAGAATGGTATCAGTGAATAAAGGAGTAAAAAAAATACACTGTATTTCTGCCAACACTGTTATTTATCAGATTATCTGAGCTTTAAGATTTTTGACAGAACATGAATAATGACAAGTACAGCTAAAATGTCAGAAACCTGGATTCTGTTCCCTAGGTGGATTACCACGGAACTCTGGAATTTTAGTGCTTGAAAGAACTTAGAGATAGAACAACTCTTCACTTTTCAACATTCTTCTCAAGTTTATTTTAGTTCACCCATCAATTGAAATACAACTCCTGTATAGACAGTGTTAAGTGTAAAACATTTATGTGTCATTTCTTTAAGGTGAACAATTGTAAGCCATAACTCAGGAGAATGACTGAAATGCCTAAAGTATACAGTGCAGGTATTAATGCCAAATCCCTCAAATTTGACTCTGCTCCCAGAACATGCTATGTTCATGTTAGAGTACATGACTTTTAGGAAACAAGAGCCTTTTGTCATGTAATGTAATGGCAAATTTCATGCTAGCGCTAAATGTTCTAATTGTACTGGAACTTAAAAAAAAAAAAAGAAAGAAAAGCTTCTCAGTTTAGGTTTAAATATGAACTTAAAATATCGACTGATCATTAACCAAACAAATCCTTGGCATGGATCTGAGCAACACTGAAATAATAGATTACAGTTGCTCTTTTTTAGATTTTCTTTAATTCAACAGATTTCCTTACTATCAATACAACAATATTTTTATTTATTTGCTCTCTTGCATTTCATTAATAAGCATGCATGTTGAAAGAACACCAGTATGTACTGAATAGACTTTTTGAGCATGATTAATTAGAAAGCACGAATTATTCATTTAAATATGGTTCATTTGCACATAATTTGAATGAAAATTATTTTGTTGGTTATCCTTTATCAGTTTCATAAGAAACTTTCATCAAATCACAGCCTTTACCAAAACATTTTGCCTAGTAGAATTATCTGCTATAGGTATAGCTTCCTTCACTGCAAGGTGTCATAGGCACACCTACGTTTAAAAAGGAGTATAGCTTTGCAATGTTTCAGTCTCAGCAGATTAAATAGATACCTTTTTCAAGGACATGGAAACTTTTATTCTAAATGACTAGTGGAAATTTAAATTCAAAAGATTTCCAAAATCTGATAAATATTTCAGTTTTAAAATATATTTTATTTATACTATACTTCCAAAAAAAGAAATTAATGTTAATCTAACGTGCCTGTATAAGCATTTTAGCAAGATATATTTTAATTTTAAAAATGAAAAAATTTTCTAATTATACTTTTTCTAATTTAGAAAATACTATTTTATGTACATAAAATTTAGCAGAATATTTGACTATTGTTATCATGACATTGAGAATAATCATAAATACAACTACACTGGCAGAAAACCTTGATTAGGTAGTTCATTTATTTAATAGAAGTTAAATTTGAAAAATATCAAATAAAATCAAATAATGTTTCTATATTCACTTCCAACTCCAATTTCCATGATTTAGTACCTAATGATTTTTTTAAAACAATGATAGTTTAAATGTACAATAACTAGGGTTCTCTTAGTTCTGGCAAAATGAATAAATTAATATTTTGTGAACATACACTCTGAATGCAGTTTTCAGCCACCTCCACCATTATATGGATGGAAGAAAATGTAGAAAACAAATTACAGTAAAAATGAAGGAAATGGAGTCAAATGTACCTTTCATTTATTATACTTTAAGTTCTGGGTTACATGTGCAGAACTTATTTTAATTGCTGCACATACTTGCAGCTCAAAGAGCTGAGTTTTATTGGATTCAAGTGTCTACCATGGTATAGGTAAAACCTAATTCCATTCTGACTTTCAAACTATGTATACTCAGTCTGATTCCCAGCTCTCGTCTTTATATAAGAGCCATTGTTGTATCGATGAATAAATTCATCCTCCTCCTGACTGTTTCAGGCTCCACATAAATCAAAGGTTTCAGTTAATTAGTTGTAAAAAGGGGTGTTACCAATTTCCATATCAGCCAGCCTAAGTAGATACCATATTTTGTCTAGCCAGGATCCCTGCTTACAAGATAAAAGTAAAGATGCTTACCCTATACAAGTACACACATTTGTAATAAATAGAATATATACACTACAGACATAAAAATAAATATGGAAATATTTACTTCATAAATACATGTAAAATTTATGAAAATAATTTTAGGGAAATTTTATTTTCACTAAATTATATATTCTGAAGATCAAAAAACACTATTAGTTTCTGCAGCTATCTCATTTATGTAATATTCTCTCCCCACTGCTCATCCCTAAATTTTCTAAAGGAAAATTGCTATCTGCAGATATCAAATATTCACTATTTTTTCATAGTTAATGTTTATCATCATTTTTCTCCCATCTCTTTCATGAAATAATCTTTAGGTAAAATGGTGTTTGAAGAATGTTTTAGTATTTTGTTCCATCTGCTATTTGGGGAAAGGTAAAAAAAATGTTCACACTGTTTCTTGCTTAGCTGTAAACAGTTTTTAAAAGAAGTTAAGTATCCTTATCTTTCTCTCATTGAACAAAAGTGTTTTAAAAAGTCTCTTGATGTCGAACCTTGCTTCATCTCTAGATATATTTGTTTATGTGAAAAACAAAACGTTTTGGCAATCTGGACATGTGTAGGATTTTTTTCCTCCTTTAAATTGAAAAGCACACGATAAACATCTGTCATAAATCATAAGTGTACCTTTCATTCTTGGTTTTGATCCAGCAAGTGTTCTCCATCACAAACTCTTCATGTGGCATATTTAACTGATGACTCCCTGCAGATAAAGCTGAAAGAAGATGATTTAATAATCCCCTTCATGTTCGAGTCTCAGGTTAAGTTGCTCTTATTTTACATTTATTTGAAATCTCTTTTTTATTCTCTTTATAAGAACCTTTAAGTTCTGTTTCTTTTTTATATGGAAAAAAAAATTCCTTTTACAAAGAATGATTTCTCTTTTATTACTTTCCAGGGTACTCTTTGATCTCTTTAAGACTTTGACTTTTTTTTTTTTTTTAACTTTTTAAAGTGGTATCAAATTAGCACTTATTTAAGAAACAAACTCTATTAAATCCTGAGTATGTGTTAAGCACAAAACGTAAAAAGATGATTGAGACTGATCCTTCCTTCACTAAAGAACTCTTAACCTAGCAGTAATGAAAGGCAAAGCAATAATTCCTTTCAAGAAAGAGAATGAAGTGGAGAAATTTTTTAAAATAAAAACAAAAAAAACAGATTTGGAATCTCACAGGCCACAAGCGTTGTTTAAACTCTGGGCTTGGCAGGGCGCGGTGGCTCACGTCTGTAATCTCAGCACTTTGGGAGGCAGAGGAGGGTGGATCACCTGGACCAGGAGTTTGAGACCAGCCTGGACAATATGGCGAAACTCAGTTTCTACTAAAAATATGCATCTGTAATCCTAGCACTCGGGAGGCTAAGGCACAAGAATCGCTTGAACCCGGGAGGCGAAAGTTGCAGTGAGCTGAGATGGCGCCACTGCACTCCAGCCTGGGCGACAAAGTGAGACTCTCTCAAAAAAAGAAAAAGAAAAGAAAATCTAGGCTCTATTAAGGTATATGACATTGGTCAAATTCCTTATTCTCTGAATCATTATAGTATAATCTTGAAAATAGCTCTGTAGAGGGAAAAAAAAAAAAAAAAAGAGTCCTAAACTATAGATAGTGCTTTGTCTATATGTAATTCTCAGGCACACACTCAAAATTCATTTCCACAGAAAATGAAACGTTAGTTTGGAAATCTACATTTCTAAAGGAAGTTTGAAAAGAAGAGGAAACACCTAAAGTATGATGAACGTAACAAGGAATGATTTCTACTTCCTTTTTCCGCCAAAATGGAGTAGACCCATTACTTCTAGTTATTCCTGTTCCAACCGAAACTCTCTGGACATAACACACCAAACAAGTATAGAAAGACTGAAAGGTGGAGCCGAGAATGTAGACCATCTAGGGACCTTGGTACTCAAAGAATAACACAGTGGGTCCCTTGCTTTCTTTATTGCCCCTCATATATCCCAGATAGGGTACTGCAGAAGATTCCAACCCAGAACCTCCAATAGGCAAAGCCAAGAAAATAAATTTCAAGCTAAGTTTCTTCCCTGAAGCGACCTAACCGAACAGAAAATCATTTCGCAAACACCCAGCCTCCTACAGCCAAACCCCAAGGGAACCCAACTGCCCCCATGGTTTCAGTGAGAAAGAGCAGAGAGCTGACATTCCACCGCTTCCCTTCCCCAGCAAAATACGTGGGGCTTCAACTCAGACAAGTGGTTTTCAGAAAATGAACAAAGAGTGAACCCTTCCACCCCCACCTGGGAGGAGCGCATAGCCCTTCAGTTCTCCCGCTGCCTGGTGCTGGCTCTCCAAGTACGGGTCTGACCTTCCTTCCCCCTGTCATTCATTTTTTCCCTTTAAAGCTAAAACAATAGATTCGAGGTTGCTACTTCTTCCATATGTACTTTTACACTGCCTGCCACTAGTTTATTTGATTGTTTTAAAAATCAGTGTCTTTTAGTTTTGTCACTTGGAACTCGAATTTTTATACTATGCTCGGGAATTAGCAACGATCTTTATATACATTCTAAAACGATATTCCTTTCCTTCTGCCAGATACCTTCTTCAGTCTATTGTCCACCAAAAAAACCCTTGAGTGAAAACTGAGTGCTGTGATCATTTTTACTGAAACATCCTTCCAAAATACTACTGGTTACTAATTATTTACATTTTTATAATTCTGCCTCATTTACCATGTTATAAAAATGGGTATATATTTGCATTTGCTTTTATATCTACAAATGTTATTAATTTCAGAGGTAAGCTTCTAAGTATAATTATATGTTGGGGAAACAGTGGAGAATATAGAAATTAATATTTAGTTTCATCAAGAATAAATAAGAAGAGTACACTAAAAAAATAAGCTTAAATTATAGTTCTAGGCTAGTGGTTGGGCCTTTTTGGCAATATTATTTTACCTCAAACTCAGAAGTGCTTGAGAAATGCTGCTTAATAATTTTTATCTTTTTATATTTCTCATCTCACTTTTTCAGTTTCATAGTGTATTTAATAAACACAATGAGAAATTGCTAGGTACCTATACACTGATAATTTCATCTTTTTCTCTTTATGTTTTAAAAAATTGTATTATTTTAAAAACATTTTTTCTAAGCCATATGTTTCTGTACAAACTATGTTATATCTATGTTTTCTGAAATTGTTCTGAGAATTGACAAAGATTCTGCTTAGCTTATAACATTTTTTATGTAAATCAATTATAGTGCAATCTAAACATGTAAATAATTTATAATGTGACGAGTTGTTTGCAAACTGATTTTTGCAAGTGCCCATGATTGAATTGCTTTGGCTTCCCTCAGTTGACTTTACTGTATCTCACATGAAGGCACATTGCTTTTTAGCTCACCCCTATTTCACAGGGTCAAGAATTGATATTAACCCTTTTCCAAATGAACAACTATAACTAAAAAATCACATGGCAAAAATATGCCCACAGGATATAAAGTAAGGTAGAAGAGTAAAAGGGTAGAAGGGTGTCTTTTCTGAGGAATAACCAAGTGAAAAAAATGATATTTTTAGATTTCTAACAATCTTGAAAGAGAAAAATAAAATAAAAGAACAACTGATAGACTCTTGCCTGGAACTGACACTTGTACCACAGGAAAATGCAAAGAGGAAAATGAAAAGTTGCTCAATGACCTTTCCTTTAATGCACTGAAGATAAGGTTTGCTTGTTCTTTCTAATCAGATGTCTGGCGACATAAAAAGAATCCTTGGACTTTCTACTCTTCAGTTTCTTCTTTTGTACAGAGAATTTCATATTGCCCTTTAGTGTTTCAAACATAGAACACACAGTTGACCCTTGATCAACCCTTGGGTTAGGGGTTACAACCCCCCACACAGTCAAAAATTCATATATAACATTTGATTCCCCCAAAACTTAACTAGTAGTAGCCTACTATTGACAAGAAGCTTCACTGATAACATAAACAGTCAATTTTCACATATTTTTGTATGCTATATGTATTATACATTGTATTCTTACAATAAAGTAAGCTAGAGAAAAAATATTATTAAGAAAAATCATAAGATAAAACATATTTAGTATTTATTAAGGGGAAGTGGATCATCATAAAGGTCTCTATCCCCATCTGTTATCTTCACATTGCATAGGATGAGGAGGAGCAGAAAAAGGAAGGGTTGGTTTTGCTATATCAGAGGTGGCAGAGGCAGAAGTGATGAAGTAAGTGGAAAGGGAGGCAGGAGAGATTTCTAGAAAATAATGGTGTATAAATGAATTGTGCAGTTCAAACCTGTGTTATTCAAAGGTCAACTGTATAAAATTACTTTGGTACTCATGAATTTAGCTACTTAAACTCTATTCACTTATAAATCTTTATGACTTACAACATTTTTTCATAGTAAAGTGAACCAAAGGTCTTAGAGATTTATATCTATATGTAGGCATACCTCAGAGATTTTGCAGGTTCTGTTCCAGACCACTTCAATAAAGTAAGTTGCACAAATAGTTTGGTTTCCCAATGCACACAAAAGTCATGTTTACAATACTGTAATTTACTGAGTGTACAAAGTGTATTTTATTAAGTGTGCAAAGCCTAAAAACAATGTACATTCTGTAATTTAAAAAATAATTTGTTGTAAAAAATGCTAACAATCATCTGAGGCTTCAGCAAGTAATAATCATTTTGCTCATGGAGGGTCTTGCCTCGATGTTGATGGCTGCTGACTGATCAGAATAGTGGGTGCTGAAGGTTGGGGTGATGGTGGCAGTTTCTTAAAACAATGCAGCAATAAAGCTTGTGGCATTGTTTGACTTTTTCTTTCATGACATGCTTCTCTGTAGCGTGAGATTCTGTTTGGTAGCATTTTATCCACAGTAGAACTTCTTTCAAAATTGAAATCAATCCTCTCAATCCCTGAGACTATTTTATCAATTGGTATGTAATATTCTACATTTTTTTTTTTTTTTTTTTTTTTTTGTCCTTTCAACAATGTTCACGGTCTCTTCTCCAGGAACTTAATCCATCTAAAAAAAAAAACTACTTTTTTTTGCTCATCTATAAGAAGCAACTCCTCATTCATTCAAGTTTGATCATGAGGTTGCAGCAATTCAGTGGCATCTTCAGGATCCACTTTGGATTCTGGTTCTCTTGCTACGTTCACCACATCTGACATTACTTTTGACACTGAAGTCTGAACTCCTCAAAGGCATTAATTAGGGCTGAAATAAACTTCTTGTAAACTCCTGTTAATGTTGACATTTTCAGCTCACATAAATTAAGAGTGTTCTTAATGGCATCTAGAATCATAAATTATTTCCAATGGTTTAAAATTTACTTTGCCCAGATCCATCAGAGGAATAAGAGCTATCTATGATAGCTTTAGCCTTATAAAATATTATCTCTTAAATAATAAGACTTGAATATCTAAATTACTCCATGATCCCGGGTTAAAGAATGGATGTTGTGTTAGTAGGCATGAAAACTTTAATCTTCTTGTATACGTTCATCAGAGCTCTTGGGTGACCAGGTATTTTGCCAGTGAGCAGTAATATTTTGAAAGGAATCTCTTTTTCTGAGCAGTAGGTCTCAACAGTAGTTTTTAAATATTCAAAAAAATATGTTGTAAAGAGCTGTACTGATTTCTGGGCTTTGTTGATCCATTTATACAACACAGGCAGAGTAGAATTAATGTAATTCTTAAGGAACCTAGAATTTTCAGAATAGTAAATGAGCATTGATTTTAACTTAAAGACACCAGCTGCATTATCCCCTAATAAGAGGATCACGTGGTCCTTTGAAGCTTTGAAGCCAGGCATTGACTTCCCTTCTCTAACTATGGAAGCTCTACATGGCATCTACTGCCACTATAAGACCGTTCCGTCTGCAAAATCCATTGTTTAGCGATTTTCATCAATAATCTTAGCTAGATAATCTGAATAACTTACTGCAACTTCTACATTAGTACAAGCTTCTTCTCCTTGCACTTTTATATTATGGAGAGAGCATATTTTCTTTTTTTTTTTTTTTTTCTTTTTTTTTTGAGACGGAGTCTCGCTCTGTCGCCCAAGCTGGAGTGCAGTGGCTGGATCTCAGCTCATTGCAAGCTCCACCTCCCAGGTTTACACCATTCTCCTGCCTCAGCCTCCCCAGTAGCTGGGACTACAGGCGCCCGCCACCTCGCCCAGCTAGTTTTCTGTATTTTTTTTAGTAGAGACGGGGTTTCACTGTGTTAGCCAGGATGGTCTCGATCTCCTGACCTCGTGATCCGCCCGTCTCGGCCTCCCAAAGTGCTGAGATTACAGGCTTGAGCCACCGCGCCCAGCCAGCATATTTTCTTAAACTTCATGAACCAGCCTCCACTGTCTTGAGAATTTTTTTTCTGCAGCTTCCTCACCTCTTTCAGCCTTTATAGAATTACAGAGAGTTAAGGCATTGTTCTGAATTAGGCTTTGGCTGAGAAAAATGTTGTGGCTGGTTTGATCTTTTACCCAGACCACTAAAACTTTCTCTATATCAGCAATAAGGCTATTTTGCTTTCTTATAATTTGTGCATTTACTGGAGTAGCACTTCTAATTCCTTCAAGAACTTTTACTTTGCATTTGCAGTTTAGCTAACAGTTTGGCACAAGAGGCCTGGCTTTCTCACTGTCTTGGCTTTCAGCATGCCTTCTTCATTAACCTTAATGATTGCTGGCTTTTCATTTTCAGTGAGAGACATGCAACTCTTTGCTTCACTTTGAACACATAGAGGCCTTTGTAGGATTATTAATTGTTATAATTTTAATATTGTTGTATCTTAGGGAAAAAGGAGGCCTGAAAAGACGGAGAGAGATGGGGTAATGCTTGGTTGGTTGAACAGTCAGAACATACATAATATTCATCAATTAAGTTTGCATTCTTACATGGGCTTGGTTCATTGAGCCCTAGGCAATTGCAATAGTAATATCAAAGATCATAATCACAGATCACCATAACAGGTAGAACAATAATTTAATAGTTTGATATATTGTGAGAATTACCAAAATCTGACACAGAGACACAAAGTGAGCACAAGCTGTTGGAAAAATGGTGCCAATAGACTTGCTACTTGCAGTATTGCTACAAACCTTCCATTTATAAACAACACACTATCTAAGGCACAGTAAAACAAGTTGTGCCTGTATTGTTAAATCAAACTACATTTGATCTGAGAAAGCCTCCATAGTCCCATGCTTGAGTTCTTACAAATAATAACCCAAATTGGTATGGAAATAAGTTGAAAACCTAACTTAGGAGTATGCTTGTGTAGCAACTAGCTGAGCGTTATCTAATCATAGCAACTATGCTTCAACCAATCACAGGTGGTCAACTGTTCAGTCTGTGTTCGAACTAGGCGAATGCCATGTTGTAACCAAGCCTGCTGTTTTTGTACCCCACGTTCATTTTCTGTACATCACTTTCCTACACACACACACACACGTATACTCTGTTCCACCAACCAGGCATTATCCCATCTCTCTCCATCTATATATATATATACACACACACACAGATATATATACACACACTCCCTCCAGTATAGAATGCATACAGATACTTCGTATAGTATAGAATACAAAGATAGATATTCCCTATAGTATAGAATAGAAAGAGAGATATTGCCCATAATGTTTTATTAATGTTTCCTTCATTCATCACGTAGGAAAGAGAAATGATTGCATATTATATGAAGTTCTTTTTTGCTGATAATACTTATTGAAAGTTTACTCACATACTGTGCAACTAAATAAAAATACTGTTCATCAGAAAAGCCACTTTAAAATAATTAGTTTTATTCACAGAAAAAAAAATCTGAAATTTTTAGAATTCAGCTTCTTCATATTCATTTTGTCCCTATTGAAAGATACATTTAAAATACAAAAATTAGCTGGGTGTGGTGGCACATGTCTGTAATCCCAGCTGCTCGGGAGGCTGAGGCAGAGAATTATTTTAAACCAGGAGGCGGAGGTTGCGGTGAGCAGAGATAACACTACTGCACTCCAGGCTGGGTGACAGAGCAAGACTCCATCTGAAAAAACAAAAAATTCAAGGACTTACTATCAAAGCAGGACTCAGATTCTGCAGGCTCACATATTTCATTTTCACTATGATATTGATATTTTTCCTATTTAATCACATATAATACATTTTTATAATAGGTATTAATTGTAGATTAAAATTATCAATACCACCCCATTCCACATTTTTTAGACTTAGGCCTGATAACAGTAACATAAATTTGTATGACATTTTACATTTTACAGAACATTTTTAAAACCTATTCACAACATTTCTGGAAGGATCAGGTGTGGTTTCCTGGCATTCATAATCACATTCTCATTTACATTTGCCATCCAGACTTCTTCTTTTTCTCCAGTTAAATTACTTACAAAAACATTCTTTTTATAAAATTACATACTTGTTTCTGTGTATACCATTTCTGTAACTATTTTCTTTCCTTCCATATAACCAAATATCTCCTGTTACTTAAGATCCAGTTCAAGTATTTCCTCCTCTCTAAGAATTTTTATATTCCCTCCATCTTGACTGTTATATATTTTATTCTAGACCCTTGGAAGCACATTTTTATCTCTTATGATGTATTTTCTTCTCTCCTATTTAAAATTAATTTGATACACATATTAGCTGCCACAACTTGGTAAGCTTATTGGGTGCAGCTATTTTCTTTCTTTCTTTTTGTCTCCTAGCACCATACACTGTAGGAATTTCAGATGTTTTCTACGGAAATAATGAATAAAATTTCAGAAGAGAACTTGTGTATAACTAAGGTGGCCTGTGTTAGAACTCAGCCCAGGAATTGTGACTCTTATGCCATTTTAGATTTCAAAGAAGGGGATGCCATATTCTAAACTCCAGTAACCTTGACCTCAAGCACAGTTCATTTATTTTAACTGGAACTTGTCTGGTTTGTATGATTTATAGGTACTAATTCATGTTCTGATTTCCTTTCTTATTCATGCTTTTATTATTTGTCATGTGTTTTCTCAGATTTCTGTGAGTAGAGATTTTTGAAAACACTTTTTACCTTAAGTTCCGCATATTATTTCAAAACTCTCTTTGAACAGCTGAATCAAAAACAAGCAAACAAATGAAAACAAAAACAATACAAAAAACTATTTCAAAAACGTGATTACTGGAAATATTTTAACAGAAATAGAGGAATGAATCTGATCTTTAACGTTGGTTTTCAACTAATTACATATGAGTATAAAATACATTTCTTTTAAAATTTTATGAATATTTGAAATACTATAAAATCTTTAGACTACGACAAAACTATAAAGGAATGACAATATTATACTTCAAAAATATTTTGAACTGAAACCTTTCTGTTTGAGTTGGAAGTCCATATTTTTCTGTTTCATATAATTGTTAGGAGCACACTTTACTGTTATTTTTCTACTAGTCTGCCTTCTTTCTAGTTATCACTGGCACTTTTAAATCGTTCTTTCCAAAGAATTCTGCATGCTGTTGGGACACTTTATAGGCAATAACTGTAATTCCAAAATGTGTCAAAATCTGTCACAGATCTGCTTCAATATTGAAACTTGAAAAAACAAGATTTTTTTTTCTCTATCCAAAGGCATTTTTATAGAAGAAATTATATACAAACCCACAACACAAAAGAAACTGAATGAGAAAAGAAAATTGACATTTTGATTTGTGGACTCTCCAGTAGGTCTATCATTCATACAGAAAAATATCACTATTGTCACTCTTCTCAGGCAGGGAGACTAATTGGTGCAGCTGTGGCAGAACACAGTCTTTCTGCCGGGAAAGCCGCCTTGCAATGAAACAGAACATGCTAAAGGACTTGCAGGTGTTATGAATTGAGTCTAAACGATGAGACTATGTCTGATTAGGGAGAGCTAACGATGTATAGACATGTCTTTCTAAACACCGAGTTACTAATATGTTTTTTTGTGTGTGGATGACAGTTCATTCATTGAACAAATATTTTTGAATTTGTTATCTGCACAAAGCAGCACACTAGGCACTGCCCACAGCCTAAGAAACAAACAAAACTGGACGTGATGGAAAAGACAGCGACAAATCAACATAGAAAGGAACTCAGTCCCTAAGATAATGCAGTACCTTATTTTGCTTTTCTTTTTCGTAATGAAATTCCCATCCCAGTCATTCTAGAGATCACAACGGTATTAGTAACTGCTCACATTTAGCAGGGGCAGAGAGGTGAAATTATCTGCCCAAGATCTTATTCAGGTTTCATAATTCCCGGTTTAGTAAGATGTTGACTTCACCATAATCTTCTGTGAACCAATCAGATAAGAATTCATGACCATATCATCCACTTACACTTCCCTGGTTTTTCAAACAGAATTATTATTTATGATTTAGCAATAATGAGATCTTGCTCATCATTCGGGAGACCAGGTGCAGGAAGAAGGAATGGCATTAGTCCTTCTTCCGCAAGGAGAAGCTGGACATTTTCCTCGAAGCAAACGGCAGTCTCAGATTCCATACCTCCCACCTCACAAGGTGAATTTATCAACCATTCTTCCTGATGTTTTGGGTGAGAACATTGGACATGGAGTGATAAGGCTTAGTATCTGGGCAATCTTGGACAGGTTTTTTAACCTCTGTGCATTTCAGTTTTCCAATATCTTTAGGCTACTTTTATCAAAGCATCTATGTCACTATATATGTTTTTCTCGTCTGGATGTTCTTGAGGACATGAATTGTCTTATTTACCTTTATAGGCCTATAACGTAGACCAGACACGTCCAAAATTCAATGATAAATAGCTACCAAATCAAAAAGTAACATATTATCCTTATCTAACTCATGGAATTGCTACCCATTAATGAAAACATTGTGAAAACACTTTAAAACATAAAAATGCTATGTCTTGTAAGTGGGCATCATATTTATGCTTATCAATATTGTAAGTGTTATTTACTTGTGATAATTTACTTCATTCTTCTAAAAAACTGACAAGGGAGATATTATTATTACCCGTTTACAGATGTAAAAACTGAGCCATAGAGAGATGGACAAAAACGCCAGTGTGATTTAACCGGTACTTCTTGACGCCAGAATGTGTACCTGTGCAATCAAATACCAGCATCTGTGCTCTTAACCAGTATGTATTATGATAATCAAATGGATTCATTTATTGTTTATAGATATGCCTATGCATCTCTTGATTGAAATAGCAAATGACTAAAAAAGAATGTGTTACCCCTGGAAGTTAGTTCATAAAGGAATGTTGAGATATAGAAAGACCATTGAGACTTAAGTCAGACAGGCGTGGTTTAAATTATCGTGTTATTCTCTTTCTCTTTGATCTTAAAGTTATAACTGAATTTCCAGAGGTTTAGTTTCCTATGAAATTATGAAATGAAATCATTTACCTACAGGATTCAAAGTGTTTAATTATCGAACAGCTAGTAGCCCTTCAGCAATCTATAGCTGCTGGTCCTACAATTACTGTTATTGCCATTTGTTTCCCTTTTTTCTTTCTTCCTTCCTTTCTTTGATTCTTTGTGTATTAATTCACTCAACACTTACAAATTGAGCACTTACTGTGTGTCAGATATTGCTCTAAGTGCCAAGGATATATAAAGGAGTAAAACAGATATAGCTGCATATATAAAGCTTACCTTCGTATAGAAAGAAAAATATGACACAGAATAAATATATAAAGTAAATTAAATATATGAAATAGATAACATAGCAGAAGATGATAAGGGCTTTGGAGAAAAATAAAGCAGGCAGTTTTATAGCGTGTTCTAGAGGAGAGAGAGAATTTGCGATTTTAATAATGTGGTCAGAGATAAATGCACTAAGAAGGCGATTTTATTTTATTTTATTTTTTTTTTGACGGTGTCTCACTCTGTCTCCCAGGCTGGAATGCAGTGGCGCCATCTCGGCTCACTGCCAGCTCCGCCTCCTGGGTTCCCGCCATTCTCCTGCCTCAGTCTCCCGCGTAGCTGGGACTACAGGCACCACCACCACACCTGGCTAATTTTTTGTATTTTTAGTAGAGACGGGGTTTCACTGTGTTAGCCAGGATGGTCTCCATCTCCTGAACTCGTGATCCACCCGTCTAGGCCTCCCAAAGTGCTGGGATTACAGGCGTGAGCCACCGCGCCCGGCCAGAAGATGATATTTCAAAGAAGAGTTGAAAGAGATAAAGGAGGCAAATAATGTGAATATCCTGAAGCACTGCACTTTGGGCAAAGGATACACTATTATAAATGTCCCAGAGCAGGCTCATGCTTGCCTTGTTTGAGGAATAGCTAGAAAGCCATAGTGGATAGAATGGATTGAGGAAGGAAAGAGAAATAAGATTGAAATCAGAGAAGTATGGGGATGGGGTCATCAAAGGAAGGACACTTTCTCGATTTTGAGAACTTTGAGTTTGTTTGTTTGTTTGTTTTCCTGAGGTAAGACACCACTGAACTATTTTGAGAAGAAAATAGCCTTAAGCTGACAGCTCTGGCTGGTGTGTGTGTTAAGTAAAGAAGGTAAAAAGTGACGGATGATAACAAGAAGCCAGTTAGGAGGTGTTCGTAATAATCCTGCTGAGAGATAATGATGTCTTGAGCCAGAGTATGTGGCAACAGTGGGTTACGGACAACTATTTGTGCCAAATGCTGACAGCTGACCCTATTTGTTGGCCCAAAAGCAATAAGAAGAGGTGGATGTAGATTTGGAGGAGAGCAGGTCATCTTGTGAGGCAGTCTCTGTACCATTTACAGCCAAGAACAGATTGTTAACCTTTTCAGTTAAGAAGAATGGGTCATTTTTGCTGCTCAGAAGAATCAGAGACATTTTGGGATGCTGAGTTCTCCAGCACATTGGACTACATGCTCCCCAGCCAGGTCTCAGTGTCACACTCTTTCTCAGGAGCCTGAATTTAGCACAGGAGACTTGCCAAGATGATCAGTTCATCGTTCCTTGAGATTCTAGCATTCTCAAACATTGGTCCTGGCCCTCATTTTTAGCACAGCCTGCTCTCTGGTTGCATGATAGGCGGGTCCTTTGCATACCACCATCAAGGTCTTCTGGCTTTCACATTGTGCCCTGAGTTGATAGTCGGCTGATTTGGTGCTATTAGTTTCTTCCATCAGTGCATCACAGGCACTTTAAAACACCCAATCACTTCCACAGCTCCTGCAATTGCTACTGCTCCTGTGAAAGTATCTTATCTAGAAACAATTGTATTTATAAGGACAGGGATCTTAGTAGGAGACTAGTAAGTGAGGAAGTAAAGCAGAAAGAGAGGCATTATCAAGCCAGTTGTCACTGAAGGCAACTAAAGCTTAATCCCGAAGGGGCTAGCTGGAAGGTAATGTAGAACTCCTGCCTCATAGTTAACTCAAAGGAGAAACAACAAGTTGATGTGTTCATGCATACAATGCCAACACTCTTTGGTTCAGGTCTGCTCCCAGAGAGCACTAATTCTCTGACACTTACTGCCTGCTGTGCCTGTGGTAAAGTGAAATCCAACCACTAGAGAAAGACCTCATGCAATGAGATACAGATGCTAGCAGCTGGAAATTAGTCTGATATGCAGTACAATGGAAAGGCCCATGTTATATGGTCAGGGCACTGACCATGTTCAGCATGTCATTCTACTATTGATGAACATCTGGGTAGTTTCTGGGTTTGGACTTTTATGGTTAGTTGCAAGGGACATTCTTGCGTGTGTTTTTTTGGTGAACACATGTATGTCCTTATTTGGGGTGTATACCTAGACCACGAATTATTAGGTCGTGGGATATACATATGTTCAACTTACTAGGTTCTGTTAAACATTTCTTTAAAATCATTATACTAATTCACAATCCAGGAATCATTAACAAGAACTGTGGTTGTTCCATATCTTTGGTAATAATTAGTGTTATGTCTTTTCTTACTTGATTCATCTGTTGCATGTGTTATTATACACGTGTGGTTCTAATTTTCTTTTCTCTGCTTATTAATAAAATTGTATATTGTTTGTATTTGAAAATCACACATCCTTTATTGTAAAGTATCGGTTAAAATATGTACCTTTAAATTTAATTAAACAGCATTGCTTGATAAACTTGATTTTTTCCTTCTTTTTTCATTAACCATATTTTTGATGTTTTTGAAATTTACCGATGTTTCACATATATGCTTCATTCATGTATTTTATTCATTCACTATTATAGCACGTAATATTTATCTATTCCCCTAGAGACAGGCATTAATTTATGTGTCAACTTTTTTCCACCATGACAACGCTGTGAAAATCATCCTCATTCACATTTTCATCTGTATTGTTGGCTATATACCAACAAAAACTCAAAATCTATTTCAAGAGTAGGAGTAAAAATGTACACTTCCCGTGAACTGCCTCAGGTCTGCCAGGTCATAGCCTGGCCATGTCTTACTATTTTCCTTTTATTTTCTTTTTTGTTTCAATCGCTTTTGTTGCGATTACTAGTAAACTTGAGCACCTCTATATTTGTTATATAGTTAAGGCTCATAGGAGAGATAATAGACATACAATACCTGCACAAAGAAAATTTATTGTAAAAACTTACAAAAAGAATGGCAGCTGATTATATGCAGTTTCTAGAGTGCTCACAATTCCTCTGGTCTAATATAACTGGGCCTGATGTGGAAACATTCAAGTTTATGCTCCCGGGAGCATAAACTTCTTTACAGGATCACTGAAAAATTGGGAGGAGACACAGGGCACCTGATCCACTGTGTAACACTGGGAATCAAAAGATCTTGACTTTCCCATTCTTTGGTATGACCTTGCTGATAAGAGGCATAGACTGATTTCCTGAGTTGCCTAAAGGAATTTGGTTCCCAGAGCCAGTGTAAGCTGGAGACTTTGCAGACCCTTGTACAGAGCCAGTTCATTGACAGGCTACCCAAATGCAGAACTGCCTGAATCATCCATCCATTCTTTCAGCAAATGGCTCAGTATCTTCTTGGTTACACACTGGTCCCTAGGAGAACTGGTTAAACATAAGGCTTCCTATCAAAGGTAGAAATTTATTGAACCTTTAGTGAAGCTTCTAGTTTCTCTTGAAAATGGTAGGCCGGGCGCGGTGGCTCAAGCCTATAATCCCAGCACTTTGGGAGGGCAAGGTGGGCAGATCACTAGGTCAGGAAATCAAGACCACCCTGGCTAATATGGTGAAACTCTGTCTGTACTAAAAATACAAAAAAACTAGCTGGATGTGGTGGCACACACAGGTAGTCCCAGCTACACAGGAGGCTGAGGCAGGAGAATCACTTCAACCTGGGAGGCGGAGATTGCAGTGAGCCAAGATCGCACCACTACACTCCAGCCTGGGCAACAGAGCGAGACTCCATCTCACAAAGAAAGAAAATGAAAAAAAAAAAAAAAAAAAAAGATATTATGTAAGTGTAGAAACTATAGAATTAATAAAATTCTCATTAGAATAATTTTTAGGATCATCTAAACCATTTGGTGTAAAGTCCAACTTGAGAACACACACACACCAGCCACACACAAACTCCTGGGATCAGACTGAAGGATGACTCAGTGTCGTTTTTTTAAAAATTTCGTTAGGTGAAGGCCCAAGGCCCACATATCCTACATTAACCTAAGAATGCTGCTGATAGTGCAAAAATCCTGGTAATGTGATTTGTCCCCTCACCTCTGGTTCTTGGGTCATCATGAAGGATCATATAATTCCACCAGAATGCAAATAGTATTATAGCTGAGTGGATGCAAGAGAGAGCTTGCCTACTTCAGAGAAAAACAAGTCCTAGGGGACACAAAGTGTGTACTAACACTTTATTCTGAGGTGACATTATGTATCCAGCTAGTACTGATTATCTTCTGCTTGGGTATAAAGATTTTCTGCTGTTTAAGATGGTGAGGAGATTTGGTTACCTCAAGGATGTGGAGAAAGTTGCAATCATGACTTTTGCAGTAAGCACCGCTATGTGAAGTAGTTGCAGACTTTCCCAAGAGTGAAGATATGAGAATAAGCATATCATTTTATGCCTGAAGGAAATGAGGAAACTTTGATATAATTTGTGTGGTTGAAGAGAACATCTATGTGAAGGACCAAAGCAAACAGACTAAAGAGGCTGTGACAGTTACCAAGATGTAATTCTCTAGGAATCACTAGGAATTGTCTAGGGAAGGGAATGGAATCTAATAAGGTTTATCACATCTTGAGCAGATTGTGGGCAATATTTGAAATGTCACTGTCAGCCACAAACTCAGAAAGCTTTAGCTAGCTTTTGGGATGGTCATTTCTGTAGTAAGAGAGAAGAAAGATAATTTATGCACTCTCTGAGCACCCTTCCCCAGCATCTCAAAGTCAGGAGTGCTCATACATAAATTGTTGCTTTGGGAAATAACTAGTATTCTTGTCATTCTCCTGTAGGCATAAACTCTATAGAAATCCCACAGAAATGCTTCTGCCTCCAGTAATGACTTCTGAAGAACAATAACAACAACTGCAATAGAAAAGAAATTTGTAGAAAAAGTATGATAATCATAGCAATATTCCTCGCTTCCAGAGAAATCGAATCATAAAATCCCCAAGAAATGATATGGTGTTATCCTAGCAGCAAAAGGATCCAAAATCATTTACATCGTATCCATCCAGTCATACTCATTCCATGAATTGTAAATCTCCATCTCTTCACCTTGGTGAAGATTCGTGTGGATAGAGGGAAAGAGTGAGTTTTGAGATACAGAAACACTGGAGTCCTTAGACCTCAGGTAAAAATGTGATACCCTGTAGCCTTAAAAAAAAAAAAAAAAAAAAAAAATCAAGGAAATCTATGAACTCTATGAACTAAAATGGAAGATCTCCAAGCTGTGTTCAGTGAAAAGAAACACATGCAGAACAGTAGGTATATTATGTTCTATTTGTGTTAAATAAAATTCCTTATATTGTGGTATAGAAATACAAGGGTCCTGAATTACCCAATGAACTGTCTTGTTTTGTTTCCCATGCCTGACACCCAGGTGCCTAGGAGTTTCTCCCAGCAGAAAGTCCTTGCAGAGTAGGGCAGTGTTCATTTCTTTTGAGAGTCACATAGCCAAGGACAGGTGAAACAGACAACCCCATTAAATTGTTGCAGGAGAAATTATTGCAGACAGTCTTTGAGAGAGAGTAGTCTCATTGCTCAGTGGTATTTGCTCCCCATGAGTGAGAATGAGTTAAACCACCGAATGCCATGCTGAGAGGCCTAGGGCAGTGGCAGGCATAAGCAGAATCCCACTGATTAATTTTATTAGGTTGGGAAATTTCAGTGCCTGAAAGATATTTTCAATAGCTATATGTGCATCATCTACTCCAGAAAGAACACAGCAGCTCCATAGCCCACAAATATGTCTATGGCAATCAGGTCCCATTTTTGTCCCCTTGGTTGGGTCAGGAATATCTGCCAGATGCAATTTGATCCATGTACACGTGGTGTTTGCCTAGTTTGTTTAAAGTTATGCATTTGATAGCTGCCAGATGAAAGCAGAAGCCTCAGAGTGAGAATTAGAAGGTCTTACTTTCCAAAGCCAGAGTTAGCACTGCCAGTGACAGAAACATCTTGACCTCAGAAGTTAAGCAACTTGTGGAGTTTGGAACTCAGAGGCTTTATCACTGAAGACCTTAGTCCTTTCTGTGGAGGTATCTCATTGCTAGGATAACTGGAAGAGCAATAGGTATGTCTCCCCTTTGTTATTATCCCTATTCTGTAAATTACTCTTTAGATCCTTTGCTCGGTTTTCTCTTGGTTTTCCTATCCTTTTGAGGAGTATTATATCAATACAGGAGACTTGCCGCCTGGGTTCAAATCCACCACTTACCAAACAGTGGGACTTTTGACAAGTTGCTTAATTCTCTGTGTCTCAGGTTCTTGATCTGAAAGAGACCACTTAAGCTCAGTAACTTGAGGCTGCAAGGAGCAAAGGGCATGCCACTTCACTCCAGCCTGGGTGACAGAGCAAGACATTGTCTCTAAAAAGATAAAATAAGATAAAAAAAAAAAAGAAAAAGAAAAAGAAAGACACAAAATGATACTTTGCACCTCATGGTGTTGTTATGAAGATTAAATGAATTAATTTTTTAGCACTTTCAAACATTCTGCACCAAAGTAAACAACATTTCCACATTTGTTCACTGAATAAATGAATTGACTTTTTTGTTTACCTATAGAAATGTATTGTCTATACCAGATATTAATCCTTCGTAGATTATGGATGTACATATATCTTCCATTCGCTCACTAATTTGTTACATTGGCTTATTTATCTTTACACAAATATTATCATTTTAATTATTGATACCTTAATATATGCACTAATGTATGGGGGAAGAGGGCAAGTCTCACTTTGCTCTGTTTTTAAAAAAATAATCTTAACTACTGGTAAATAATTTCCTTTAAATTATAACCGAATTTACTAAGAAACTCCCAAAATCCTGCTGGCTTTTTGTACTGTTTGCTCTTCATTAATATCTAAACATTTGTAGAATTGACATCTTTACAGTAAGTTGTCCCATCCATGGACATATGGTTAACTTCTAGGACTTCATGACTTGCAAACTTAATTTTAATTTAGGCTTACATTAAAATGAACTTCATCTATACAAGAGGTCCTCATTAATTTAGATTTTCACATTTTATACTTTGTATCCTTCGAATCTAAAAGAAAAAGGAAGGGTGTTGTTACATGGGTCAATGTAACTGCAAGATTTCAAGAAGATGCAGTACATTTTCCTTTTTCCTGTTTCTGCTTATGAGTGGTGGTCAAACAATATTTGTCACCACACACATTAACTTACAACCTCTTTGCAACATTTATATTGAGTTGACTGAGAATTTGCGTAATCCAAGATTCTCTTGAGATTCTATTTTCATGTACCATAATATATTACTCATGCAATAACTTAAAGTTTTAATGGAAAAATCCTGTTTGGCCGGTTGGGAAAATGTAGTTGTATTGAATTGCACACTATTTAATGTGGCCTTACTATGAGTAGTCATTTAGTGGTCTAAAAAAGATAAAACACTTTCAAAGGTGCTTTACAAGTGAAGGAGGAGGGTAATCACTGATACATTTTTATCAGAGAAATCTATTAGAACGCTTAATGTGCATTGACTGGGATTTGAGAAAGGTTGATTATGAGAAATACTCAAAGAAATGGCATTTAAAATTGAGGTTTGACAGAGTGGTTAGTAATGCTTCTGTCATTTTAAGAAACCTAAACATTCTTTTGAAGTTTGATGTCTCAACATGAAAAACTCACTTACAACACTAGAAAATCTCTATGTGCAAGTTACATGACTATATAATCATAGGTAATTGACTGGCCCCTGTTGGTTTCTCACATAATGAAGTTATCCAAATTATTTCAAAGTTAAGGAACATGGACTTGAATGTGAACACAGTGTTATTAATGTCACTGTATCATTACTAAGCTAATGATGTGCTTTGTTCTGATGATAGTTTTTCTCTAACACTTACTACATGCAAAGTGCCATACAAAGGGAAAAGAAAATGATCACGAACACACTACGCTCCATGTGTGAATGAGGTTTGCATAGTAGCAGGGCAGGTGTATAAACCTACCGCTATAAGAAAGTATGTTGCTTGTTGATATTAATTTGGTAAGAATCTATGAGATTAGAGTGTGAAAGACCTAATTTAGTTAGAAAAGGAGTGAGGAGTCAGTGAATGAATTCTTTTTAGAAGTTAGAAATCAGAAAATAATGGGGCAAACTTTGATTTTATTCATTTTGTTTTTAAAATTACTTTCACTTCTTAAAAACTAATAATGGGCCAGGAGTGGTGGCTCAAGCCTGTAATCCCAGCACTTTGGGAGGCCGAGGCGGGCGGATCACGAGGTCAGGAGATCGAGACCGTCCTGGCTAACACGGTGAAACCCCGTCTCTACTAAAAAATATAAAAAACTAGCCGGGCGAGGTGGCGGGCGCCTGTAGTCCCAGCTACTTGGGAGGCTGAGGCAGGAGAGTGGCGTAAACCCGGGAGGAGAAGCTTGCAGTGAGCTGAGATCCGGCCACTGCACTCCAGCCTGGGCCACAGAGCGAGACTCCTTCCCAAAAAAAATAAAGAATGTGCTTGTGTGTAAAAACTAAGAAATATTTGATAAATATAAATAATACATATAATGTAAAGTGTTTTGCTTTGTTTACTTCTAATCATTAAGTTATATATTTACTATGTAGAAATTCAATTAGATGTAACCATTGATTAGGCTTTCAATCATTTGCCAAACATTGTTCTGTGCATAAAATATCAAGTTATCAGAAAGTAGCCTAGAGAATTTGGAAATATTCTTATTCCTGGTAAAATATTTTACCTCTATCTAATTGTAGAAAGTCTGTTTACCATAGGAAGAACAAAGAGGCCTTTCATGTGTTTCGTTTTTAACAAGAATTTTTTTCTCACTTCTGTGACTCATTCAACAATTGTACTATATTGATTATAGAGTTCTTATGTAATCCTTAGGATGACTTTATTCCATTGAAAAACCATATTTTAGTTTGTATAGTTATTATAGCACTGCAGGAGTCTTCATGGTTGCAATTATCCATGCATTGTTACAGAGCAAATGCCACAAGGGGGAAAATAATTACGTAAAACAACTGAACCAGATGGATATTTGAAAATAAAACACTTAAGATATATGTCGTTTGTGTGGTTTAGTTTCTGTAGTTAACAACCGTTCACCAGAAAAAAAAAAAAAAAACATATATATGTATATATAAACCTATGCAATTTTTATAGCCTAAGGTGGTGGTGTTTTCAATTCTCATTTACATTTCTTTAGTTACTTTCAAAGGAAGGAGCCAACAAATATTTTCCTGTTGCTGTAGTGGTTAGGGGGAAACATAGTTTATTATTTCCTAGGGCAATGCCAGATGATAGGACATAGTCAATCCCCAGGAGTCTATGGGAAAATTACCAGTTACAGACAAATAGTAAATACTACATTTGAGATACTGTGACCTCCAAGATCTAAAATTAGAGCAGAAATTGACTGTGACCTTACAAGGTACCTTACTGTCTGGAACAAATGAGGAGAGAAAATAAAGCAGGCAGGTGGAGAGGACAAGAACAAGGCTTCATTCCCTCCAAGCCATTAGACAGTTGAGCTATGAGACTCCAGAAAGGGCAAAAGCCATATTTGGGTATTGTCAAGATTTCAAGAGCAAAGATATCTTCTCTATCTTTTCCCCATCGCTCAGTCTCATCACATATTACCTCATTGATCACAAATGGAAATGAGCTGACAGTGCTTTGTACAACATTGACTTTGTGAATGCTATTTCTATTAATAGTGTCGTGGTGTTGTTGTGACATTGTTTAACGATTATTTGGAAAGACCAACTTCAGTGCAAAGGTTGTAGTAAATGTTTGAGATCTGGAGTCAGTTTGACACCCTTCTATTGTTTCTGTGACTTGGTAACATTGCCTAATCTCTCTGAGTATCATTTTCCTTCACTGTAAAGTAGAAGTAAAAGGTATTAACCTTGCTCAGAGGGAAGTGAAGGTCCACATACAGTGTCTAGTTCATAGAAAACATGTAATAGTAATGTACATGCATCTAAGTATTATTATGATCAATAAGCCAGATGACTGCCAAATTGTACATTTTAGAAGGGAAGGATATCAGAAAGAATGTTTTGCAATAAAAATTATTTGAGCCTTAAATATAATTTCTCTCCTGTTTTTGATCTTCAAAAATAAGATAATTTTATCTTTTAGGTTATTACACCATGTGCTTCATAACATCTTTAAAATATAAACTTTCAGAACTTACTAATTTTGGGTGACTAAGGCTATTTTAGTCTCTTTGGGGACTCCTAATATTTCTGGCTTGTTTCTGGCAACCTAGTAAGTACAGTGAGAGATGTCTGTAGACTCTGAGCGACTCAAATTTTACAGATCGAAAGTCTTCTTAAAACCTCTAACTTTTCTTAAAACAGTACCTGATACAAATTGCCTGATGAAAAATGCTTCCTTTGGATTAATGAATGAATGGACGTTGAATCATGCTTACGTATTACAGTGTATAGATAAGAAGCATGATGTTTATTTATTTCTCTAGGTATTTTAGGTTTCATTTATTGATAGTTTTATCATTGAAAGTTAAAAAAATCATCAGTCGTTCTTATGTAAATAAAACATTTTTGCTAAATTGTAACATAATGGTACATTGAAATCTGAATACATATCACAATATTCATGATGTTCTCAACCATATGACTCAATATCATCCACATAAGTCACCAAATTTGATATTTCTTTCTGAATTTAGTGCAAAGGAAAACTTGATTTAACTAGAACTCATTTCCTCCCTTTACAAAAAAGGAGGAGTATTTAATGTAACAGTTTTCCTTCTCTCAGTGGGCAGGAAGCTCAGATGAAAGTTTTATACTGAATCATAGTGACATTTTAAGAATTAGGCTTTTTTTTCTTTCTTCCTTTGCCTTTCCTCATTTATTTTCTTCTCTTCCTTTCACAGTGTTTTCAAATTCATGTGTGTTTTTTTGTTTTTTTTTTTTTTTGTTTTTTTTTCTTACAATACATTATTGTCTACAAAAAAGTCACTATGTGTTCCTTAGGGGAGAAAAGAATGTTAGTTCAGGCAACACTGACTAGATAAAAGCTCGAAATACTGTTTGACTGCTTTGCATTTCTCAGACTGCAATATGTTATGTATTTTTATTTTTCTAAGAGAAAGAATTATGTTGAATTAACCTTTAAGCTTATTTAATTGAAGAATCTCTTAAGAGGAACATGCAGAACAAGATTTAGGACATGACATTTGATATTATCTGTAGAAGGTAGATAATATTTATTCTTAAAGTTACATACAAATATACACAAATACATGCATGCAAGATGCAATAAGACACACTGGAAATTTATGAAGTCTTCTTTGACCTTTTACACATAGCTACTGATTTCAGGTTGATGAATATTTATACTGCTGCTATGCATTTACATATGTATGCATAAAAAGAGTTTTGTATTAAATTACTTGTTTTAACATAATTGGTGTCATGCATATTTGGGTGATTGGTTTCTTTTGTAATTAACAACATGTTAATGATCTATCCATAGCGATACTTGTGGATCAACTTCCTTCTTTTCATTGCTACACAGTATTATATACCGTACATGTACCCCAATATTTTTAACATACTGATTAGTGAATATATGATTATATCTAATTTTATCCTTTGTGAACAAGCTGCAGTAAATAACCTTGTCCATTGCCTGTGTTACGGATAGGTATCCAGAGAAGCTGAATGGTTCATTATTCAGTTTTTGCTGTGGTTAAAAACAATTCTCCAAAACATGTTGGAAATATTTCAAGACAGTGAACGCTCACTCTTCAAAAAAGATGCATTAATATACATTCCAACCACCACCAGCAGAAAGTGATACGAGAGGAGTCAGGGAACTGCTGGGTCGAGAAGGACAGGTCCCTGGCTAGGGGTCCACCTCCAGGCGAGTGCCCAAGGACCAAGGTGAAGACAGGCATTTCTGTTTACATGCCCAGATGTTGCATTTTCCAAGACCACCGGGGCCCACCATGCCCTGATCCTGTGCCTATAAAAACCCCGAGACCCTAGTGGGGAGAGACACAAGCAGCTGGGCATTGAGAGGAACACACCAGAGCAAGAGCACACAAGTAACCGGACGTCTAGAAGAACACACTGGCAGACAAACACACCAGCAGACTCCAGCAGATCATCTATGGCGGAACAACGTGCGGACGGGGTGGACGGGAACCCGGCCTGCGCAGCTGGAGGAGAATCCCCGCCATACAGCAGCCCAACCCCAGGGGAAAACCACCTTCCTACTCCATCCCCCTTGTGGCTCCCCATCATCTCCCGAGAGCTTCCGCCACTCAATAAAACCTTGCACTCATTCTCCGAGCCCACGTGGGATCCGATTTTTCTGGTACACTAAGGCAAGAACCCCAGGATAGAGAAAGCCCTGTCTCCTTATGAATAAGGCAGAGGGTCTAACTGAGCTGATTAACACAAGTCACCTGCAGATGGCTAAACTGAAGGAGCACCCTGTAACACAGGCCCACTGGGGCTTCAGGAGCTGTAAACACTCAAACCTAAACACGGCCATGGGGTCGGAGCCCCACAGCCTGCCTGTCTGAGTGCTCACCCTAGAGATCTGAGCATCAGGGCCCTGAAGAAGTGCGCCACACCCCCATCACCACCCTGCAAGGGAGACAGGAAACTTTCCCGGTTTCTACAGTAATTTCCTCTCACTGTCTTAAGTTCCACATACCATCCACTCCTCTTAACTTTTGCCATTCTGAGAGATGAAAAATTATACATCATTTATTTAAGGTTTATTATTACTTCATTTTGGAGAGAAGTAAGATTCAAAGATTTGAGTTAGTCAACCTTCTTGATCCATTGTACATCGATCCATTTAATGTCTCTTTCTTCTTTCGTTTGACTTCACTATTAGTTTTTCCATTATTCACCTCCGTCACTCCCATTTTGCTTGCACCTACAGTCTCTCCCCTACAAAATAAACGTATTTTCGTATATCTTTGAATTTGTAACTGTCTCTGAAAAAAATCATTATTGTTGCTTTAATATGTGGATTCTTTATAAAAATACATGATTACAGAAGATATCTATACTTTATAAGCACTGTATTTTAAGATCTATCATTGTTATTTTACGTACACCTAGCTGACTGCTACTAATGGCTGCATAGTATGCAAGGTTAAGCCACCACCACATTTTATTTGCCCATTAACCACCCGGGCTGTCTCAGGTATTGCACTTTCACAAACACATTGTGGTGAATAGCATTGTACATATCCCCTTGTGGAAGCTTCTTGGAGATATATCTGCAGGAGCAGAATTGCTGCGTCACACTATATACACATAATTATTTTTACTACGCACTATCAAATTTCTCTCCAGAAAGCCAAGATATTTCACACTGCAGTGACAATTCTCAATACTCATTCTCCCACATCCTTGTTAAGACTTTTAATCTGACATTTGAAATTTTTGCCTTATGATAGATGGAAGACATAGTTTATTGTTTTAACCTAATTTTCTGTGATTACTAGTGAATACGCACATCTATTCATTTATTCATTTGCCATGTGGATTCCTTTTATAGAACCATTTAAAGTCTTTATAATCTTTTCAATTGGGTTTTCAGTGCTTTATTTGAAGCTAAAGAGCACTTTCTCATGTAGCCTAGGTAATATTCTTTATAAGTCTTATATGTTATGAATGTGTCTTTAATCTGCCACTTTTTAGGTTTTTAGTTGGTGTCCTTTGGAACCTAAAATATCCCAAGTTTAATTTTGTTGATGTCTACATTTTAAAGTTTTATGTTCTATATTTAGATGTTTGTATAAGAACCATTCCCTCACTTCCTTGAAGAAGTCACAAAAATGCTCTTTTGCATACCTTTTTCAAAATTATTCCATATAGAGCCTTTCTTGGTTGCATTTTTAATCATCTGTATTTGGAGAAGGCAGGAAGTCAAGTTTATTTTGTTTCTTATAGTACACTGATTTTCCCCATATTATGGACTGAGTGATTCATTTATATTTATAGGTTTATGGTATACCTCTATCATACACCAGCTTGTCATACATACATGGATCTATTTCTGAGTTCACTTTTCTCTTCCACAGTTTATTTTTTATCCCTTACCTATACTCCAGTTTTAACTAAATTCTATCCTTTTAATGTGTTTGCTAACAGTATTATCCATTGGCTGACAAATTTTGGGAAAGCAATCACAGAATTTTTTTAATGGCATACTAAAACTTAGAAACAAAGGTTGGTTTGATATAAGGCAAATATTACTCACAAACATTGATTTAACAATCCTAAACATTTAATAATGTATAAAAAAGCAATACTTCATTATCAAGTTGTACTTAAAATACAAAGTTGATTTCACACAAAATATACTGTGTCAATCACTAGATGATGAATAGTTTATGTAGAAACATAAAGGATGATCACAATTATGGAAGACAACATACATTTTGTTTTTTCTGCCTTTCTACTGGTCACTCTGCCTTAATTTACTTTGTTGTTTCAGTGTTATCTCCCCAACTTCATAACATTGAAATATCTTATGACTTATTCCCTGGAAAACTTTTAAAACTATAGTCAATGTTTAAATGATAGCATTGAGTTTCATAGTTTTAAAGTAATTTGGAAGTCCGAGATTTCCAAATGTATGCTCCAGCCTAGATCACTGTCTTGCACTCTATGTTTATCTATCCAACTGCTGACATAGCGTCTTCACTGGGATATAAAATAGAGTTTTCAAATTTAACTTAAAGCAAATCTCCAATGTGCAACCCTCTAAAACCTGTACTTTCTACAGTTATTCTAACCTCTGTAATTATCAACTTCCCCAAAGGTGTTATTTTGGGGGATAGATGTCTAAAATTGCATTGCTAGGTCATGTGGTCACTGCCTGTTTAGTTTAATAACAAATTAACAAACTGTTTTTCAGAGTAGCTTTAACACTTTACATTCTCACTAGCAATATGTGATTAATCTACTTTCTACCAACTCTTACCAGTGTTTGGTACTGTCAATATATTATTTTATTTTCATCATTCTGATAAGTTTGTAGTAATATCTTATGGTCTTTCTTTGCATATCTGTGATGGCTAATGAGGTTGAAGATGTTTCCATGTGCTATTTGCCATCTGAAATCATCTTCAGTAATATATCTGTTCATGTTTTTTGCTCATTTTTTAAATCAATTGATCGGATTTTTATTGTTGAGTTTTGAGAATTATTTATCTTTTCTAAACACTAGTCCTTTGTTAGATATATGGCTTGGAAATAACTTCTTCCAGTTTGTAATCTGCCTTTTCTTCATTTTCATATGGACGTTCACAGAGCAAGAGTTTTCCATTTTGAAGAAGCCCAGTTTATCAGTTTTTCCTATCTATGAAGTCATGCTTTTAGAGTCACATCTAGGCACTCTTTGTCAGCTCTAAATCCTGAAGATTATCTCCTAACTTGTTGTAAAAGTTCTCATGAGACCTTGCGTGGTTGAAAATTTTACATACTTTACCTTCACACTCAAATGAAGAATATAAATACTGAGATGTGAAGGTATTTTTCCCCTCATAATTTTAAAAATATTATGCATTATCTTCTCACATGAAGTTTTAACATTGAGAAGTACAATGGCTCTGCTCCTGTTCTTTATTTTCCTAAACGTATGAAGTTGCCATTGGAGAATGCAGCCTGTGAAATTACTTTCTAATTTATTGATTTTTCTTTTGGTCCAAAGTTACTGTACAATATTTCAAATGTGTCCTGTGTTTTTGAAAATAATTGTTTCCTAGCTATTAGCTATAGAACTCATGTGTATTAATTATGACATTTAACTCTTATATTTTGTCTGTCTATTTCATTTTGGACTTCTTTTGGAAAAGGCATTCAGCTCTCTTTGTGATTATGAAATATCCAATTATTCTTTGAAGTTCTATCAGCATTTTTCTGCATATAATTGATATTTCCTATGGTACACCCACAAAGATTTAGGAATGATAAGTATGTTTGTGTACTTTTATCCTTGCTAGAATGAAAGAAAAGTCTTTTTCTTTTTCTTTTTTCTTTTTCTTTTTTTTTTTAAGAGGGAGTCTTGCTCTGTTGCCCAGGCTGGAGTGAAGTAGCACAATCTCGGCTCACTGCAACCTCCGCCTCCCAAGTTCAAGCAATTCTCCCACCTCAGCCTCTCGAGTAGCTGGGACTACAGGTGCCCACCACCACACCCAAGTAATTTTTTGTATTTTTTTTAGTAGAGACGGGGTTTTACCATGTTAGCCAGGATGGTCTTGACCTCCTGACCTCATGATCTGCCCTCCTCAGCCTCCCAAAGTGCTGAGATTACAGGCGTGAGTCACCATGCCCAGCTTTGTCCTATTAATAACTTTTGGGTTAAAATATCTAATATTTGATAATAAAAATTGCTATACCTATGTACTTTTTGCTAGAACTCCTCATCCCCACTATTTTAACTCTTGATTTTAAGCACATTGTTTTAGCATGTTGTTTTATGTACAGCTATCAACACCTAGATAGGTTTTATCCCTCCATCAAAAAGTATACAGAAATACATTTTTTAAAATAATTTCAACGTTTATCTTAGACTCATGGGGTCCATGTTCAGGTTTGTTATTTGGGTATATTTTGTGACTTTAAGGTTTGAGGTATGATGTTTCAGTCACCAAGTGAATGAGTATAAAACCCAATAGGTAGCTTTTCAGCCCTTGCCCTCTTCCCTTTCTCCCCTCTAGTAGTCCACAGTGTCTATTGCTCCCATGTTTTATTCATGCATAGCCAATGCTTAGTTCCCACTTATAAATGAAAACATGCAGTATTTGTTTTTCTGTTCCTGGATTAATTCACTTAGGATAAAGACTTCCAGCTGCATCCATGTTGCTACAAAAGACATGATTTCATTCTTTGTATGGCTAAATAGTATTCTACAGTGTATATATACCATATTTTTCTTTACCCCATCCATGTTGATAGTGCCATCGAGTTTGATTCCCTGTCTTTGCTATTGTGAAGATTGCTGCAATGAACATAAAAGGGAATGTGTCTTTTTGGTAGAATGAATTATTTTCCTCTGGTTATATACCAAATAATGAGATTGTTGGGTCAGATGATAGTTTTGTTTTAAGTTATTTGAGAAACTTCCAAGCCACTCTCCACAGCAGCTGAACTAATTTACATTCCCACCAACAGTGTAACGATTCCTTTTGTTCTGTAGCCTCACCAGCATCTGTTGGTTTTTGACTTTTTAATTCTGACTACCATGAAATGGTATTTCACCATGGTTTACATTTGTCTGTAAATAAGTGATGTTAAGCATCTTTTTCATATGTTTAGTGGCCATTTGTATGTCTTCTTTTGAGAAGTGCCTGTTCATGTCTTTTGCTTATTTTGTAATGGGGTTATTTTTTATTTGCTTGGTGAATTGTTTAAGTTCCTTACAGATATTGGATATTAGATCTTTGTCAGATACAGAGTTTGCAAATATATTCTCCCATTCTGTAGATTGTCTGTTTACTCTGTAGATTTTCCTTTCGCTGTGCAGAAGCTCCTCAGGTTAATTTGATCCCATTTGTCAATTTGGGTTTTTATTGCAATTGCTTTTGAAGACTTTGTAATAAATTATTTCCCAAGGCCAACATACAGAATGCTGTTGCCTGGGTTTTCTCCTAGGATTCTGATAATTTGAGGTCTTACATTTAAATCTTTAGTTTGTATTCAGTTAATTTTTATATAAGGTGAAAAGTAGGGGTTCAGTTTCATTCTTCTGCATATGATGACCCAGTTATCCCAGCACCATGTATTGAATAGGCAGTCTTTCCCACTGCTTATTTTTGTCTTCTTTGTTGGAGATCAGATGGCAGTAGGTGTGCAGTTTTATTTCCAGATTCTCTTTTCTGTTCTATTGCTCTATGTGTCTGTTTCTGTTTTTGTACCTGTACCATGCTGTTTTGGTTCCTGTAGCCTTACAGTATAGTTTGAAGTCAGATAATGTGATACTTTCAGCTTTGTATTTTTTGCTTAGAACTGCTTTGGCTGTTTGGGCTCTTTCTTGGTTCCATATGTATTTTAAAATTGTTATTTTTAATTGGTGTGAAAAATGATAATGGTAGTTTAGTAGGAATAACATCAAATCTATAGAACACTTTGGGCAGTTTAGACATTTTTAAAGACACTGATGATTCCAATGGATGAGGATGGAATGTTCTCCCATTTGTTTGTGCTACCTGATTATCTTCAGTAGTGATTTACAGTTCTCCTTGTAGAGATCCTTCAGTTTCTTGGTTAGATGTATTCCTAATTATTTGTGTGTGGGTATGGCTATTATAAATGGAATTGCATTTTTTATTTGGCTCTCAAAGATTGAATGTTATTGAGGTGTAGAAATGCTACTGATTAGTGTACATTGATTTTGTACCCTGAAACTTTACTAAAGTCATTAATCAATTCTAGAACTCTTTTGGCAAAGTCTTTGGGGTTTTCTAGATATAGTATCATATCGTCTACAGATAATTTGACTTTTTCTTTTCCTACTCAGATGGTTTTTATTTCTTTCTCTTGCCTGATTTATCTGGCCAGGACTACCAGTACTATGTTGAATAGGAGTGGTGAGAGTGGGCATACCTGTCTTGTTTCTGTTTTTAAGGGGAATGCTCCCAGCTATTGCCTATTTGATATGATGTTGGTTGTGGGTTTGTCATGAATGGCTCTTATTATCTTGAAGTGCATCCCTTTAATGCTTAGTTTGTTGAGGGGTTTTATCATGAAGGGATATTGGATTTTATCAAACACTTTTTCTGCTTCTATTGGGATGATCACATTGTTTTACTTTTTAATTCTGTTTATGTGGTGAATAAGATTTATTAATTTACTTATGTTGAACCAACCTTGCATTGTAGGAACGAAACCTCCTTGATCATGGTGAATTAACTTTTTGATGTGCTGTTGAATTCAATTTGCTAGTATTTTGTTGAGGAATTTTGTATCTATGTTGATCAGGGATGTTGCCTGTAGTTTTCTTTTTTCATTGTATCCTTATTATGTTTTAGTATCCAGGTAAGTCTGGCTTTGTAGAAAGAGCTGGAGAGGAATTTCTCCTCCTCAATATTTTAGAAGAGTTTCAGTGGAATTGGTACCAGTTCTTTGTACATATGGTAGAATTCTCCTGTGGATCCACTTAGTTTTGGACTTTTTTTGGTTGGTAGTTTATTTGTTTTGGTTTGTTTTTTAATTACTGATTCAATTTTAGAACTATTTAGTAGTTTATTCAGGGCTTCAACTTTTTTCCTGATTTAATATTTGGAGGCTGTATGTTTCCAGGATTTTATCCATTTCCTCTAGAGTTTTTAGTCTGTGTGCACAGAGGTGTTCATAAAACTCTTTGAAGGTCTTTTGTATTTCTGTGGGGTTGGTTGTAACATCACCTTTGTTGTTTCTGATTGTGCTTACTTGTATCTTCTCTTTTTTCTTTGTTAATCCAGCTAGTTGTCTATCGATCCTGTTTATCTTTTGAAATAACTGGATTTTGGTTTATTGATACTTTTCATGAATTTTGGGGTCTCAATTTATTCAGTTCCACCCTAGTTTTAGCTATTTATTTTCTTCTGCTAGCTTTGAAGTTAGTCTTTTCTTGTTTTTCTATTTCCTCTAGGTATAATGTTAGATAACACCTGGGCCTGTCGTGGGCTGGGAGGAGTGGGGTGGGATAGCATCAGGAGATCGACCTAATGTAAATAAATGATGAGTTAATGGGTGCAGCACACCAACATGACACATGTATACATATGTAATAAATCTGCAAGTTGTGCACATGTGCCCTAGAACTTAAAGTATAATTAAAAAAAATAAAAAAATAAATTGAGATCTTTCTAATTTTTTGATGTAGGTGCATATCACTGTAAACATTCCTCTTAACACTGCTTTAGTTTCATCCCAGAGGTTTTGGAATGTTTGGAATCTGTTTTCATTTATTAAACAGTACTTTTAAAATACAGAAATCTATAACATTTACATCAATTGTGACTTTTTATGTTTGCATTTGTTTCTTCTTCTTTGTTTCATGAATGCACTATCTTCTTTTATCTCTTTAGTACAGGCATTATAATTTTTTCAAAATTTTTTTGTGTTATAGTAGGTGATACCTCAGACATATAACATTCTAATTCTTGTCTTTTTATGTCTCTCATTTATTGTGCTGATTTTCTTCAAATGTTTGAAATAATATTTGTGTTTACCATGCATTCTTCCATAATTTTGGAGATCAGGGTGAACCTAATAGAAGTTTGCCAACATTGTTTTCTAGACGTTGGGGAAGTTCATTCCCTCATATGTTGCTACCACCAAGGACTGAAGGACCTGCCCCCTTTCCCTCCATCCCATCTTCCACTGAAAGCCTCAGTCTGAAAACAACACCTAGTACTGTGCACAAATGGATTTAAGAGGGAGAAATAAGAGGAAAAAGGCCTCCAAGATTGACAGCTCTAAATTTAGTTTCTGAAACAATGTTCTGTATCTTTGTCTCTGACTAGTAAGCACTCACAAAATCACTCCTGCTTTTTTATAAAAATTTACTTTAATGTGTATTTTAGATGATCTTCTCCTACTTCAATTTAATCACACTGTTTTCTGTTTTTAAAACATTTCTTAAAGTTTCTGGTTATTGATCCTCTAATGTTGTAATATTTTAAGCATTTTAAAATGTATTTTATTTATTTGTTTTTTTGAGACGGAATCTCACTCTTTTGCCCAGGCTGGAGTGCACTGGTGCAGTCTCGGCTCACTGCAAGCTCTGCCTCCCGAGTTCACACCATTCTCCTGCCTCAGCCTCCCGAGTAGCTAGGACCACAGGCCCCCCCGCCACCACGTCTGGCTAATTTTTCTACACTTTTAGTAGAGACGGGATTTCACCAGAGTCTCGATCTCCTGACCTCTTGATCCGCCCATCTCTGCCTCCCAAAGTGCTGAGCCTACAGGCGTGAGCCACCGCACCTGGCCTAACATGTATTTTTTATTATAAAACAAACAAAAGAATACTTTCAGAAGATGAGAGAGGTAGGCACCTATCATTATTTATTCCAATTCTATATGCTGATCTGTATAAAAATTGATTATTTACATGTAATAATTCGATGGCCTTAACTTAGAGAGCTGGAAGACTTCAATGAAAGATTTCAAAGAGATTGTATGTGTGTCTGTGCCCCACAAGAACTGACTGTGCTTAGTTCTCATTCTTCCAGTGTGCGGATGAGAAGGTCTATTTAATTACACTTTAGGTCTGTAAATCTGTCATTACAAATAATGATGAGCATTCTATGGCTCTTTCTGAGACTCTCTGTGTCTGTAGAGAAATATACGTTTTTGTTTACACTGAGAATCATCACATCTTAGCTCTAGAAGGAAATGTGAGTAATTGTATAGTCAAACCTTTAATTTTCTAGTCAAACAAAACTCATTGTTCTAGTGAGGACAATGAGTTTTAGTTATAACATGTAGTTTATTTATGGTTCAAGAGATAAGGTGAAACCAAGATTTCTTATCCTTCAGGTAGTTTATTTTTCTGTTATACCAGATGTACATCCAGTGGTTTGCACTTTTTCTTTTCATAAATTAAAACAACAACAACAACAAAAATCTAACAGGCTACTTGATCCCATGTCTTAAAATGAAAAAAAAAAAAAAAAAAAAAAAAAGATGCTGAAGACTCGTAATTCAATTGAGATATAATCCATGAATTCATAAGTGCTTCTGCTTATTTCTTAAGTGATGATTTCTAGATTAGGCTTTTTTTTTTCTCTTTATTTCTTTGTTCCTTTTTTATCTATAAAATATTTAGATTACCTGTTTTGCTTTCCACTTATTTATTTATCAAATATATATTGAGCCTTGTTATATGCAAAGTGTTTGGTAGGAATTCATGGATGAATTGTGTGAAGAGGGAGGAATATGACCTAGTCGTTTCCCAGCTGTACTAATGTTGTTATTTTTATGTGGGCTTACATACTCCATATAGAAAGTATACACAAATATAAGTTATGGTTTATAATTTTATAATGTAAGTAGTAAAATCTTTCTTTTTCCCTGAAGGGACTTCTCTCTGTTTTATTCTTGATCTCGTTATAGTCAGTGAAAGAACTATAAGTTTTTTTGTTTTTTTTCAGCCAGTATATGAGTTCCATTTCAGATTAGAATAAATTGCTTAAAATTTCAATTTTAAATCAATTTGAAGAATATTACCTTTTGCTCTGTTGTTGATGTTTTTATTAGAGAAGATGAAAATATGCACAAATTTGTTTGATAGAGATTGTGAATTTTTTTCAAAGAAAATAAAGGCAACTATTCAATGCTTAGAGTATTTGAAACATAGAGATAAGAAAACTGGCTAAATTTCTTTTTCTGGCAAAAAAAAAAAAAAAAAATGGAAAGCCAGATAAAAGAAAGCAAGAAGAATATTAATACACATAATAAATACCACTACAGTAAAAATCATTCTAAACTAAAGCAAATTTGGCTTTTCTGGTTCCATTAATATTTAAAGTTCCAGTTTTTTTCTAGTATCCTATGAGACTTCAAAGACACTAATACTTTAAAAATAATTTTAAATTATAACAAAAATGTGTATATAAAAATATTGCCTGAGAACTCCTCTTTCATTTATTTTGCTTCAGTTCCTTCTCTTTCTTTGCCTATGTGTCCTTTTAAATTCAACAATGTGGATCTTTATTTAAGGTGCTGGTGACACTAGAACAATAAAATGAAGTCTTGGGAACTATATGCATGGAAATTATTCCTAATGAAACCCTGGAATAGAATAAAACACGTAGGTACAAATGGATGAAATGTACTCAGAGCAGCAGTTCTGCCTATCCTTAGAGGACACAGCATTATTATACTATTATCTGAAAAGGGTTTAATTATATTCACATTATATCCATCTGCCTTAAAACCCTTATCATACCAGAACATGCTGAGAAATCTACTTTCCAAACACTTAACCTGAAAAATCCCTTGTGTAAATCTGCAAGTTTCAATGGCTTTATGGAATCCAACAATGCCTCTAGAGGCTTTCCTTTAATTTTTCTCTATCCTGCCTACATTGAGTAAACAGAAAGCCCATTGACTCTCAGTTATCTGGAAACCCATTTTCCACTTTATGATTTTTTTTTTTTGAAGAAAGCCTTTTTAAATCCTTATGTTCCTGTGTGTGCATCTGGGCTATTGGTCTCACTTAGATATGTTAACGTTGGTACTACTATCTAAACATTGTTTTTGAAGGGCAACCAGCTGCATTTCAAATCATGATAAGGAGTCAAAAACACAAAACATCTGAAAATAAAACAGCATTTTTAAGAGTGTGCTATGAATAACAGTAGAATTTGTTTAACTAAAGTAAAATGGTACAAAACGTTGTTTTTTTTTTTTTAAAGAGGGTGAACACTGATGCCATTTATATAACATGACTAGTTCTTTCAACTTTAAGAATGCATCAGGAACAGAATGGGAAGTGCACTTCAAGTGAAAAAGTCCCTAAAAAAATTTCCAAACATACTAATTAATACACTTGAATTCTTTTTTTTTAATTAAAAAAAAAGCTTTCTCCCAGTATCAGGAAATCTTTCTTCTATATCACATCGCTTTTCATATATAAAATGTAGCTTGAGATTTTTAAAAAAATACATTAAACATTTCAAAATATTTATTTAGACATACATGTGTATGTCTATCACAAGACTTACTTTTCCAGATGGAGAAATATATGCAATCAATTCTCTTTTCAATGCTCAACAAGTTTTTTTTTTTTAATTTCATCTTCTCTTTGTCTTTTAATTTAGTTTATACACTGTATATAACATTTGGCTTTAAAAAGTAGGCTATCAAGTTTCAAGTGGTAAGAAGTGTTAAAAGAATCAGTCTATGCTTATTTTTGTCTACCTTTTATTCTATATCCTTATGGTTTCCTGTTTCTTGTCATGTCACACAAGGTGGTTAAAATTTTATTTTTATGTTAAAATAGTTTGCTAGATATCTTTTGTTTGTTCCTTCAAATCCATTCCCCATTATTCTCTGTTCTCTTCTTTGTCCCAGTAGGCTGACTTTGTTGAAATACATCAATAGGCTCCCTTAAACTCTGCTGGTTTCCTATTGATTTAAACCAAGGGGAGATTCTACAGGTGATCAGAGGGTGAGAGGATGAGATCATGGAGTTTATTCCTGTGGTTCTGTCTCTGTGGGATCACCCTGTACTGTTTCAGTCCCTCGACTGATGGTCAGTGCTTCCCTCAAGGAAGCCTTCTCTATACTGTCCTCTCATTCTAGGTTTCTGTACCCGGAATTTCCCCATACCAATTCTTCCCTGGCTTCCAAGAGGTAACAGATATGCTGATAAGAGCCTTCTGGGTATGGCATTATCCTTTGTGATTTCTCTGCCCCTCACCATATTGTTGTAAATACCCTCTTTCTAACACCACCTTAAAAATAGGATACCATTTTGGGCCATCTGTTTTCTGGCAGGAACTTGACTTAATACAACTTGGTTTTCATTAACATGTTGGCTTTCTTGATTATGGATTATCTATTCCACTTCAGACCCGGTTCTTCCTAATAAAGGAAACTTGTGTATGTACCTCCCAGTAGGCATAACTTTTATCCTTTCCACCAATTTTCTATTTTTCTATATAAAAATTGTACACATCAGTAAAATAAATTGAACTTCAAGTATTGTTTTGAAATGTATAAAGAAAAGGTCCATGAATAAAACCTTCATCAAGCGAGCAATTTGCAGTTGAACAGCAATTCCAATTACCAGTACCCAAGTTCCCAGGCTTCTTTGGGGCGGTATTTGTAGCTGATTAAATTTCTCCTCATTATATATGTGGGTACACAACATGAAAATTAAAACAAAATGTATTACCACTTTCAGAAATAACAATGTATTCCTGAAACAGCATTTTGAATATGGCATTCTGCTCCAAATAAGTGAAATCACAGTTAGCATTTTGTGCTTTCAATGAATGAATTCTTACCGGGTTTATACAAGTGGTAAGTGGAAAAGTATTATGATATAGATGGATAATCCCTTTTAGCTGTTTATAAAATAGCAGAGTAAAATTTCTGAATTTTATAACATAACTCACCTCTCTTACTTTTCTTGATTTGGCAAAAAAAAATAAAAAATAAAAATATAAAAATAACAAAAAGATTTTATTATATAGTAAGAATGCTAAACACGTTGAAAATGCTTCTGAAACAAAACAAATCCAAAAAAAAGTTATTTTTATGAATATACTATGTAATAATCTTGTCAAATGCAAATAAAGAAAATGTAAACAATTCCTGTGTAATTTTTCCATCAAAACTATAGACCTTGCCCAGCTCTGTTGGATCAGCCGTGTGGGTGGTTAGATAGCTACACATTTCAAACATCATCTTGCCAAACTACTCAACTCAGATCATTGAGAAGGGAAGAAGGATAATTCTAAATAAAATAAATGGTCTAACATGTGAAGAAAACATTTCATTGTTTAGAATTTGCTAAATCATTATAAAAAAAGCATTCAATAATAATTAAAGCTAGGATTTGTTGAGCACTTCATATATTGTTTTATTTAAACCTCTCAACAATCCCTAAAATGGAGATATTTTTATTATCCCACTGTATTGATCAAGGTCTATTCAGAACACAAAAACACATTAGTAATTTAAAGGCAGAAAACTAAATAGGAAGAATTATTAATTAGAAAAACATAGTTAATTACTACAGAGGTAAGAGAAAGTTCTAAAAAGAACTTTTGCTTCAGAAGTAGCAAAGGCATCGAATAGCTATGACCCATAGGGCTTTGAAAGAGTACACATGGAAAGGGCTCCCCAATGGCTGAGATTCAGACCTCTTTGAAGAGAATGTGGCTGCAGACCCTTGGGTAGCAGAGAAGTTCCCTGCAGTGCCTGGCATCAAAGCTGACCAGCAGCACGCAGGACAGGACTAGCAATCAGAACGCTGAGCTAAAGGTTTCTGGGGAGCAGAGTCACTAAAGCTACACCCTGTGGTGCTGGCAAACTCATAGGAGGGTGAGTGTCACTGGGTTTCCCCCATGAGATAATCAGCTGTGACGTAGATATAAGAAGAAAAGTACACCAGAACCAGGAGCAAAAGTCTTCCTTCTGCTTATGTCTTCTAGTATCCCTTCACTGCCTTCTCCTGGCGAAGCCTAATGTTGTTCCAATGGCAAAAGAACAATGTTTACAGGGTCCAGATCCAGAATCAGGAAGCTGAGCGTGGATTTAGAATTGAGAGTAAATAAAATTGATAACTGTGCCCCCCTTTTTAAGGATGAGAAAACTGAAGCTTATTGAACCTCCATAACTAGTACATGCAAAAGCAAGAGTCAAACCCATTCTGAATTAAATTCTTTTCTTAATCCCCACTCACTGTATTGCTTTAGTAACAAGCTACCCAGCCACAGGAATTCTACACTATAATAAACTTGTAAATATTTCGTTTCTATAACTTTGTAACAATTGTTCAATTCTAATTGCAGCTATATTTCGTAATTTTACATGATTTCAACCATAAAGTAGGTGGCTCTGGGAATTCAAATGTACAAGCACATGAAAGCAAAATTAACCACAGACAACAAAGGAAACACCTATTAAATGGAAAGCTTCTGGCTATGTTAGGATCATTAGAAAATGTCACTCTTCATCTCCAGGCACTGGAGTGAATCAGATGAATAGGGCCCCAAGTGAACCCCCAGCAAACATCAGCAGCCCTACAAAAGAGAGACCTCACTACTGAAAGAAAAACAAGCAGAAAGTGACAACAACAGCATCAACAAAAACAACAAAAAGGCCCCCCACAAAAACCCCATCCAAGGGTCAGAGGCACAAAGACTGAAACTAGACAAACTCACGAAGATGAGAAAGAATCACAAAAAGAATGCTGAAAACCCAAAGGCCAGAGTGCCTCTTCTCCTCCAATTGATCACAACATCTCTACATTAATGGCATAGAACTGGACAGATGGGTAATTAAAAACTACAAGGAGCTAAATGAGCATGTTCAAACCCAGTGCAAAGGAGCTAAGAACCTGGATTAAAGGTTAGAGGAATCGCTAACTAGAATAAACAGTTTAGAGAGGAACATAAATGACCTGATGGAGCGGAAAAACACAGCACAAGAACTTTGTGAGGCATACCCAAGTATCAACAGCTGAATTGCCAAGTGGAAAAAAGGATATCAGAGTTTGAAGACAACCTTACTAAAATAAGACATACAGAAAAGAATAGAGAAAAAATTACAGAAAAGAATGAACAAAGCCTCCAAGAAATATGGAACTTCATAAAAAGACGAAGCTTACAATTGATTGGAGTAGCAGAAGGAGACAGGGGAAATGAAAACAAGCTGAAGAACACGCTTCGGGATATGATGTAGGAGAACTTCCCCAGTGAGCAAGACAGGCCGACATTCAAATTCAGGAAATACAGAGAACAGAGAACACCATTAAGACACTTAATGAGAAGATCAACCCCAATACACATAATCCTCAGATTCTCCAAGGTCAAATGAAGGAAAAACTGTTAAGGGCAGCCAGAGAGAAAGGCGAGGTCATCTACAAAGGGAAGCCCATCAGAATAACAGAAAACCTCTCGGCAGAAACTCTACAGGCCAGAAGAGATTGGGGGCCAATATTCAACATTCTTTTGAAAAAGAATTTTCAACCCAGAGTTACATATCCAGCCAAACTAAGCTTCATAAGTGAAGGAGAAATAAAATCCTTTTCAGACAAGCAAAGGCTGAGGATTTTATTACCACCAGACCTGTCCTGCAAGAGCTCCTGAAAGAAACAGTAAATATGGAGTGGAAAAACTGGTACCAGCCACTGCAAAAACACACCATAATGTAAAGACCAATGACACTACAAAAAAAACTGCATCAACGAGTGTGCAAAATAACCAGCTAGCATCAAGATGACAGGATCAAATAACCATCTAGCATCATGATGACAGGATCAAATTCACACATAACAATACTAACCTTAAATGTAAATGGACTAAATGCTCCAATTAAAAGGCACACACTGGCAAATTGAATAAGGAGTCAAGACCCATCGGTGTGCTGTATTCAGGAGACCCATCTTACATGCAAAGACACACAAAGGCTCAAAATAAAGGGATGGACGAAAATTTACCAAGCAAATAGGAAGCAAAGAAAAGCAGGGGTTGTAATCCTTCTCTCTGAAAAAGCAGACTTTAAACCAACAGAAATCAAAAAGAGACAAAAAAAGGCATTACATAATGGTAAAGGGAACAACTCAACAAGAAGAGCTAACTGTTCTAAATATATATGCACCCAATACAGGAACACCCACATTTATCAAACAATTTCTTAGAAACCTGCAAAGAGACCGAGACTCCCACATTACAATAGTGGGAGACTTTAACACTCCACTGTCAGTATTAGACAGATCAACAAGACAGAAAATTAACAAGGATATTCAGAACTTGAACTCGGCTCTGGATCAAGTGGACCTATTAGACATCTACAGAACTTTCTACTTCAAAGCAATAGAATACACATTCTTCTCAGTGCCACATGGCACATACTCTAAACTTGACCACATAATCAGAAGTAAAACACTCCTCAGCAAATGCAAAAGAACTGAAATCATAACAAACAGTCTCTCAGACCACAGTGCTATCAAGTTAGAACTCAGGATTGAGAAACCCATTAAAAACCACACAATTTAATGGAAATTGAACAACCTGCTCCTGAATGACTCCTATGTAAATAATGAAATTAAGGCAGAAATCAAGAAGTTCTTTGAAACCAATGCAAACAAAGAGAAAATATACCAGAATCTCTGGGACACAGCTAAAACAGTGTTAAGAGGGAAATTTACAGCACTAAATGCCCACATCAGAAAGCTAGAAACACCCTAACATCACACTTAAAAGAGCTAGAGAGACAAGAGGAAAGTAATCAAAAGCTAGCAGAAGACAAGAAATAACTAAGATCAAGGAAGAATTGAAGGAGATAGAGACACAAAAAAATCCTGCAAAAGTCAACAAATACAGGAGCTGGTTTTTTGAAAAAAAATAACAAAATAGACCACTAGCTGGACTAATAAAGAAAAGAGAGAAGAATTAAATAGACAATAAAAAAAAGAGGATATCACCACTGACCCCATAGAAATGCAAACTACCATCAGAGAATACTATAAAAACCTCTATGCAAACAAACTACAAAATCTAGAAGTTACAGATGCAAACACTCTGCAAAGACTAAACCAGGAAGAAGTTGAATCCCTGAATAGACCAATAACAAGCTCTGAAATTGAGACAGTAATTAATAGCCTACCAACCAAAAAGAAAAAGCCCAGGACCAGACAGATTCATAGTTGAATGCTATTAGAAATATGAAGAGGACCTGGCACCATTCCTTCTGAAACTATTCCAAACAACTGAAAAGGAAGGACTCCTCCCTAACTCATTTTATGAAGCCAGAATCATCCTGATACCAAAACTGGGAAAAGACACGACAAAAAAAAAAGAGAAAACTTCAGGCCATTATCCCTGATGAACATTGATGCGAAAATCTTCAATAAAATATTAGCAAACCAAATCCAACAGCACATCAAAAACTTATACACCACAAGCAAGTTGGTTTCATCCCTGTTATTGAAGGTTGGTTCAACATATGTGAATCAATAAACATAATCCATCACAGAAGCAGAACCAAAGAAAAAAACCACATGACTATCTCAATACATGCAGAAAAGACCTTTGATAAAATTCAACATTGCTTCATGTTAAAAACTCTCAATAAACTAGGTATTAATGGGACAGATATCAAAATAATAAGAGCTATTTATGACAAACTCATAGCCAATATCATATTGAATGAAGAAAACTGGAAGCATTCTCTTTGAAAACCAGTACAAGACAAGGATGACTTTTCTCACCACTCCTATTCAACATAGTATTGGAAGTTCTGGCCAGGGCAACCAGGCAAGAGAAAGAAATAATGAGTATTAAAATATGAAGAGAGGATGTCAAGTTGTGTCTCTTTGCAGACAACATGATTTTATATTTATAAAACCCCACCATCACAGCCCTAAAACTTCTTGAACTGATAAACAACTTCAGCAGTCTCAGGATACAAAATCGGTATGCAAAAAATCACAAGCATTCCTTTACATCAACAATAGGCAAGCAGAGAACCAAACCATGAATAAACTCCCATTCACAATTGCTAGAAGGGAATAAAATACCTAGGAATACAGCTAACAAGGGAAGTGGAGGACGTCTTCCTGGAGAAGTACAAACCACTGCTCAAGGAAATAAGGGAGGACACAAACAAATGGAAAAACATTCCATCCTCATGGATAGGAAGAATCAATATTGTAAAAATGGCCATACTGCCCAATGTAATTTATAGATTCAATGCTATTCCCACCAAACTACCATTGAGATTCTTCAGAGAATTAGAAAAAACAATTTTAAATTTCATATGGAATCAAAGATGACCCCATATAGCCAAGACAATTCTAAACAAAAATAACAAAGCTGGAGGCATCGCACTGCCTGTCTTCAAACAATACTACAAGTTACAGTAACCAAAACAGCATGATACTGGTACCAAAACAGACATATAGACCAATGGAGCAGAACAGAGACCTCAGAAATAACACTACAAATCTACAACCATCTGATCTTTGACACACCAGACAAAAATAAGCAATGGGAATAGGATCTCCTATTCAGTAAATGGTGCTGGGAAAACTGGCTAGCCATATGCAGGAAACAGAAACTGTACCCCTTCTTTGTACCTTATAGAAAAATTAACTCAAGTAGTATTAAAGACTTAAATGTGAAACCCCAAACCATAAAATACCTAGAAGAAAACCTAGGCAATATCATGCAGGACATAGGCATGTGCAAAGACTTCATGACTAAAACACCAAAAGCAATTGCAACAAAAGCCAAAATTGGAAAATGGGATCTAATTAAACAAAAGAGTTTCTGCACAGCAAAAGAAACTATCATCAGAGTGAACAGGCAACCTACAGAATGGGAGAAAATTTTTGCAATCTACCCATCTGACAAAGGCCTAATATTGAGAATCCACAAGGAACTTAAGCAAATTTACAAGAAAAAAACAAACAACCTCATCAAAAAGTGGGCACAGGATATGAACAGACACTTCTCAAAAGAAGAAATTTATATGGCCAACAAAGATGAAAAAAAAGGTCAATGTCACTGATCATCAGAGAAATGCAAATCAAAACCACAATGAGATACCATCTCACACCAATTACAATGGCAATTATTAAAAAGTCAGGAAACAATAGATGCTGGTGAGGTTGTGGAGAAATAGGAATGCTTTTATACTGTTGGTGGGAATGTAAATTACTTCAACCATTGTGGAAGACAATATGGTGATTCATCAAGGTTCTAGAACCAGAAATACCATTTGACCCAGCAATCCCATTACTAGGTATATACCCAAAGGAATATATATCATTTTATTATAAAGACACACACACACATATGTTTATTGCAACACTATTTACAATAGCAAAGACATGGAACCTATCCAAATGCCCATCAATGATAGACCCTATAAAGAAATTGTGGCACATATACACCATGGAATGCTATGCAGTCATGAAAAGGAATGAGATCATATCCTTGATAGGGACATGGATGAAGCTGGAAGCTATCATCTCAGCAAACTAACACAGGAACAGAAAACCAAACACTGCATGTTCTCACTCATAAATGGGACCTGAACACTGAGAACACATGGACACAGACAGGGGACAACACACACCAGGGCTTTTTGTGGGGGGGATGGTGAGGGGAGAGAACTAAAAGGATGGGTTAATAACTGCAGCAAACCACCATGGCACATGTATGTACACCTATGTAACAAATCCTGCACTTTCTGCATATGTATCCCATTGTTTTTTAGAACAAATAAAGAAAAAAAAAAAGAAAGAAAGTGTCCCTCTCTGGATTCATGGACTGTATTTTCTTCCACTGGACCTAAGTGCCCCATGCATGAAATCCTGCTACTCGTTGCCATAACTCCCTAATGCCAGTTACTTTGATTTTCTTCAGTTAACTCTATTTGGATATATTTTAAGTTTATGTCTCATCTCTGTCCGGATAGACACTCTGGATTTAGTAGCCATTCCTTGCCTGGCTAATTTGTTTATTTTATTTCCTTTTTAATTTTATATTTTTTAATTATTCAAATAATTTGAAATAATATATGCCCAATGAAGTAATTTTCTATCTCTTCTAGAGGTATCTAAATTGAAAATAATAGGCTTCTTCCACTTTTATTTACAAGATGTAAAGAAAGCCTCAATAAGGTAAATACTGAAATTGCTACATCTCTTAAAATGCACTCAGTATAAATGACGGTACATCACAGAGAAGGAAAGATATAAATTGTGTCTTGTAGACATTTATATTTGGATAAAGTTGGACGTAAAATCCTCTACACTTCAGATTCACACATTTCCTTTTGGGATTTAACCAGTTTGAAATACGTTCTCTGTCACTTATCAAATAAATCCTAAATAAATCAAAAGGCAGATCTAGAGTATATTTTATCTCATCTCCTCCCTGTGATATGCATCTATCAAGAGTTTTCCTTTTGTTCATGATATTATATAAATATTCATACCTATATAAAAGCTTTCTATATTTTCATGTTTATTGAGGGAAAATGAATCATTTTTCCCACATCCCAGTATTGGAATTTTTTTCATTTACCAGTAAATCTTAGACTTTAATATTTTATTAAATGACTATATTTCATTTCCTAATATTTATATACCAAAATGTTGTTAACTATGTATTGCTCTATGGTCTGGCTTTTTAAATATTTGAGACAGATTTCAGTAAGCATCTTTGTTCATTTATATTTAAGCATAAGTATTTAAACATGGTGAAATAGAATCCAAAAATATGATTCTGTACATATAAAGGGAGTATGGAGGTATTTCTTTTTTAGAAAATTATTATTCAACCTTTTGACAACCATACCTTGTTTCTTTCTTGGAAACCATTTGTTGCAGTGTTTATGTGGTTTTGATGGGGCCGATTCTACTCAGATTCAAAGCTGCCATCATTCGGAACACTCTCACCTCATATCATTATCAGAGTCACAGAGAGTGGTTAAAACATTGATTTGAGAACTGATAGGAGTCATGAGATCTTATGAGACTTTTACTAAGATTTCTGGGAACAGATGCTGGACCTCTTCTACGTAATGAAAGCACCAGAATGTAAGTTCCAGAGGTGCTACTTCATTTTGGGAATTCAATCAAAATCGAAGGTGAAGATAAAAGGACAGAGAGAGAGATTAATTGATCACTATTGGCATTGTTTGAGTCCCAGATCAAGGTGACCCCAAAACCCTTCAGTTTTCAGCCCATGTGCCAACGAATTTCCTTTAGGAGTTCACCCAATTTGAATTAACTTTTTTCTCACTTGTTATCAAAGGAATGCTACATGATAAAAAGAGTATTTAAGTACTTTTAAAAATAAAGAGGAACAAATTAACTTTTCAAAAATTTAAGTGATAATAGATCTATAAATTAATAAGAGTCTCTATATTTCCATATATTTGCCAATTGAGGATGCTATTCTTTGTGTCAACTTTTGTCAGTACTCTGGGAACACAGTATCTCATTGGTGCTTTAGTTTGATGATACAATTTGGCTGTGTCCCCACCCAAATCTCATGTTGAGTTGTGATCCCCGGTGTTGGAGGTGGGGCCTGGTGTAGGTGACTGGATCATGGTAGTGGTTTCTAATTGTTTAGCACCATCACCCTAGTGCTGCCTTGTGATGTGATAGAGATCTCAGGAGATCTGGTTATTTGAAAGTGTGTAGCACCTTCCCTTTTTCTCTCTCTTCCTCCTGCTCCTGCCATGTGAGATATGCTGGCTTTCCTTTTGCCTTCCACCAAAACTGAAAGTTTCCTGAGGCCTCCCAACCATGCTTCCAGTACAGCCTGTGAAACTGTCAATTAGATGTCTTTTTTTTATAAATTACCCAGTCTCAAGTAGTTCTTTATAGCAGTGTGAGAATGAACTAATATATTTGAATTTCTTTCTCTGTGAATAAAAGCAAGCATTTTTTTCTATACACTAATTATTAGAATTTCATATTTTTGAATTGTCTGTCCCTTTTTTTTTTTTTTTTTTAATCTTCATCCTTGTTTGTAGAACACCCAGTGTTATACTGGAGACCTTAAGTGTGCTTACATCTATCAAGCAAGGCAGCTATATAAGAATAACCAGCTACTATTCTTTTCCAAGTTTTCTCAGGAATACCCTTACATTCACTCTGTAGACCTACTGATCACTACTCTCAACTTTCTATTTTTTTTTTTCCTGAGGAATAATTTATAAAACACTGTGCAATGTCTAATTGATATCCTCTGAAATCTTAATGCAGAAATGAGAGAAATATGCTATATTTTTTGCACATTTTCAGAGTAGACACTTCTTAAATGCTCTCCCAGTAGACTCAGGAATAACAAAGGATCCAAAGGCATGTTTTGTAGAAATAGAGAAAAAGCATATTTAACTAATACAATAATTTATTATATCATTTCCCAATAAGTCCTTTATAAATCCTCAAAGATTTATGAATGTATCAAGGGAAACATATTATCCTGAAATCTGTTTTAATGTCTAACCTGAAATCAATAAACAGTAATTTGGGTTGATTATTTTCTGCAAAACAGAGCAGTCTGAGCACATCTCATTATGCATTTGGTGGGTGGCAGCAGCAGTTAGCACAGCTCAGGTAAGTGTTTGTCATCACTAATTGCCGTTTGATTTCACCATTTCACGTTTTTAACATTTCTATGCCAAATTTAGTCATATGTTATTATTTTAGTGTTCCCAAAATATGAGTCACTTCCATACTGCTTTTATGATTTTTGCCTGAAGCTGAGAAAGAAGCAAGAATAAGCATAAGGAGGCTGAGACAGAAGCATTAGGGGCGGTGAAGACACTGAGACTGTAGCAGGAGGACCTGAGGACACCTGCAGGGACTGGGGAAAGAGCCAAGAGACCCATGTCCCACTCTGTATTGCTGCACAGTGTATCCTCCTGAAACCTCCTATCTGCAGTGAATCTTAATCAAAACTAGATACATGAACTTGACGTGTCCCCCAGGTATCACGTATCTTCTGAATATACCCAATTTGGCCCATCATCTGTTTTTTCTTGTTGTTTTTGTTGCTTTTGTTGTTGTTAACGTTGTTTGGATGTTTTATGGTCTATAAGAACGGTTTTTATATTTGCAAATGCTTACATTATAAAAGATTATATGGGGACCAACATTACAACATCTATTTTACTCCCTGGCCTGCACAAATGTTAGCTTTCTGGTCTATAATGAAAAAGTTTACCAACCACTGCAATGGATCACGGATGCCAGGAATCATTTCTGTAACTTTACTCAATGTCCAATGAAAATGGGCATTCTGTGCTACCATGCTATAATCAGGTTCTCAAGGCAATCAGGCAGACTTGAGTACTGTAAAAATGCCTTTCATTTTGCTAAAAATCATGTGATTTTCAAATATCAGGAAGAAAGCAATAGGCATAAGCAATAGTATCGAAAATATTTACACAAATGGGCCCCTTGTGGCCTATGTTCTCTAATGTGCCAACGTTCTCAGCACTTCCAATGTTCTCAGCACTTCTTAAGTTTTCTGTTTGACACTAAAAATATTTTTTATTGATTTTTTTGTACTTGGAGTGAGGGGTGGGAAGGGCATTTTATTGAAATAACTATAGCAAGCTGTAAAAGGGAAGGTCAAGGTTAAAGAATATAATGAATGCCTATGAAAGCAGGTTATAAGTCAGTTAATAAATTAGAGGTGACGGATGACATCTATAGGCGCCCGTCCTCTGGATACTCTTGGAAGAATAAGTTCCTACTATGGTTGTCAGGGATTATGCATCACTCGAAGAAGTTCATGCTGATCAGTCTATGACTGACATTCTCCTTGGATCCCTACAAGTCCTTCACGTAAGGCTAAGTCATCACTGAAGAAACATAAATGGAAATAAATTAAATTGATTCTTTCAGCAAATTGGTTTGCAAAGAGCACATCAGCAGAGCATCCTTTAGAAGAGTAAATATAAAGGAAAATATTTTGAACATACTTGAATTAAGTTATAAAAATAGGATCAACATTAGATAAGTAAACAAAAATGATGTGTAATATCTCCCAAACTGTATTTTATTGTTAGTGTTCAATGAACCAGAGTTTCATTGCTGTTGCCTCAACAAAATATACATGCTTTGAATTTGATTATAAAACATTTCTAACATAGAAAAAAGATACAACAAAAAGTGATTTTCCTGTCAACTCACTTCACAGAAAGCATTATAAAAATTGTGTAGGCTTCCATTAATGGTTAATTCAGTCCCATTCAGATGAAACCACAATCCTGAAAATTTATTTTTGGTCCACTCCCAAGCATATCTCCAAGTTAAATTTAACTTTGTTCCAAATAATATACGATATTGTTTGCCCTACTTTATATTTCGTATATTGGGTATTTCCTACTGCGTATTATTTCTAACTCAATACTGTCTTTTGGAGATAATAACACAAATTGCTTCAGTTCATTAACTTTCAGTGCTGTATTATACACATAGCATAAAAATTACTTCCATGAATATCCTGGTACGTATCTCCTTATGTACATGTGCAAGAGTTTCTCTTGTGTACATTATAAGAATTTAAATTTCTGAGACAATGGCTATGTGAATCTCATTTAAGATATGTTCTGTTAAATTCTCTCCAATATGGTCATTCTAGTTAACTTTCTTCCCATCGGTCTTCAGCAAAATACAGTTTTGTTTTATATCACTGCTAACATGTGATATTATTGGACTTTACAATGCTTGCCAGTCTATGTGATTTGAACTCTCTGATTAAGTATCCCTGTGTGTGTGAGTGTGTGTGTGTGTGTGTGTGCGCGCACAGTGGGGGAGGGGGTTGTTAACCACTCTTATGTTTCTTCTTCTTTAAATTCCCAGTACACATTTTTTTGTCAATTGTGCTTTTGGGTAATTATTTTTTTTCTTATTTCTATGTTTGATTCTTTATAGCTTCTAAGTACTAAATTTTGAGTTATACATCTAGGCAAAACCTCTCCCTAGGCATTCCTCATCATTCTCCCTGTTTAAGGGTATCTTTGGATGGATAGAAGGTTGTAATTCTAATATACTCAGATTTATCGTAATTTTCCATTTGCTCCATGCTGTTTGGATTTAAAAACTATTTTTCCACCCTAAGTACAAAAATATCCTTCAATATGTCTTGGAAAAGTTTTAAAGTTGTGTTTTTCACATTTAGATATATATTCTACTTAGATGGATTTCTGTGTTTGATATGAGGTAGCAATTTAATTTCTTTTTTTCCCACTTACTCATATTGTTCAGCCATGCATGCAAGATAACTTTTTAAAAATATTTTATCCTGTATGCTTAGTTGATTTTAGTGGTAATATTAGTCCAGGTACCCATATACTCCACTACCAGAAACAATTGCTTGCTAAAATTATTTAACAAATCCTATAATGGTAGTACTCTGTTCTACCTTTAATTACCTATTCTATGTGAACTACCATTGTTGTCTAGACCTATAACAAATTATTTAAAGACAATCATCAGTATTTTATAATTTTCAATCACTTCTAGATATCAAAATCTCTGTGAAATTTAACCCCCTATGAGTGTTATAATCATGAGTGAGGCAGTTGATTTACCAGATCTTATGAAATTAAGAAAGTTTTACACCAAGGTAACCGCTGGGCTGGGTTCTGCAACCTAAATGGACATGAGTGAACTCAGAATGAAGGACCAGCCCAGGCAGAGGGAATGTCGCAGGTGGCGCAAGTTCACAAAGTCCAGGGAGCTTTCAGTGAAGCAGGAAGAGGCAGGAGGTGAAGATGGGGTAGATTCTCAAGATCCTGAATGTCTTCTTGAGGAATCTTGACATTATGTTACTGGCAAAACAGAATTATGTATGAGTTCTAGGAGGGAAGTTACATATTAAGATTTGTACATTAAGAAAAAAGTTCTGATAATAGAGTGCATATGTGTATGTGCATCTGTCCATGGCAAATCTGGAGAGATTGGAGTCTGGAGGCGGGGAAAACATGTTTATAATGATGCAGCTATTCCAGCTAAGAGTTATCAAACTCTTGGCATTTCTAAAGTAATGCCAAAGAGTAAGAGGTGATCTAAATATATTCAAGAATAATATAGGGAAGAGAAGCACCTACATTTGGTGAAAACTGAATGTGGTGAATGAGAATGGAGGAGTATTTAAGAAGTCAACCTGGTTTCTTCTTTGAATAGATGATTGATAGTAGACAGATAGTTGATAGTGTGGCAAACAGCAGGCCTTATATGATGAGTGAAAGCTGAGATAAATCCAGTTCACCAAATAATTACTGAGGGCCTGTTATTTGTCAGTCTCTAAGAATTAGTAGTATACACCTCCTAGAATGCAAAGTTAAAGTATACATAACAGTGTTGCTGATGTGTATGAAATAATATTTCCTCAATGCTGTTGGATGGCTCTTCTTTCCTAATGAAATCAGAAAAGTAAAAAAGAACTTTCATTACAGGTATAATGGAATAGTAAATTCTAGATGTAATGATAAATTCTATAGAGTGCTGTGAATATTTGGAGTTTATTCTTTGAGGTGCAATGGAATTATACATTTGGTACAAATCCATTAAGATAGACCAGACGCGGTGGCTCATGCATGTAATCCCAACACTTTGGGAGGCTGAGGCAGCAGATCACAAGGTCAAGAGTTTGAGACCACCCTGACCAACATGGAGAAGCCCCCATCTCTAATAATATACAAAATTAGCCAGGCATGGTGGCACATGCCTGTAATCTCAGCTACTCAGGAGGCAGAGGCAGGAGAATTGCTTGAACCTGGAAGGCAGAGGTTGAGGTGAGCCAAGATTGTGCCGTTGCACTCCAACCTGGGCAATGAAAGTGAAACTCCATCTCAAAAAAAAAATTAATTAATTAATTAATGTAAAAAAATTAATCTGAAGGAAATTCACAAAGTGCAGTCACTTGTGAATGGTTTGATGTGGGTGATATTGAGCTTTTCACTATGTTTTATCCATCTTTTCTATGTGTTCTATTATAAACATACACACATTTTATATTCAGAAAAAAAGTGACTCATGCTTGTAATCTCAACACGTTGGGAGGCTGAGGAGGGCGGATCACGAGGTCAGGAGTCCAAGACCAGCCTGACCAATATGGTGAAACCCTGTCTCTGCTAAAAATAGAAAAATTAGCCAGGCGTGCTGGCATACACCTTTAGTCCCAGCTACTCGGGAGGCTGAGGCAGAAGAATTGCTTGAACACGGGAGGAGGAGGTTGCAGCGAGCTGAGATCGCGCCACTGTACTCTCCAGCCTGGGAAACAGAGTGAGACTCTGTCTCAAGAAAGAAAAAAACAAACAAACAAACAAACACAAAAAACAGTTTTTTTTAAATTCTGAATTTTTTGAATGACATGGTCTCCCCAAAAATATTCATGCCAGGTATTTTTGTTAATGAGTGAAAGATAATTTTAGCTGTGTAATACATGCCTGACTTCTCTTACATACAATTACTTTTCTGTAGGTTAAAATCATGGAACAATGTTTCTCCTGGCTTCTGTCTTGACACAGGACTTTTTGCAGTAAACTCTGTTATTATTTTCATTATTTTTAAAGAAATAATTCCAGAATAGACATTCTTTGGGGCAAAACTTGGGCTGCTTTTCATCATTATGAAGATATGTTGAATGATTCTATTTTTTCACAAATTTTCATTGACAAAATGCTAGAGACTTGAATATTTTTAAACAACCTGTTAATCTCCACTTATGAAAAATGTCTAATGCTATCCTGGGAGACCACCATCTGTCAACACCTGATCTCACATTACTCCTACTGAGAAATAGATGATGCCACATTGTTGTCCAGTAATGCACATGCCTTCCTTCCCTTACTAACCCTGAAACTGACAAAGATGACTGGACTTTGCTCATGCTAACATCCCATTAGCTATACACTGCCCACTTTAATTCACTCTGCTTGATGGAGAAGTGGCCTCTTAAAAGCCACTCAGTGCAAGCTTTATAGTCACAGGAATGGAGCCAAAAATAACTTATTTTCCACCGACTGTGCAAGTAGTATTAAAGGTGTATCGTCTCATGACTTTGTTGAAGGCAGTCCTGCTGGAGCTGGGAGCTGCACGCTCTCCTTAATCAAGAGCCCACTGTGAGCTGGGCCTATAAAGTCATTGGGTAGCCCCTGCCAGCAATTAACACACAACATGCTGACCATTCTTGGCAAACCTGAAGTAGGATTCTGGTGCCAGAAAGGCAAGATCAATCTTGAAAAGAGTGTGGCCATCTGTTGGCACTGCCCATTCTTCCCGCAGGGCTTAGAGATGGCACTAACACCCAAAGTGCCTGCTTGAATGGATAGCGTTGCATTTAAATTTTTAATTGTAAAGAGGAGTTTTTTTTTGTTTTTTTTTTTTTCTATTTTGAGGTTTTGCTCCTCCCCAGTTCTACAAGATGAAAAGTCCAGGCTTAAGGCATTAAACCCCACAAAATGTAAGTCTTTCTGCAAAACATTATCAAGAAGTCTTTTAATTGGCTGATGAGAAACCAATCCATTAGGATTTGTCTGGCAATGATAGCAGAAGTCAAAGCGATAACACGTCTAGTACAGTATCACTTGACCCCAGGCTTCCTCTCAGGCTACTAAACTCAGCAAAGAAAAATACAAGACACCCCCATCAAATTTGAATTTTAGATGAAAAACAAATATTTGGAGGTGGGCATACGTATACTAAAATATATTTATTTTTATCTGAACTTCAGAATTAATTAAGAGTCATGTGTTTTATCTGCAATCCTATCCTAGGCTCACCTTGTAAGGTCTGTTTAATGGAACATGATACTCACCCTCTTCCTACCCTCATGGTATTTAAAAACTATTCAGGAATTTTTTTTTTAATTTTATACACACACACACACACACACACACTATGAAGCACATAAATGTCATTACTTTTACAAATACAGCTTGATAATCTTTATATACATACACCATACAGATTAAGATGTAGGACCACTCCATCATTTGATGAAGGTCCCTAGTGCCCCTTTCCAGTCATTACCCTCTCTGTTTCCCCCACTGATGTAATCCCTGTTTTTCTAGTCCTAAAGATTAGTTTTTCTTTCTCCTCATAAACCTCACTTAGGTGGAATCTGATAATATGCACCTTTTGGGTAAGGTTTATTCTATTCAACAAAATATTCATGAAATTCATGCCATCCTGCTGTGTACAACAATATTTTGCCCTTTTAAATTTATTTAATTGTATCAGTACGGCAAAATTTATTTGAGCACTCACCTGTTGCTGAGTATTTATGTTGTTTTCAGGCTGGGACTATTAGCAATACAGCTCCCACAAAGATTCTAATGCATGTGTTTCGAGATGCGTGTGTGTATATATGTTTATATATGCATGTATGTATATGCATACCTGCATATGCACATATTTAATGAATAAATATGGTTATTGAATAAAATATCCAAATGTTGAATAAAATATCAAAATTTAAGGACACTGAGTGTTTTATCCTTTCATTTAATAGGAAATTATTCCTTTTTCTTTCAGAAATACAAATGAATAGTCTTCTTGGGGTAAGAGCGAGTCAGCTAGTTCTCGCTCCACTATTTTTTCAAATCAGAGTATTGTTTCAGAAGATGAATTAAATAAAAATCCTCTTAACTACTGGATTTTATAATTCTAAAATTTTGTTAACAACAGTAGAGCACGAAATACTAGAAGCTCAAAAATAATGCCCATTACAGCCAACATTTGAGAGTAGAGTTATTGGTTTTGAGTAATTTGAGAAAGAAAAATACATGTCACTGACCAAGGGTGGTCAGAGAGCATCTCATGGCTTGCTCCAGCAGCACTTTCCAGAAGTCCAAGTGGGCATTGCTACCTTTTCGGTTGCCATTACCACTTCATTTAACTGCCATTGTTAATGGCACTTCTGCTTAGATTACCAGTCCTGGCTGGGCACAGTGGTTCACACCTGTAATCCCAGCACTTTGGGAGGCCAACGAGCGGGGGGACCAGCAGAAGTCAGGAGTTCAAGACCAGCCTGGCCAACATGGTGAAACCTCATCTCTACTAAAAATACAAAAAGTAGCCGGTAGCCGGGCATGCTGGCATACACCTGTAATCCCAGCTACTCTGGAGGTTGAGGCAGGAGAATCACTTGAACCCAGGGGGCAGAGGTTGCACTGAGCCGAGTTCGCACCACTGCACTCTAGCCTGGGCGACAGAGTGAGACTCTGTCTCAAAAAAAAAAAAAAAAGTGTGTGTGTGTGTCCTATATGGTAAAGAATATCCTTTTTCTCTCAACACAAAGTTCTGCAGTAGTTTCCTTACATGTCAACAATGAGATAATTTACTACAAAATAGGAAAGAATTGTACTTTCACCTCACATGAACATAAACGTATTCTTGTCTTTTGTATTTCTTTGTTTATACTTTAGCATTTTCTATATATTTTGTTGTAATAAAAAAGTTAATATATTTTTTAAATTTTCAAAGAGATAATTATAATTATAGTATCAACCACTAATATAAGTTTTATGCTGTCCCAGGAACTGATTCCAGTATATGTTAAATTGCGTTACAAGAATAACAAACTAGACATAGATTTTTATTATTATTATCCACACCTTTCTGATGAAAAATCCAAGGTATGAGCTGTTAGGTTAAGTTGGCCAACATTTCTCAACTAGCTAGTGGTAGATTCAGATTTATAAACCCAGTGTGTTGATCTTCAGATTTTCTACTCTTAAGGTGAACTATGTTTGGTTTGCTTAAGTATTTTTAAAAAATAAAGGAAAAAGAAGAGAAACTTTCACCACAAAGGGAAACTCTACAGATACAACTCAGACATCAGAAATGAAGATTCATTTCCTTCAATCACTGCAAGTGCAATGAGACAGAATCATTTTCTCTTCCATTCCATATATCATTCCTAAGATATTGGCTAAAATGGCAATGATAATAATGTATATGGAATTATGAATTTTTTTCCTACTAAATTTGACTGAAATAACCAACTATTTCTCAATAATGGGTCTAACATTAATTGCACAGACAGAACTTTTCCCATCCTTGATGCTTTATGTACATTTTAATGTATTCTTTAAAACAAGATAATAGGTTTTTCAAGAAATCCTATGACTCATCCAATTTTCTAGATGGAAAAATGAAGCCCCAAAACAATGCACTGTAGAGCACAGATACGCAGTCAGTAGTGATCTCAAATTTGGGGGAATTATTGAGATACTGAAAATTAAAAGTTCATACACACATAAATTCAAGAAAAGATTAGAAAAATGGTTCTTCATTCATGTTACTATTTATTTAAAGGCCTATATTGATAAAACACTATTTTAATATCCTTCCTCTGATTTATTCTCATTTTCTATTTCTTATCATCAGACTGAGTCCCAAATAGTGCAGCTGCATATCCAGCAGAGATTTCTACCCACCCCATCATCTCGACCAATGGACTTGAGCAGGATCATAAATGCATGTTTTGCTAAGGCAAGAATGTCAGCCAGGCCCACAATTTTGCTTCATTTTTTCTATTATTCAGAAATGATAATAAATATTCTGGGAATGTAAGAAACACTTTAAGCATTTTTCCACAGTAGGAGTATAGAGGACCCTTGAAGATACAGGGGTTAGGAGTGCCAATGCCCCTGCACAGTAAATAATTCATGCATAACTTTTGATTCCCCAATAACTTAACTAGTAATACATTACTGTTGACCGGGATCCTTACTGATAATATAAACAGTCAATTAACACATATTTTGTATGTTATCTGTATTATATACTGTATTCTTACCATAAAGTAAGCTAGAGAAAAGAAAATGTTATTAAGAAAATTATAAGGAAGAGAACATATATTTACTATTTGTTAAGGTGTAGTGAATCATCACAAACGTCTTCATCCTTGTTTTTTCACACTGAGCAGACTGAGAAGGAGCAGGGGAAGAAAAGGCTGGTCTTTCTGTCCCAGGGGTGATAGAGACAAAAGAAAATCCAAGTATAAATGGACCCACATGGTTAAAACCATGGTGTTCAAAGGTCAACTGTATTTGACATTTATATTATGCAAATACAAGTTTTGTGATATTTTGTAATGCCCAGCAACCATCAGCCGTTTGGTTCTCACTCACTTAATTTTGGTTTTATTCAGATGGCACTTGGGCATCAGTGATCTAAAGAAGATGATCCCCTCTCTGAAATCCAGAGAATAAATCATGATTAGTCTCTAAAGCAGTAGTGTCAATTCCATTATTCTTTGCTAAGGATGGCTTTAGTTTAATGAACACCATTTGGCCCAGTAAGCCATAAGAAGTCTCATGCCAACTTCTGGAAAAGATGTATTTTTCTTACAAAAGGACGTTAGTGTAATAGCTGGTGAAATCTAAATAAAATATAGAGTTCAATCCATAGTAATACAGGATACCAATGATGTTGTCTGAGTTTTGACAAATATGCCATTGTGATATAAGATGAATAGCTGGGGGAAAATTGAATCTGGGTCTGAGTTTTGGAAAACTTAGCTTTGTAACTTTTCTGTAAATCTAAAATTATTCCCAAAATTTTTTATTCAAAAAAATCAGATCATGGCCTATAACTAAAGAAAATTAAGAAAGTGGATCGGACAGATTTGGGTTTAGGGCAATCCTGGACTATGACATTCTTGGGTCTAGGAGACCCAGAATACTGGCTGCTACTCCTTAGAAGATAACCCAAAGTAAAAGCAAGTAAACAAGACCATCTTTGACCTTATCTGGGAGCCCAATTGATATGATCTTTCTTGCTTTTAAGTAATTCAGTATGGAGATATATTAGACAAGTTTAATTTTAATTTTGATAACAATTTACTCAAGCAAAATGATTGCAAGGGCATTGTCAAAAATGAAGATATTTGTACTACTGAGACAACCTCTTTTCTTTCTTTCTTTTCTTTTTCTTTTTTGGAGACAGAGTCTTGCTCTGTCGCCCAGGCTGGAGTGCAGTGGCCGGATCTCGGCTCACTGTAAGCTCCGCCTCCCGGGTTCCCGCCATTCTCCTGCTTCGGCCTCCCGAGTAGCTGGGACCACAGGCGCCGCCACCACGCCCGGCTAGTTTTTTTGTATTTTTTTAGTATACACGGGGTTTCACCGTGTTAGCCAGGATGGTCTCGATCTCCTGACCTCGTGATCTGCCAGCCTCGGCCTCCCAAAGTGCTGGGATTACAGGCCTGAACCGCCGCGCCCAGCAGACAACCTCTTTTCTTAAGTGTACTTTAATAGCGTTTCTACCACTTGCACATTCTAGACATTGAAGGCACATGGTAATAACTATTTCTGTTAGTTATGTTGGTTGCCATGGTTACTCTGCAGCTGTGATGTAACAAAGAACATTATTAAGACTTTTTATGAAGTGGCAAATATAGCTTAGCCATGCAAAAGTGTCATTAATAACTTCAAGGGGGAAATAGATGAATGTATTTATATTGGAAATTCAAAAAACATATATAAAAGGGTAAAACTATGTGCCCTTGAGAAATAGGATTTCCTTTCTGAAATGAGAACATTTTCAGAATCATTATGGTAATCATTGTTTTGCATTCAGTGGGTGAATGTATTTGCATAGTATGGCACTTAATAATATATATATACAAAAGGTATAGGGCAGAAGTAACAAATGTATTATACGTGAGGAACAAAACAAAGTTTACCCAAGTGTTGTCCCCGAGGTTGCTGAACGTATCAAATTCTTCCATATACTTGCCAGTGTATATTCACACACTCTAGGATTGAAAAACTGTGGTGTTTTGAGCCACTGTTCTTGTTCCCCAGGGCTCTTAGGTAAATTGCCTTAGGAAGAGCAGGTAACCAACAACATCTGAAAAGTTTGAGTTTTAATAAATCTTTCATTTTGCCCTTCTCAACCTTCATTGAACGGCCCTTTGACATGTGATATGCTAGCATATTAATCGCAATAAGCTACTGCACACTAGATGCCAAGTGTCAGGACCTTAATACCCAAAATATATTCTTCCTGCATAAATGGGAACTTGACTCTCTTTGTCCTTAGTTCTTTGAGAGGGCTGATGTCATAACTTGACTATAAAGAAAAAATAATGCAAATACAGCTATTTATTTAATTAGTAACAAGGGTAAAATCCTTCTAATTCAACTTCATCAGAGGTCAGTTTGGGGTCCCTATCATAGAACAAGCGGATTTTAGGGACTGGCTTAATACTGATCTCTAGACTTCAATTTCCCACTAATAAAGAGTAATATAATGTAGTGTAAGACTTTGTATTTGTTCAGATATTTTAACTACTGAAGAACTAATATGCAACAACTGAATAAATAACTCTGCACTCACTGTTATAGCAGCACTGATGACCTCTGATGGAGAAAAGGATCAACCGTATCCAAATCAAAGGTGGAAATGGGCTATTACCATTCAGAGAATCAAAACTAGAAAGCTTCTTTCTACTTTATTATTGACTAATTTACATATGAGTGTAGAAGATATAAACATCACATGTGATCAATTTTTAATCATGACCTTAGAAGAATCTAATCTGTTAAAAAGGAAAAATAGAACCAATCAAATAAAACATAATGAAAGGGTTTGAAAGGAAGCCAAGTATCTGAAAGTTCCAATCTTAAAAAAAAAAAAAAATTATTAACAAGTTTTATTTCCTAAAGTGACTGCTATAAAGTAGCATTATATTACTTTCTAGAATTTTCTACTGTAGTTATCAAATGTAACCTTATATTTTCAGTTCTTTTTGTGCCACTACAACTAGACTCAAAATGGGAGCATTCAGAATCAGATTCAATATAGTCTTGTTTCCCCAGTGTTGAGCAAAGTATGGGTATTTAGAAGACATTTTAGTTTATGACATAAAGTGAAGGAGATAGGTTGAGCTCATATGAATTGCTTCAGTGTTTTTGGTGGCAGTCAGTAATTTAGGAAGCTAACTTTTCACATTAGTGTTTTTTTATTATTCAGAAATTTTCTGAGAAGGTGTTGATCCAGCTGATATGTGCTGGCCTTTAGAACTGCTTTTTACCTCCTTTCTCAAATGCTGTTACTTGAAGACCTCTAGTCATATCCTGGGAAGTTTGGCCTCTGACTTCTTAGTTCCCTGAATAAACATCATAATGGCAACTTCCTTTTCCAAATTGAAGCCTTCACTTTCAGAATTTTAATCCAGTTAGTCCTTTCCCTACAGTGTGTAATCAATACTCAGGGATTAGTCTGTCTTTCTCGAAGAGTCTTCATTATAAAACTTACTAGCTTGGTGACTTCCCCACCTGAGCTCACTTCCTAGACAATAGATGAGAAAACCCTCTTTGGTTATTGCCCAATTAATTAGAATTTACTGTTGGGTTTTGATTAATTTCGGTTGGTGACAATTATTAAGCCACTTGGCTTTAACTAATACAAAATGTGACAAAGTTTGAAATTAGGTAAAGGAGACTAAATTTTCATTTTCGTAGGAGAAATTGAATTGTGCACATATACAACTAGGGGAAAGTTATCAACATAGCATTTGGAAAAGTGTTCAAATTAAAATTTTCTACACGATTTTTACCAAAACACTTTTGTACATATATTACTTCCATATGCAAGACATTTTCTGTCCAACCACTAATCAGTCTTGGTTTTTACTTTTCAACTTTACACTATAACTTAGGAAAACCTTATTTACAATAGATAACACTAAAAGATTATTAGATAAGGCTGGCACAATTGACTTCAAATGAACAACATTATCGACTGGTCGCTGGACTCATTGAGAGTTCCACCTACAAAGTCTGGTTTCTTTTGCTGTCATAACTAGATGTAGCCATTATTGATGTCAGGGTACAACACATCATCCTTTGTGGACTCCTCTTTTCTGGGCGATGAGATCTTTTTGGTCATGTTTGTATTGCAGCTGAAATGTCCACTATCTCCAGTTTAATCACTTATGGGAAAGAATGAATCAAAAATATTGACTGTGTATTAGTGGCCCAGGGGAAATCTGAGAACTCTCTTTTGACTCCTACAATAAAAACATCTTTCAGTTTTTAACTTCTTGTTATTTAAATAGCAATTGATTTGTTTAATATCTTATATTTTCTGTTGGCAAAGAGTAAATTAACAGGCATTTGTGAAAAAATTATGCACATAGTTCATTATTTATTTGAGTTGAGATTGATATGTAGGAGCATTATCCAGCTGAGTACACCTATGTAGAATTGTTGATATAAGAAAAAATAATAAGCAAAACAGGATTTCATTAAAACTATGTGGAATTTTATTGTACAGCAAACATTTTTGTTAACTCTACCATAGTTGCCAAATCCTGTGATTTCAAGAAAAAAAAAAAAAATAGGTCAGAAAGGGAAGGAAAGTATAGTTATACATAAGCCTTGTCTCTTTAACCCATTTATTAAGGAAAACAATCCCTTTGAACATAAAAGTCTACCGAATATCTCCTCAAAATGTGTAATTGGAACATATTCTTAAATTTATAACAAGAAGTAAAATTGCTTGAGGAAGGCAAAGAACTCCAGGCAGTGTTCCTTCACAGCAACAGAAGAAGCCTCATCAGCAGCCCAATATTTAAAAATTAAAATCTCCACTGGAGCCAGGGGCTATGCTCACCAAATAACCAATAAAAGGCAGTTGTTAACTGCTGGGAAAATAAATTGCTGAGGGAAGCATGTGACAAAGGCAATTAAAAACTTTCTTTTTCTAACCACAAAATGTCCTGCCCCAGAAAAATGTAGAGAATATAGTAGAAAAGACTGTGCTCATAAATAACTTTTTTTCTTTCTCTGACAGCTCTCTGAAAAATATCTTTCCTTTTCTCCTAGGGACATATTTATGTTTGCAGTGCTTTAAAGCTTGACTCAAATGTAGCTGCTAACAAAGCATCTCTTTGCCTCTCAAGCTCTCGTGGACTCTCTCGTCTTCTAATTGCCCAGTGAAAGTGCGGCATCAAGATGCTTGGGCAACAGCTAATCGTTCATAAGTGCTGGAAGCAGGAGAGCTTTTACAGAATGAACAGCAATCAAATATGGTAAGCAGATGGCTGCTCCACATTGTGAGGGCTACCACCAAAGACTCCCTTCATTTAGAATGTGCCAAAAAGCCACGGATGGCTGTATTAACACAATTTTTTTTAATAGTTAAATGGATCTTTATATTTAACTAAAATTTTGAAAAGCTTGTACAGGCACATTTTGTCCTACAACAATCAGTCTTCCTAATAAAAGATCTTTAATACTGTCTGCATCTCAAAATTCCTTTATCATTCTCAGAAAGTGATTCACTGTATGACTGAGTCTTAATGGATTAATAGCCGTAAATGAGTGCTTGCAGTGGGCGAAAGGGAGCCACATTCCATGAAGTTACCATTGTTTTGAAAGTTTTTACTCTTTTAGAATTTGAATACTCTTATGAAGTCACAACCACAAAGGTATGCTGAATAAAAAAGGTATTTTTTCTTGTTTTATATAATAAAGTAAGCATTTTAAAACTATAGTATTATTTAAATTATAAGGCTTTATATTTTCTCTACGATTTTCTATACCAGTGTAGTTGAAGGTGATCTGTTGTTATCCTGACAACTTGTAGCAAAGTGTATCACTACATATTTGTTAACTGAGAGGCAGAGGAAGTAGAATCTTTAAGCAAACTTAAAATAGGAAGTACTCTGTTGTGTAATAGTCTGGTAGGTTAGCACCAAAAAGTGGAGACAGGAATTTGAATAAGATTAGCACTGAATACATTATTCCTTGGGCGTATAATTTATAATTATTAAAACATATATGTAATATTTCAGGTGAAAAATATTTTGGATTACTAGATTCATCATGCTTTTTTTGCTATTATTATAATTCATAGGAAGAATTCTCTGACTATGTGACTGACTCTTTAAAGAAAAATAGAGATAAACAAAATGTATTCTTTTGTTGTTGGGGCTTGCAAGACCTCATCCTTATAGCAGTTTAAGGAATTAAATTGTTAAAAAATAATATGGGTGGTATGATCAGTAGGCATTCTTTTTTTTCTAATTTCTCTACAGAGAAGAACTTCAGTAATTTAGAGTGTAAGAATTAGTGTTGCATTTTGGAGAGATGCATATTTACTCAAGCTTCCTATTGCAAATCCTAGAGTTTGACCATAAATCTTAACACAAAACTGTTCTTTTCAGGTACACATTTGCATAGCTCCTTTATTTTAACCTCTCATTTGCAGTCCTCAAATAGGTCATCAGTTTGCTAATTGCTCACCACAGCCTAGGTTTTAATCACCTGATCCATCAACTGGCCTTCTCACACTTTCTTTATTCATCTTGTCAGTAAGTGACATTCTTGGTAATGAAAACAACAAATCTATTGATAGCATCCCTCCATGGAGTGGAAGGCATCCTATATTAGTTCTGTCTTGGAAACCAGTCTATTCTATTACAATTGACCTTCTCTTGCTGATTACCACACAAATCATAGTCCTTTACCCCCCTCCCCATCTATTAGAGTATTTCTCCTGCAGCCTTTCAATTGCCTGACTGCAGTTGGTAATTGGATTCATGTTTGAAGCCCAGCACTGGAAGGAAAAGCCTGGAATAATTCAAATGGAACACCCTGGCCTAAGGCTGAGACCATATGTTATAGTCAGATTTGTGTCAGTGAAGCTTATTGCTTTAGCAAGAAGAAAACCCATTCAAATGTCATAAAATTTTGTTTTATTTTAGTAGTTAATTTATTTAGAGATGTTAATATAAGGCAATGTCCACAAAATTGTAATAGTAAAGGGATGGATAAATTACCTGACTTTGTAAAATATTTCTTTAAAAAATACTTGATAAATTGTCTTGCCTCTCCTCCTGAATCTCATACTTTGCCACAAGTAGCTTTGAATTATGTAATGTAAAAATTAGAGACCATGGAAAAGCCAGTTATTTGGCAACTAGCCTTCCTCCAGCACTCATTTCTCAGCATACATTTATAAGAATCCCACTTTTGCATTACCTTTGCAAATTGATGAGTTCTTTTTACTCTGTTATTAAAAGGGCACATATTACCTTACTAAATTTACAGTAAGTGACAAAATAGTGTACACACATGCACACATACACACATATACACATACCATTTATAAAATAGGTTGCCATTACTTTTAATGGCAAAAACCACAATTACTTTTGCATCAGCCTAGTAGAAATACACGTGAAAGTGACTAAACTCCTTTATTCTTGTGTGTCACTGATAAATTTGTAGTCACCTATCGATCCAACCTCCCTGTCCCTGTCTCCTGTTCCCTAATATGTACTTTAAGAAAGATTTTTTATAAAATCTGAAATGCAAGAGAGAATTTTTCTCTCCAGAGAGAGAGAAAACTGCTCTCTAGAGAAACAGCAGGTTTTTTTAAAGTCTCCAAATTATTCTTTCATGTAATTGGGCCATGACTCCATTATTAATATAAACCTTAGTGATGTACATGAATTTATATGAATTACTCAATAATAATTGACCTATGAGTGGATCATTCAAATACCCACTGCATAACTTCTTGAGTGAAGTAGGCATGAATTATCTCATCTGTCCCATTTTGCAGATAGACAAGTTGAATCATGTAAGCAAGTCCTTCAAATAATTCAATAAAAAGATTAAAATATGAAATCCTATCTCTTCAAACTTAATTATAAAACACTGGTCCAGTCTTGCCGTAAGTGCAGCCGTGGCAACAATTATCAGTTACCTTACAGATGGAGAGAAATAAATGAGCCATTTCTATTTATATAGGACTTTTTAATTATTTTTGTACATATATTTGAATGTGCATATAACTGACTCGTAAGAAGTCAAAACATTTCAAACAAATAGTGATGCAAGTGTGTACAACTTCACAAAATTTCTAGCGCGTATGTCTAGGTGCTAGAAATAAGTGTAATTTTATAAATGTGCTCAAAATGTAGCCACTACCTGCTACTCGCTTCATTCTGAGAACGAGGCGGCATCAATTTTCAAAGTGACAAAGAGTTTCACTCTTTTTCTAAGTTTTATTTTTTCTGGCTCATAAAATAACTTTTCATTCAGAAGCTTTTAAGTGTCAGAACTTAAAAGGCTTCTGTTTCTGGGTTTGGCATCTAGAGAGTAAAACAAGTAGAAATTAATGAAAGACTTCATATTTATATAATATATAAAATGCTTTCCTACTAGATCCTATGAAACATTGTTTGGATATCTGTACTGGCCTCAGTAAGAGGTATATGCTTTTCAGTTTCATGCATAACTTTATGATGATATAATCAGATCATCACATTACTTTTGAAGTTCATTTTGTAATCAACATCCCCACTTACTCCTCTCTTGTGATGTTTAGGAGTTTCCACATTTGTGTTGAATATAAAAAACTCAATTTCTTATAAATAAATTCAGTCAAACGGCAACTTAAATATACTTTCATTGAGCACATTTATTCCCTCTTTTGTACCAAAAAGTATTCTAAACTACTAAAATCCTATATTTAATTTCCATATCTACTCCAAGCTTGACGTTTTGCAGAATCTAGTGGAAAAGCAGTTTTTCATTTCTCTCTTTTAAAATTAATTGGTGCTCATTCAACAAAGTGTAAAGTAATATGCAAGTTTCAAAGATGTGTTGGTAGGACTTGAAATTCATAAACGAAGTTAGAGTGAATCTTTAATTTTCCAAAAATACATCTATTGCCCGTGGCTGATTTCTTGACAAGTTAAAAACAAGTTAGGGGAAAAAAGCTTGCGGCAGAAATTTGAGTATTCCTCAATACCATAAGCTTTGAGGAGCACTTAAAGATTTTGCTTCAAATGTCCAATACTGCTATTCTAAACAATATTGAAGGAATGTTGGCTAATTACTGTCAATACTTTCTACTATATACAGAACTTAAAATCTGTCTCTAATTCTATTCTGGGCTTCATACTTTACAAATGGTGCCAACTTCCTTTTTTGAGAATCTTCTGTCTTTCAAAGTCTAGATTATTATTCTCATTTTCTGCTTTATCTGAAATTCTTCTATTCAAAAACTTATAAAAATTTACAGGATTTTTGGAATTGAAATTCACAACAATTCTAAATGATTTAAAAATAATGGGCAGGAAAAGGTGAGATGTAACCTGATGAAGAAGCCACAAGTTCTAACTAAAATAGAAATCTGCCTTGAGAATTTGGAGGGATTTTGTTGTTGTTGTTGTTTTTGTTTTTTGTTTTTTGTTTTTGAAATGGAGTCTCGCTCTGTCGCCCAGGCTGAATTGCAGTGGCGCGATCTCGGCTCACTGCAAATGAGATTTTGGAGTTTTGATCTCCGTCCTCATTATTTATACTTTCCCTGGACCTGTTACTTGATACCTGATACTCATCTGTGAAATGGTACAAAGAGGGAGAAGCATTATTTCACTAGAACATTGTAAAAATAGTACAAGATATGTGAAACACAGGATTTTTGTCTGCTATCTTATGCTTACTGATAAGCAGGAATTGCTACTTATAAACAGTTATGCTTACTGATAAGCAGTAAAACAGAAAGACTAGAGAAGTTTATAGCATCTATTGTGAGTCAAAATGAGAGTGGGAAAACCTAAAGTGACACTCACAAATTAGACAAACTTCCTTTGGAGTTTCAAACTTCCTTTGGAGAGGAGACGAATTAGGTCATACTCTGGAGACTTAAGGAAGTGAGCAACTACTAAGGAAAATACAAACAAAATATACGCCTTATTTGAAGTACAGAATACAAAGGTAAGCTATGATTTGCTTTACACAATAAATATCTACATTGAGAAAAATAAAGGGGAAAGTATAATGTAAGAGTTGTCTTTATATACAGAGTCGGTTTGAATTCTCCATTACAACTGACCAAATATGCAAGAAACATCATCTTAATAGCTCAAAATTCTAACCTGATATTCACTGCTTAACTAATGGCAGCTTACTTAAATTGAAAGGAGAGTATTCAGGAAGTAATAAACCATATCTGGAGAGATAGTCCTAAAAGTGAAAAACTACAAAATGATAGTAGATATCACACACATAGTGTGCCATTTGGTCATAGACTATTTCCTCAAATAGTGGCAAATCTACCCTAAATATGGTAAATACATATTATATATTCTGTTAATTTTCATCATATGTGTTTGTCCCTGAGCAGAAAAACTACGTCTAACGCAAACCACTTAGGACCAATGTTAGGGCAATAATCTTTTACAATTATTCAATAGATATTCATAGATGCTTTAGTATTATAACACTCAAAGAAACGCCTTATTTTTCTAAGTAATACAACCATTATTGAACTCCCTATAAGAGGTATTTTGTGTTGAATTGACACTTGAAATAAACAAAAATATCCCTTTTCTAAAACTTCCTATAATATTTTGGGATGCATTTTTTAACTCTACTAAACTAAGAATAAGGTTTTATCAATTTTAATTGGCTATTTACAGTTAAGAGTATAAACATCCAATCCAGACACAAGTTTTAAAATGTGCATATTCTCAAAAAAGACAAATGTCAGTTAGAAATGCAGGACAGAGTTACCAAAAGAATTCCAGAGATCTGAGGCATTAGCTTTGCTTCATAATGAGTGATATTTTCAGATTTTATGGTAGACAAACTGCTTTCATAGACTTTCAAGTGGACAATGTAAAAGGTTTTAGAATCAAATCACAAAATCATAGTACTTTACAAATCTTCAATGTGGTATCTGGTTTAGCAGAATGTCTACTTCAGAGAAATGTATACATACACGTATACTCATTCCTAGGATGATTTCATAACCTCATTTAATAGAACATTCCAGTGTGTACATTCCTCTCCAATAAGTAAATAAATAAATCAATATGACAAAGAGGTCAAACAGTGTTATTAAATTATCTGCCAGTTTGGTTGTATCTCTCCAAAGACCAAGTTGAATAACTCGTGCTCTTTATCTTCTGGCAGAAATCCGAAAGTGAAGGAAAAGGAAAGAATGCTCTTTGAAGAGTGGGGATAGGAGAATTACTAATGCAATGGGTAGGTTGTCTAAAGATAAGCTTTATTTCTATCCTTTGCAGTAAGACTAATATTTATTAAAATATGTTTGAGGCTCTTCCAGTTCATACAAGGGCAAAAAGGCTACAGTTTTATGTTCTTGGCATATAAAAGATGATAAAAATAAAGATATTTTTATTCTAGAGGAAATAAACATTTCCACTAAGCTAATTTAGACACATGGGGCTACTGTATAGCATGAATGGACATAAAAATTTATGTTAAACTTGAAACTGACAAAATTCAAAAACCAGGCTGTTTTAAATCTTTAACTGTAAAATTGTTAAGGAGATATCATAGTATCCAAGATGAAGTTGAATGTTGAAATTGTAAATAGGCTATGAACATATGTTACAAATAAATGAGCTATAAGATTGGAAAAAAAATATGTAGTTCAATAAAGACACTAGAGTGAAAAAAAAAGATATGTGTATATATAAGCATATGCTTGGCACAGTGAGCTAGCTGATCACATTGGCTTCCTCAGGCTTTTAGGCATAAAGCTAGACTGCATTTTCCAGCCTCATTTGCAGTTAGATGTGACCCAAAGAAATGTTAATTGAAGCGATGTTATTGTTTCCATTCAAGGTGACTGCAATGGAAATGGCTCCCAAGACATGTGGAGTCATATGGTAAATGTGACAGACATAAAAGGGGAGACTGCATCCTAGGAGGACACCCTTTCAAGGAGCAACGCTATTCTTGATCTGTTACATAAGCAGAAATTACCACTCATTGTCTTACACTACTGAGACTGGGCCTATGTCCGCTACAGTACCTAGTGTTACCTTAACTCAGTGGTTCTCAAGCTTCAGCATACATCAAAATCAGCCGGAGAGCTTGTGAAAATACGTTAAAAGGCCTCGCCCCACCCCAGAGCTTCTGATTCAAGAACTCTAGAGCGACCCAAGTGTTTGCGTTTCTAACAAGTTCCCAGGCACTGCTGCTTTCGGCACCATACTTTAGGAACTGGTTCTTTGACTCGTATAATATGTTTAAGGTAAATATGTTATTATTTTAAACTTATTATTAGAACTTTGAGGTATAAAAGCATTTCTTCTCTTTCTTTTTATGACCCCTCCCCACAGTTATTTTGGTAACACTCATTAAAAAATAATTAAACTACTGTCAAAAATAGGTAACATACTTCAGAAATCCAGACCGATCTTAATTTTCTTACTTCTGTTCTTCATCTAATCAACAGTTATTCCTATATTAAGCCAAATGATACTTCTTCAAAGCACATTAATGAAGAATCATAATTATGAAAAGCTTTGTAAATTCCTACTTGGATAGAAGTTTTCAGGATTTCTATTCTGTTTTCCTTGACAGTCCACACCTTGGTCATGTCCTGGTTCCTCTAACTCACCCTAAACTTAGGTGAACCTTTTTTAGCATCCACTTTCCTCCTTCCCTTTCACTGTTTTCTCTTTCAACTCCAAGGCCCTTTAAATCTTGTCTGTGCTCTCCTGAGCTTTTGTAAATGACAGCGAACACAGCTACTGCCTTTCAGAACTTTCAAACCCCTCAGAAACTAAAATCTCCAATCATCGCTTGAGTTCTTGTTTCTTGCTCTCTCAGAACTTCCTCTGCCAGCCCATAAATATTTGATCACAATGAAATCGTTTAAAGATTCAAAATATTTGGTTTGTCACTTTCTTTAGAAGGTTTCAAAAGGAGCTATGTTTTCAACTAAACTATAGAAACAGCAAGAAAGGTATATATGTCTTTTCCTGGAAGATACTCTGCTACAGGTGATGAAACTGAATTCTAAGAATAGGTCCAAATCATTTAGTTAAAAAAAAGTACTAATAAGTCTCTCTGCCTACCTACCTACACACACACACACACACACATACACACACACACACACACATATTTAAATATAGAAATTGTTATTAGAAACAGAAGCGACAAATTTCTCTAAAGAAAATGATTGAAAATTAGCTATCTCCTCTGTAAAAGGGGATCATTAGAGTACTAAATCATAAAACTTTGTAATAATTGAGAAAAAGTGTATAAATTAGTGTCTGACAGATTGCACTCAAGAGCGTTGGCTACCACTACTATTATTACTTTGGACTCCTAAATGGGCATTGTAAGGAACAGCGACCACTACTGAAGATTAACAATGACCATGGCTCTCCTTTACTCTGGAACTCATTGGCTCAATCTTTCAAGTTATTGACGATGTGATCTTCTTTAATGTAGGGGACTCGGGCTTTACAAATCTGGAGGTTGATGAATTTGATGCTGTCAGACATTAAAAAATAGAAAAATAATTTCAGAAATAGCAAAAAAGGGTTTTTGCCTAAAAATGTAAGAGCTAGCTGGTACCTGGAATTATTTAAGCAGAAAAATTTTGAAAAGGAGTCTTCATTCCACAATTTTTCTTAAAGTTTAACAAAAGATATATGAATGGCTGCAGAGACTTTTTATTTTTTTATTTTTGGAACTGGCATTAGGAAGGAACAGACAGACGAGAAGAAAGTATGAGCCGCCCAAAGGGAATATGGAGACCCGGAACCTCTAAGCAGGAAAAGTGAACCATGAGTGGACTGGAGAAAAATTTTTTTTGTGATGATAGTTGTCTTTTTTTTTTTATTGTTTTTTCCTACATGGTTACGAACTTGGAGCTCTGTAATGGCAAGATTCCATAAGGCTTTGGCTTCTAAAAGCCCAGCCACATTATTATTAAACATTTTCTACAGACACTTTCACTCTCTATACTGGTTTTTTGTTGTTTTTGTTTGTTTGTTTGTTTTGTTTTGTTTGAGACAAAGTCTCTCGCTTGTTGCCCAGGCTGGAGTGCAATGGTGTGATCTCAGCTCACTGCAACCTCTGCCTCCTAGGTTCAAGCAATTCTCCTGCCTCAGCCTCACGAGTAGCTGGGATTACAGCCTTGTGCCACCATGCCTGGCTAATTTTTGTATTTTTAGTAGAGACGGAGTTTTACCATATTGGCCAGGCTGGTCTCAAACTCCTGAACTCAGGTGACCTAACCACCTCAGCCTCCCAAAGTGCTGGGATTACAGGCATGAGCCACCACTCCCAGCCTCTAAACTAGTTTTGAAGAATGCATTAATTTGTGCATAGGATAACAGAGATAACCTCATAGAACAAAGAAGTGTGAAGAAACTGCGGTTAAAAAAACTAGTTGTCTAACATTAGACCTTAGTTACTTTAGCATATAGGCAAAAGTAGACAACCATTTTAAATCTTGGTGATTTTTTAATGTAAAATTGCATTATCACTTTGATTTCCTATATTTAATTGGAATTAAATTAAATACTTTGATTAAATATTTTCCTTAACTTATTAATGAAAATATTAAGCAAACTTTTAAGAACACACAATTAGAGAAAATAATATAATTTAGAGGGAAAAAGAATAAAGAAAATAAAAACTAATACACAAACTGAAGCCAAGAATGAGGCCAATCCTTTGGGTATATACCCAGTAATGGGATGGCTGGGTCAAATGGTATTTCTAGTTCTAGATCCTAGAGGAGGCCTGGGGGAAGGATAGCTTTGGGAGAAACACCTAATGTAGATGACGGGTTGATGGGTCCAGCAAACCATCATGGCACATGTATACCTATGTAACAAACCTGCATGTTCTGCACATATGCTCCAGAACTTAAAGTATAATTTTTTAGAAAAAGAATGAGGCCAATCAATATACACACCATAAATAACTGTATACACTACTTTAACAGAGGAACAAATTTGGGAAGATTATAACTGATTTTTATGAGAATTCAAATGTGATAGTGTGTAAAAAAAAGTGTGTTAAATTCTGTATAGCACTATAGAAGTACTTCTTAGTTTTTAATAAAATAGTGCAGAATTATTCAATAAATCCATTATTTCATTTTCTTTCTCAACCCATCTAGGATCAATATTTGCATATTTGAGTAATTTTCTAGCTTCTCCTCCTCAAAGCAAGTAAGAAAAAGAATAACCTTAATTTCTAAAAGTGGAAGGCATAACTGCAATAAGAGCTTGGGCTTTCATAAATCTGAATTACTAAGAAAAATAAGCCATGCCCCTTTTATTTTTTATTTCCTTGACTATCTTAAAGAGGTCCAAAAAGATTTTCAGCTAGTAAACAGCACTAATTTTATACATGCGCACTACACACGCATATACATGTGTGTATATATTCTAATATAAACCTAATTAAATTTTCCATAAAGTATTCACATGGGTATAAAAATATATATGTATTAAAAATTATATTTTATATTATTCCTAATACAAAACATTTGACAAAAATTCAAAGCAACAATTCAAAAAATATTTGCACTCAAATATATGTCTGAGTTCATTGACCCCTTATGTGTGTTCACAGGCATGCAAGAGAAACACCTGGACTCTGCCAGAATTGAAATCAAACTCTACCACCTGGAAAAAACTACACATATCTCTAATACCTCGACATTCTAGGGAATCTAACAGAATTCATATGTGCAACAAATGAATACGTTTGTAAGCAAGCATACAACTTTCCATTGATGACAGTTCTAGAATTCACTTTTAGGGTTAGAAACCATAAGCTACTTGGCAGAGGCTGATCTCTGTTGAGCCTCACACACTGACGAAACGCACACTTCCATCATTGCCATGGGTTGGTGTGAATGCTGTTATCAATGTGGCTCAGTCCGATGCACTAGTGCCCTTTTCATATTAAATCATCCCTTCCCACAAATGTATAGTTTGAAATATTCTCCTTTCATCATTTTTACAGTAGTACAACTAGATTTTTCCGCAATGTGATACAAATTAAAATTAAGACCCATTTCTTAGAGAAAAAATGTTTAAAAGGAACATCTTTATTCAATATTATTTGTTATGCTTAAAACTAGTTGTGCAAATAGTGACTTGAAATCATTTCATCATAATGTATGTTTTCTACTCTCTTCAAGAATCAGAACAGTCATAGTATTTGACTGGAGTGTTAAAACATTTAAATTTCATGAAACCCTGCTGCTCTCAAGTGATGTAGTCACCCCAGAATGTGTATCCACCTCTGAACTTCCCTTGATGATTTCACTGAGGGTATTTGCAACTATCTCATTACCAACTGGATAAAGACAAAACTATTCCTTTCTCTTCTGCTGTTTTTTTCTTCTAAAGTTCCTCATCCCAGTAGCTCATCCTTCCTCAATAAACCATGTTGATGAGATTTTTAATCCTTCACTAGCTGTAAATACAGATCTAGATTCTTATTAAATTTTCTGCTAAATAATTCCTAATGTCTTTCCAATCTACTGTTTACTTCCATTCTTACAGGTGTGTATGGACTGCAGCTGCCTCCCAGCGTGATTATCTGATTCAAAATGAGTCCTTTTCCTCTTAAGTCTCGTGCTGCCTTTACAGAGATATATCTTATTCACTCTCAACGTTGTCTTTGCTGTACCCTTTATGAACTCCTTCTCCATGTTGCTGGGTTAATTTATCTCTTTTCTTCCCTTCAGTTCTCCAGGATTTCCATTATCCTTCCTTTCTTGAAAACTGAATTTCTCTAAGCTTATTTAACACTGGCTTACCGAGACAACTCTTAATCTTGCCTTCTTCCTTAACTCTTTTTTAAGTGGAAGACAAAAGTTATTTCACTTTGGTCTGATTACATGTACACTTGGAACTGTTTTCTCCTTCAAATTTAGTTAAATTTCTGCATTTAAAAATTTTATTTATACATACACATTCACTCAGATCTTTATTTGACTCATATTTTTATAGATAATCATGATATTATCAAAAGTACTAAGGTATGAAAGATTAGATATGGCTAAATCTTTATAGAACCAGTGAAACCTCATGTCCAGGGAGGAACCTTGGCACTGATTTAATAATTGCAAAGATGGTAGTAATAAATACTAAACCAAAAATGTATACAAAGTTTTGTGTTTTTTCATCGATTTTATGTTTCAATAGGTTTTTATGGTGCCGGTGGTGTTTGGTAACACAAATAAGTCCCTTAGCTGTGATGTCTGTGATTTTGGGGCACCCATTACCCAAACAGTGTATCCTGTACCCAATGTGTATTCTTTTATCTGTCATTCCCCTCCCATTCTTTCCCCTGAGCCCCCAAAGTTCATTGTATCATTCTTATGCCTTTGAGTCCTGATAGCTTAGCTCCCACTTATGAGTGAGAAAACACAATGTTTGCTTTTCCATTCCCGAGTTACATCACATAGTATAATAGTCTCCAGTTCCATCCATGTTGCTGAGAATGCCGTGATTTCATTCTTTTTTATGGCTGAGTAGTATTCCATGGTATCTATATACCAGTTTTCTTTATCCACTGATTAATCAATGGTCATTTGGGCTGGTCCATATTTTTGCAATTGTAAATTGGGCTGCTATAAATATGCATGTATATGTGTATATACATATACATACATACATATATATATAGTATAATAACTATTTTTCCGCTGGGTGGATACGTAGTAGAGGGATGCTAGATTAAATTGTAGTTCCACTTTTGGTTTTTTAAAAATTCTCCACACTGGTTTCCATAGGGGTTGTACTAGTTTACATTCTCATCAATCGTGTAAAAGTATTCCCCTTTCTCCACATCCATGGCAAAATTTATTTTTTTATTATGGCTATTCTTGCAGGAGTAAGGTGATATCACATTGTGGTTTTGAATTTCATTTCCCTAATGATTAGTGATGTTGATCAATTTTCCATATGCTGTTGGCCATTTGTACATTTTCTTTTGAGAACTGTCTTTTCATGTCTTAAGCCCACTTTTTGATACGATTGGCTTTTTCTTGCTGATTTGTTTGAGTTCTTGGTAGATTCTAGATACTAGTCCTTTGTCAGATGTATAGATTTTGAAGATTTTTTTCCCATTCTGTGGATTGTATGACAATTCTGATGATTATTTCTTTCATTGTGCAAAAACATTTTAGTTTAATTAAGTCTCACCTACTTATCTTTGTTTCTGTTGTGTTTGCTTTTGGTTTCTTGGTCATGAAGTATTTGCCAAAGCCATGTCTAGAAGGATTTTTCCACTGTTATCTTCTAGAATCTGTATGGTTTCAAGTCTTAGATTTAAGTCTTTCATCCAACCTGAGTTGATTTTTGTATTAGGTAAGAGATGTGGATCCAGTTTCATTTTTCTGCATGTGGCTTGCCAGTTACCTTAGCACCATTTGTTGATGTTTTTGTTTGCTTTGTCAGAGATCAGTTGGCTATAATATTTGGCTTTATTTCTGGGTTCTCTATCTGTGCCATTGGTCTATGTGCCTACTCTTATAACAGAACCATGCTGTTTTGGTGACTAAGACCTTATAGAATAGTTTGAAGTTGGGTAATATGATGCCTCCAGATTTATTCTTTTTTCTTAGTCTTGCTTTGGCTATGCAGGCTCTTTTTGGACTCCAGGTGAATTTTAGGTTGGTGTTTTCCATTTCTGTGAAGAATGATGGTGGTAGTTTGATGGGAATTGCATTGAATTTGTAGATTTCTTTTGACAGTGTGGTCATTTTTACAATATTGATTCTACCCATCCACAAGCATGGGATATGTTTCCATTTGCTTGTGTTATCTATTATTTCTTTCAGCAGTATTTTGTAGTTTTCCTTGTAGAGCTCTTTCACGTCCTGGGTTAGGTATATTCCTAAGTATTTTATTTTATTTTTTGTAGCTATTGTGAAATGGGTTGAGTTCTTGATTTGATTCTTTGTTTGATTGCTGTTGATGTACAGCAGAGTTACTGATTTGTATATATTAATTTTCTATCCTGAAACTGTTGAATTCATTTATCAATTCTAGGAACTTTTTGGATGTGTTTTTAGGGTTTTCTAGGTATTATCAGCAAACAGCAACAGTTTGACTTCCTCTTTACCAATTCGGATGCACTTTATTTCTTTCTCTTGTCTGATTGCTCTGGCTATGATTTCCAGTACTATGTTGAATAGAAGTGATGAAACTGGGCATGTTGGTCTTTTCTACCTCTCAGTGGGAAAGCTTCCAACTTTTCCCCATTCAGTACAATATTGGCTGTGGGTTTGTCAAAGACTGCTTTTATTACCTTAAGGTATGTTCCTTCTATGCAAGTTTTGCTGAGGGTTTCAATCATAAAGTGATGCTGGATTTTGTCAGATGCTTTTTCTGCATCTATTGACATGATCATATGATTTTCGTTTGTAATTCTGTTTATGTGGTGTATCACATGTATTGACTTATATATGTTAAACCATCCCTGCGTCACTGCTATGAAACCCACTTGATTATGGTGGCTTATCTTTTTGATGTGCTGTTGAATTCAGCTTCCTAGCATTTTGTTGAGGATTTTTTGCATCTATTTTCATCAGGGATATTGGTCTTTATTTTCTTTTTTTGTTAGGCTCTTCCCTGATTTTGGTATTAGGGTGATACTGGCTTCATAGAATGATTTAGGGAGGATGTCTTCTTTCTCTGTTTTGTGGAATAATGTCAATAGGATTGGTACCAATTCTTGGAATGTCTGACAGAATTCAGCTGTGAATCCATCTGGTCGTGGATTTTTATTTTTTTTTTGGTAAATTTTTTATTACCATTCCAATCTCACTGCTTGTTTGGTCTTTTCAGAGACTCTATACCTTCCTTGTTTAATCTAGGAGGGTTGTTTATTTCTAGGAGTTTATTCATCTCCTCTAGATTTTTTAGCTTATTTACATAAAGGTATTCATTGTAGACTTGAATAATCTTTTGTGTTTCCGTGCTATCAGTTGTAATTTCTCCCATTTTATTTCAAATTAAGTTTATTTAGATCTTCTCTCTTATTTTTTTGGCTAATCTCACCAATGGTCTATCAATTTTATTTCTCTTTTCAAAGAACCAGCTTTTTGATTCATTTATTTTTTTTTTTTACTATACTTTAAGTTTTAAGGTATATGTGCACAATGTGCAGGTTTGTTACATATGTATACATGTGCCATGCTGGTGCGCTGCACCCATTAACTCATCATTTACATTAGGTATATCTCCTAATGCTATCCCTCCCCCCTCCACCTTCCCCACAATAGAACCCGGTGTGTGATGTTTCCCTTCCTGTGCTCAAGTGATCTCATAGTTCAATTCCCACCTATGAGTGAGAACATGCGGTATTTGGTTTTCTGTTCTTGTGATAGTTTGCTGAGAATGATGGTTTCCAGTTGCATCCATGTCCATACAAAGGACACGAACTCATTCTTTTTTATGGCTGCATAGTATTCCACGATGTGGATGTGCCACATTTTCTTAATCCAGTCTGTCACTGATGGACATTTGGGTAGATTCCAAGTCTTTGTTATTGTGAATAGTGCTGCAATAAACATACGTGTGCATGTATCTTTATAGCAGCATGCCTTATAATCCTTTGGGTATATCCCCAGTAATGGAATGGCTGGGTCAAAAGGTATTTCTAGTTCTAGATCCTTGAGGAATTGCCACACTGTTTTCCACAATGATTGAACTAGTTTACAGTCCCACCAACAGTGTAAAAGTGTTCCTATTTCTCCACATCCTCTCCAGCACCTGTTGTTTACTGTTTTTTAATGATTGCCATTCTAACTGGTGTGAGATGGTATCTCATTGTGGTTTTGATTTGCATTTCTCTGATGGCGAGTGATGATGAGCATTTTTTCATGTGTCTGTTGGCTGTATGAGTGTCTTCTTTTGAGAAGTGTCAGTTCATATCCTTTGCCCACTTTTTGATAGTGTTGTTTGTTTTTTTCTTGTAAATTTGATTGGGTTCTTTATAGGTTCTGGATATTAGCCCTTTGTCAGATGAGCATATTGCAAAAATTTTCTCCCATTCTGTAGGTTGCCTGTTCACTCTGATGGTAGTTTCTTTTGCTGTGCAGAAGCTCTTTAGTTTAATTAGATCCCATTTGTCAATTTCGGCTTTCGTTACCATTGCTTTTGGTGTTTTAGACATGAAGTCCTTGCCCATGCCTATGTCCTGAATGATATTGCCTAGGTTTTCTTCTAGGGTTTTTATGGTTTTAGGTCTAACATTTAAGTCTCTAATCCATCTTGAATTAATTGTCATATAAGGAGTAAGGAAAGGATCCAGTTTCAGCTTTCTACTCATGGCTAGCCAATTTTCCCAGCACTATTTATTAAATAGGGAATCCTTTCCCATTTCTTGTTTTTTTCAGATTTGTCAAAGATCAGATGGCTGTAGATGTGTGATATTATTTCTGAGGGCTGTGTTCTGTTCCATTGGTCTATATCTCTGTTTTGGTACCAGTACCAGGCTTTTTTGGTTACTGTAGCCTTGTAGTATAGTTTGAAGTCAGGTAGCGTGATGCCTCCAGCTTTGTTCTTTTGGCTTAGGATTGTCTTGGCAATGTGGGGTCTTTTTTGGTTCCATATGAACTTTAAAGTAGTTTTTTCCAATTCTGTGAAGAAAGTCATTGGTAGCTTAATGGGGATGGTATTGAATCTATAAATTACCTTGGGTGGTATAGCCATTTTCACAATATTGATTCTTCCTATCCATGAGCATGGTATGTTCTTCTGTTGGTTTGTGTCCTCTTTTATTTCACTGAGCAGTGGTTTGTAGTTCTTCTTGAAGAGGTCCTTCACATCCCTTGTAAGTTGGATTCCTAGGTATTTTATTCTCTTTGAAGCAATTGTGAATGGGCATTCACTCATGATTTGACTCTCTGTCTGTTATTGGTGCATAAGAATGCTTGTGATTTTTGTACATTGATTTTGTATCCTGAGACTTTGCTGAAGTTGCTTATCAGCTTAAGGAGATTTTGGGTTGAGACAATGGGTTTTCTAAATACACAGTCATGTCATCTGCAAACAGGGACAATTGGACTTCTTCTTTTCATAACTGAATACACTTTATTTCTTTCTCTTGCCTGATCGCCCTAGCCAGACCTTCCAACACTATGTTGAATATGAGTGGTGAGAAAGGGTGTTCCTGTCTTGTGCCAGTTTTCAAAGGGAATGCTTCCAGTTTTTGCCCATTCAGTATGATATTGGCTGTGGGTTTGTCATAAATAGTTCTTATTATTTTGAGATACATTCCATCAATACCTAATTTATTAAGAGTTTTTAGCATGAAGGGCTGTTGAATTTTATCAAAGGTCTTTTCTGCATCTATTGAGATAATCATGTGGTTTTTGTCTTTGGTTCTGTTTATATGCTGGATTACGTTTATTGATTTGCATATGTTCATCCCAGGGATGAAGCCCATTTGATCATGGTGGATAAGCTTTTTGATGTGCTGCTGTATTTGGTTTGCCAGTATTTTCCTGAAGATTTTTGCATTGATGTTCATCAGGGGTATGGGTCTAAAATTCTCTTTTTTTGTTGTATCTCTGTCAGGCTTTGGTATCAGGATGATATCAGGATGATGTTGGCCTCGTATAATTAGTTAGGGAGGATTCCAGCATTGATGGTCTTTACAATTTGGCATGTTTTTGCAGTGGCTGGTACTGGTTGTTCCTTTCCATGTTTAGTGCTTCCTTCAGGAGCTCTTGTAGGGCAGGCCTGGTGGTGACAAAATCTCTAAGCATTTGCTTGTCTGTAAAGGATTTTATTTCTCCTTCACTTATGAAACTTAGTTTTGCTGGATATGAAATTCTGGGTTGAAAATTCTTTTCTTTAAGAATGTTGAATATTGGCCCCCACTCTCTTCTGGCTGGAGAGTTTCTGCCGAGAGATCTGCTGTTAATCTGATGGGCTTCCCTTTGTGTGTACCGACCTTTCTCTCTGGCTGCCATTAACATTTTTTTCCTTCATTTCAACTTTGGTGAATCTGACAATTTTGTGTCTTGGAGTTGTTCTTCTCGAGGAGTATCTTTGTGGCGTTCTCTGTATTTCCTGAATTTGAATGTTGGCATGCCTAAGTTCTCCTGGATGATATCCCGCAGAGTGTTTTCCAACTTGGTTCCATTTTCTCCGTCACTTTCAGGCACACCAATCAGACGTAGATTTAGTCTTTTCACATAATCCCATATTTCTTGGAGGTTTTGTTCATTTCTTTTTACTCTTTTTTCTCTACACTTCTCTTCTTGCTTCACTTCATTCATTTGATCTTCAATCGCTGGTAATCTTTCTTCCAGTTGATCAAGTCAGTTACTGAAGCTTGTGCATTTGTCACGTATTTCTCATGTTATGGTTTTCATCTCTATTAGTTCTTTTAAGGACTTCTTTACATTGGATATCCTAGTTAGCCATTCGTTAAATCTTTTTTCAAGGTTTTTAGTTTCTTTGTGCTGGTTACATAGTTCCTCCTTTAGCTCTGAGAAGTTTGATTGACTGAAGCCTTCTTCTCTCAAGTCGTCAAAGTCATTTTCCATCCATTTTGTTCCATTGCTGGTGATGAGCTGCGTTCCTTTGGAGGAGGAGATGCACTCTGATTTTTTGAATTTCCAGCTTTTCTGCACTGCTTTTTCCCCATCTTTGTGGTTTTTTCTGCCTTTGGTCTTTGATGATGGTGACGTACTGGTGGGGTTTTGGTGTGGGTGTCCTTTCTGTTTGTTAGTTTTCCTTCTAACAGTCAGGACCCTCAGCTGTAAGTCTGTTGGAGATTGCTTGAGGTCCACTCCAGACCCTGTTTGCCTGGGTATCAGCAGCAGAGGTTGCAGAAGACAGAATATTGCTGAACAGCGAGTGTTGCTGTCTGATTCTTGCTCTGGAAGCTTCATCTCAGGGGTGTACCCCACTGTGTGAGGTGTGAGGTGTCCGTCTGCACCTAGTGGGAGATGTCTCCCAGTTAGGCTACTCAGGGGTCAGGGACCCACTTGAGCAGGCAGTCTGTCCATTCTCAGATCTCAACCTCCATGCTGTGAGATCCACTGCTCTCTTCAAAGCTGTCAGACAGGGGTATTTACCTCTGCCGAGGTTTCTGCTGCTTTTTGTTTAGCTATGACCTGTCCCCAGAAGAGGAGTCTACAGAGGCAGGCTGGCCTCCTTGAGCTGTGGTGGTCTCCACCCAATTCGAGCTTCCTGAGGGCTTTGTTTACCCACTTAAGCCTCAGCAATGGTGGGCGCCCCTCCCCCAGCCTTGCTGCTGCCTTGCAGTTAGATCTCAGACTGCTGTGCTAGCAATGAGGGAGGCTCCATGGGCATGGGACCCTCTGGGCCAGGTATGGGATATAATCTCTTGGTGTGCCATTTGCTAAGACCCTTGGTAAAGCACAGTATTAGGGTGGGGGTTACCCGATTTTCCAGGTGTTGTGTGTCTCAATTTCCTTTGGCTAGGAAAAGGAATTCCCTTTCTCCTTGCACTTCCCAGGTGAGGTGATGCCTTGCCCTGCTTCAGTTCTCGCTAGTTGGGCTGCACTCGTGGACCGGCGCCAACTGTCCGACACGACCCAGTGAGATGAACCCGGTACCTCAGTTGAGAATACAGAAATCACCCGTCTTCTGTGTCACTCACACTGGGAGCTGGAGGCTGGAGCTGTTCCTATTTGGCCATCTTGGACGCACCCCCCAATAAAAGTCTATTTTTTGTTTTGATTGTATTTGTAATAGTTCTGCTCTGATCTTGGATATTTCTTTTCTCCTTGTGGGTTTCAGTATAACTGGTCTTTGTTTCCCTAGCTCCTTAGAGTGTGACCTGAGATTTTCTATTTGTGCTCTTTCAGACTTTTTGATGTAGTCATTTAATGCTATGACTTTTCCTCATAGCACCACCTTTGCTGTATCCCAGAGATTTTGATAGGTCGTATCACTATTTTCATTCAGTTCAAATAATTTTTAAATTTCCATCTTGATTTTATTGTTGACCCAATGATTATTCAGGAGTAGGTTATTTAATTTCCATGTATTCGGATGGTTTTTAGGGTCCTTTTGGAATTGATTTCCAATTTTATTCCATTGTTGTTTGAGACCGTGCTTGCTTATAATTTAGATTTTCTTAAATTTATTGAGACTTGTTTTATGGCCTATGGTCATGTGGTCTATCTTGGAGAATGTTCCATGTGCTGATTAATAGAATGTATTTTCTGCAGTTGTTAGATAGAATGTTCTGTAAATATTTGTTAAGTCCATCTGTTGTAGGATATAGTTTAAGTTCATTGTTTCTTTATTGACTTGCTGTCTTGATGACCTGTCTAGTGCTGTCAGTGGAGTATTAAAGTATTAAAGTACCTCAGTATTATTGTGTTGCCATATTCCACTTTATAGTCATATGTCTATGATGCTTTAAACATAAGCCTATTCATATGCCAGATAAACTTCAGAAACTCTTAATGTCTCTATTACAAAAATTCTGCCTCTATCCTTACATAATTAGGTTGATTAAGAAAATTAAAGGCCACGGGCTAGAAAAGTGATTTCCATAAATGCAACAAAAGGAAATTTTTTCCAACTACCTCTATGCAATGGGAAATCTTTTTTATAAGCATCAAATCAATTTCTTCAACTGTACAATGTATTCTAATTTGATAGTTTTCAAATATAATATAGTAACCACAAAATGCAATAAAATTAAGATAATATAAAAACAGAGTAAATGGTATAATTCTAATAATGACTAAAATAAAATATTTATTACTAATTTTACAATCAGTATATAATTATATATTTAAATTTCACTTTACATATGTAAGATCACTGCCAAGGAAGTTAACCATAATTTCAAATTTTATCACCAGCCACTTGGGCTATTTTATCACATTTGAAAATATTGAAATAGTGATCTATAATTTTTTTGACAATAATAATTAAGGACCTTTTCTTCTTCAAGGTAATCTTAAAAATTAAATGATAAATTGAACATACTACCAAAAAACTTTACTTTTTGATTATAGCCTCTACATTGAAGATCTTTCAGAATTTTTTAAATTAATTTTAAAATCTTCCCATGACCCCTCTGTTGAAAGAAATATCATCTTTGAAATAATTTGTGTGAATATTTACAAATCAAAAATTCATTCACAAGACCGTATTACCATAATCACTAATTTTAACAGTCTTCTAAACATTTTCTATATCACTTTGCCTGATTGTAAAATGTCAGTAATATGGATACACTCTTAATATAACAGAATATTTAAATTACATCCATTTCCCATCAACCCACCAAAGTCATTCAGTAATTATATTGGACATTTCCACTGATGGGCAGGAGGCTCTTCCACTAATGGCTTCCATGTTTTCCACTACATCATTTGTCTTGTGAGACTTAGTTCATTTTTACCCAGGAGAATTATCTCTTTTATTTGGCCACCTTCAAGTTGGTCTTCTAATTTTTGAACATCTGATTCCACTTTGACCATAGCCAGCTTCTCATTAGTAATCTGTTCTATATATTTTCTATATGCTGCATTTTTTGGGATTTGTTCAAGAACATCACAAATATTTGTGTGGAATATTCTTAGCTTCTCATGTGGACTCTTGCATACCGCAAGTCCAGTGGTCTTCTTCAGCACACTCGCCATGACAGACAAAAATGTATATGAAGTTTGATAATCAATCCAACACCTCTCAAATTACATCATGATAAACTACTTTTTAAAAACCTGAATAATTATAACATAATACTAAGTAATCTTAATAAATGATTAAATGCTACAATTTAAGAAAACATTCAACTATAAATTATAATCAAAACATTACTATAGAGAAAAATAGGATATCTAAAAAATTAAGCAATAAAATATGGGATAAAATAACACCATTTTTTTTAGGTATTAGTAAAATTTGAAAGAGAAAGAAAAGAAAGAAAGAAAGAGAGAAAGAGAGAGAAAGAAAGAAAAGAAAGAAAGAAGGAAAGAAACAAAGAAAGAGAGAGAAAGGAAAAAGAAAGAAAGAAATTTGTTTTCGTAATGATAAGTCCATTTTTGTCAATATTTTCAAACTGCTGTTAGGCACAATACACACAAGATAGTGCCCTATATTCACAAAGGCAGTGCATGTCTGCTTGTTTATTTTAAATATTTTCAAAGGTTTATGTATTAAGGTGACACACATTTGCACAATTGCATCAGAACATAGAACATTCATATAAAAAATATAATTAATGAAGTTTTAACATTTCATTTATATACTCTAGATGAATGCTGTCTGGTATAAATATAACGCACACCACAAATGTGAGCCACATGCATAAGGTAAATTTTTTTCATTAGTCATATTTTAAAAGGTAAAAAAGACACAACATTAAATAATATATTTTACTTAGTCAACCTGTCTAAATGTTAACATTTCAATCTGTAATCAATATAAAAGTATTAAAAATATATTACGTTCTTTTTTTTCATGTCTGCAAAATCCAGTATGTTCTATATGCTTGCAGTTCTTCTCAATTCAGACTAGACACGTTGCAAGTGTCCTATCCGCATGTGGCTAGTGGCTACCATATGGAATGGCACTGCTCTAGGCCAAGTTAATTCATAGGGATAATCCATTACTTAAAGAATAGAAGTAATTCATCTATAAAGCAAGTGGATCTTATAAATTTGTGTGTGAAAGAATGGGTACATGTGAAGAAGTGTGATTATCTTTATACTTCTTTAGGTTTTTGTAAATATATTTTTATATTGTTTTTCCCTCCATATAGAGCTGAAATTTTATTAGCTAAAAGATCATATAAGCTAAAAGATCACTGGAACTGTTTTGGCTGTTAGCCCTATAGTTCTGGAATCTCAGGGGCAGCCCTGCCCCCACAGCTGTACTCTGCATTGCCTTAGTGAGGCTGTTTGTGATGACTCCATCCCTGTAGCAAGGGAATGAGCTGTCTAAAATGGATAGCCTCACCGCCCAGGCAGAGACTTGCTACAGGGCACACTAGGTGGAGGTAGCCACGCCCTCACAGCATTTGCATTCTGCAAGCCTGCATAGTTAGTGCCACATGGACTTTGGCAAAGTTAATAGCTTATGCCCTCTGGAGTGGAGGTTCAAGCTGCACCTGGGTCCACTTGAGCTATTACCAGGGTAGCTAGGAAGCACTACACCAGAAGGCAGAGAGCAAAGGTTTGAGAAGACTCTGGGCAGTGAGCATAGAGGTTCCTCGTGTGCCCTGGGCCTCTCCCTGGAAACCATTTTGTTCTCTGGAGTCTAACACTCTGGTCCTGTAATGGGTGAGACAGCCCCAAAAGATCTCTGAAACATCTTTGGGGTCATTGTCCTGAAAATTAGCATGTGGATTCCTTCTATTCATAGTAATCTCGTTGGCAAATGGTCTCTTGGCCACACCCTTGGCTTTCTCCCCGAAATGCCTTTTTGTTTTTTTTTTTTTTTTTCCTTTACATGGCTAGGCTGAAAGTTTGATAACAGTACATTCTGTTTTCCTCTTAATTATAAAATCTATCTTTAAACTGTTTCTCTCTTCTCATGTTTTAGAATACCCCATTAAGGGAGGACAAGCATGATCCTGATACTTTGCTGCTCAGAAAATTTTTCTGCCAAATATCTTAGTTCATGACATTTAAATGCTGCCTTCCACAAAATCCTGAGATATGGATATAATCGATATAAGTTCCTTGTCACTTTCTAACAAGGATGACCTTTCTCCTAGTTTCCAATACGATATTCCTTATTTCCATCTAAGACCTCATATCCATATTTCTACTAACATTCTGTTCACAGTCACTTAAGTAATCTCTAGGAAGATTCAGCTTTCCCTACAGCTCTCTCCTTCTGAGCCCTTACCATCTTCATCCTTAATGTTCGTGGCAATGCATGCTTTTTCCACCGTTCACTTCAATTGCTACCTATTACACAGTCTCTACCTATGACCCAGTTCCCAAGCAACTTCCACATTTTTAAGTATTTGTGTGGCAATATTCCACTTCTTTGGTACCAGTTCCTATCTCAGTCTGTTTGTGCTGCTGTAGCAGAATACCTAAGACTGGGTAATTTATAAAGAAGAGAAACTTATCTTCTTAGGATTCTGGAGGTTGGGAACTCCAACTTAAGGCACCTGCATCTGGTGTCTGGTAAGGGCCTTCTTGCTGTGTCCTCACATAGCAGAAGGGAGAAATATAAGTTAAAAAGCTGGACAAAAACACCTCATGATGCCTCTCTTAGAAGGGCCTTTGTCCCATTAAGGAGGGGGGATCCCTAACGGCCTACTCATCTCTCAAAGGCCCCACTTCTTAATACTATCATATTGATAATAGTTAAACTTTGGAGAGGACACATTCAAACCATAACGCTTGTGGTGTTTGTTTCCAGTTACACCCATAGTTGTCTATAATTGTAGTAGGCAACAGGAAAGAATTTGAGAATTTTACTGTTGTGCTGAGTCATATAATTATTTTTCCCACGTCTGATGTGTCCTCCCAAAGTTTGATTTAGCTCTTCTGCCTCATTTCCTCTGTTCTGAACATTAATATTAGGAGACTGCAATGGTAAAAGCTGGCATTAGTTACAAATAGTTATTTTCATGTTCGATTAAATTATGTTTATCACGTGGTTTGTATTTCTTTGTTCTCTTGATTTTACTAGCTTTTTACAATAACCATATATAACGCTATAGTCAAAGAACAGTAAATGTTATTTTTTAAAACAATTTAGTACATTCTAAAAACATTTTCTTTTTTTCTTTTTTTTTTTTTTTGAGTCAGAGTCTCACTCTGTCACCCAGGCTGGAGTGCAGTGGCCAGATCTCAGCTCACTGCAAGCTCCACCTCCTGTGTTCACGCCATTCTCCTGCCTCAGCCTCCCAAGTAGCTGGGACTACAGGCGCCCGCCACCTCGCCCAGCTAGTTTTTTTGTATTTTTTAGTAGAGACGGGGTTTCACTGTGTTAGCCAGGATGGTCCCGATCTCCTGACCTCGTGATCCGCCCGTCTCAGCCTCCCAAAGTGCTGGGATTACAGGCTTGAGCCACCGCGCCCGGCCAAAACATTTTCAATTATTCAATAATACAGTCTTAGTTTGTAAATATCCTCTTCTAAGTCTATGATGAACCTGGTAAGATTTTGTTTTTAAAAAGACTAAAACAAAACAGAACTGCTCTGATTTTTTTCTAACCCCTTATGTCTGGCCAGGTGTTTGGAAAGGAAGCTTTCATGGATATTCTTTTCTAGAGTCCCTTGCCCAAGGATTGAAATCAATGAATTTAGTTGCCTAAGGTCACAACTAGCCTGCAATTACTTGAATTCTTATTATTCCTTATTTTTATCCTAAAGTTGCACTTTTTATGTTTTGTTTGTATGGCTGATTTGAAAAAAAAAAAATCACACCTAACATTACTGAAACTAATTCTCTAATTATAAGTCTATATAGCCTTTACTCCTTCAGTAAGCCAAACAGTCCATTTTCCAACTGGGTTTTTTTTTTTTTTTCTAATGCCTTTTAGTTGGAAGAAAAAGAGCGGTACATGCCATCAGTTAATGGGCTTATTAAAATAATTCCTACTTACACAAGCATAATATTTTAGGAACTTTTTATGTGTCTTTCTTCTTGTATTTAGGTGTCTTATGTGGCCTATTTTCCTTTCACAGTTTGTCAAAGTAAAACCTTTAAGATACACATTTGATTTTATTTTAAACAATCTTTCCTCTTTTGTTGCAGACCAGATTGAGTTTGTAGATCCTTTGAAATAGTCTATACAATGGGCGTTCATCCCTCCCCTCCTTGAAAAGAACCACCGTTCTACCTAGTTTGAGAAACACCCCCTTAGAAACCACCTACATTGACAAACATATCTTTAATTATATAATACGCAAACACAAATCTTAGTTTCACACAGAACTTATTTCACTTTCTGTGGTAAGAGAAGTAATTCTGGTATCCTTGCTATTTTATCCAATAGTAAACTAGCTTAATTTGACTGAGAGAACGTGGTTTCATCAGAGATAAATGTTCATTTCTTAAAATCTTTTTATTTAATAGAAATATTTGCACAGTAATAAATAATTTACACTTGATTCACACAAGGTTTTCGTAGTGCTAAATTTTTATAATTGTACATTTAAAAACACTTGGCATTTTTGTGCTGATTCACTTAATCAGTCATTTAAAGTACTCAGCATTGTGCCAGGTGCTCCCTTAAGTGCTACAACTTTGCAGTAAAGAAAGCTTTCTTTGTTCCCTGCCCACATGGGGCTTAGGGACAAATGACTAAGAAGGATGTTGATTGTATGATTAAGGCAAATAATTATGTAATTAAATTTCCTGTAAAGAAACCTCCAAGCACTATTTAAAAAGTAATAGGAGGACTAACTTGGACGTTACACTTAAGCTGAGATCACAAGAATGAGTAGAGATTGTCCAAGATAATGAGAAGCAAGAATATTCTTGATTAAAGGAATGGCATGTGCAAAGCGCATGAGCAAGAAGAAGTGTGACTTGATTGAGAAATTGAAAGAAGGACCAAGTCATTGAAACTCATTAAGTAATAGGTGAAATGGTGTGAAATAAAATAAGATCATACTTTCTAAAGCTAAATGTCTTGCTCCCAAGATCACCTTCCACAGTTGTACTTTCTTACTGACTCCTGATACCTCAACCTCTAAAGAATCATTAACCAATGATTCCTGTAAGTACATATAAAGCTCATCTTGCCATCACACCTTCGATCATGTACTTAAGTATTCTCAGTTCTTCCCCTTCCTTCTCATCTGACCCTGACTGCTGTCCATCTTCCAGGGAACAAAATCCTCTGCAAAATCCAGGTCAGACCCACAGCAGGTTGAAGAAGTTTTCTGATATCTTATCCCTCTCCTTAGTCTTGCTATTGCTTTATTGCTCTCTCAGGTTTTAAAACTACATAAATTTTTAACTCTGTGTGGTTCACTCTCTCCTTATCTTCAGAAAATGATGCCGTTTGTAACAGAAAAGATAACACACATCAGAGATAGTTGATTTCTGGTTTCCAGAAATCAATACAGAAAGCCTCCACATGAAAAGAGTGGGGATGTCACTGGAAAATATAAGCAACTATGTATTGTAAGCATATGCTTCAAAAATCATTTACCCGAATTCTTGCCTTCTACCAGACTAGTTCTTTGGCAGTATTTTGGACGTCTAATCATTCATGGCTCGGAGTAGATATTTTGTTCACTGCTTGTGATTAAATCTCCCCACGAATCTGTTTTCACCTTTGTTCTCATACTCTGTTATTTCTTTCAAATGGGCTATACCTTCAGATTTTACTCCTACCTCTTTGAAATCTTTCTATTCTCTGATGGACAAACTACCTAGTTCTTTACCCTCCTCCCAGAACATTCTTGCTGCCCACTGACCTTAAGTAAAACCTGGCTCTTCACCAGGGATATAACTTCACCTTCTCAAATACAAAATGCTCTCTCCACATGCCTTACCCTGCAGGCAGAGTGACATTGCATCCTCCTCTCTTCGCACAAAGATGGACAGATCCAAATTTCTCCACCCTGTTAACTAGAAGCCCTTTGCCTCCTTTGAGCTGACATGACCTCTCATCAGACCCCTTCAGCTATCAGCTGCTTTGCACTTGCTCCCAGATTTCCTCACCCTAACTCCTGCAATGATTATGGATTACTTACTGTCCAGGAGATTGATGAATTTGACTTTCTAGTCTCTAACTTTTCTACTTGCTCAACTACGGCTTTCACCACTTCCCACTACCTACTAATCACTTTTATGAGCTGCTTCTTTGTTCGTCCAATTCAAATCCCATTATCCATAATTTTAAACCATTCTTTTATCTGTGTCCACAACTTTTTTCACTCCTCTTTCTGACAAAACCTATCTGGGAAATCTCAACCCTTGATAAATTCAACCTCACCCAGCTTACTGGGTAGTGATTAAAAAAAAAAAAAAATTAACTGTGCAGATTAGTGCTATAATAGCTTCATGATCTTCAAATTCATTCATGTCTGGCCATGCTGTGATCTTTGTCTGATCTGCTTACTCCCTCACTTTCCGAGGTGATTATTCTAAGTTCCTTTTTCACTCAAACCTCTGAGTATAACTGCTCTATTGTGTCCTATAACTTTGCTTTCTGCTTCAAAACAAAGTAAAATCTATTAGCAAAGAACTGACAAACTTGCAACTACAACTGTGTCTGCGCCTTCCTTAGTTCCTCTTGCAATAAAACCTCTATGGCTCTTTCTCTCACCTGTTCTCTGCATCCACTCCCTTCCTACATGCCCCTGAATACTCCATCTTCATTGTCTTTACTACCTTTACTGTCTTCATTATCTTTATTGTCTTCAACTCTTAACATACGATTTATTCCTAAAACAGAGTAACCTTATTTTCTCCTACAACACCCCATATTTCTTAAAATTATTGTCTCTAAAGTCACCTGATGCCCTTGCCCCAATCAAGTGGAAAATTCTTAGGTCTTAATTTACTCAACTATTCTTTCTTATCGCAGTCATTTCCATTGACTTCCATAACATGAAACTTCCCTGGGTGCCTTCAATTTTTTGTTGTTGTTGTCTTATTATACAATTGATTAATCTTGGGAAAATTTACCATTATTCACTATGCCTTGTAAATAAAATATCTACATACCAATATTCAATATAATATTTAATAAATGACAACACATCCATATTATTTATTATTTTTGATATCTATTTTATTCTTAACTTCATTTTATTTTACTTAAGTTTAATTTATTCTACTTATTTCTAGCTTCTTGTATTTAACACACTTGTCATGTATATTTTCAGCTGTTCTTTTTGTACTTTAAGGCTATAGGTTATCCTTGGTTTGCCACCTTTTAATGCATCCTCAGGCTTTGATGACTGATATGTTAATTGACATTTTGTAGTAAGTGTTCATTATTTTCTTTTTTTAAACATTTATTTTAAGTTTAATGGTACAAGTGCAGGTTTATTACATAGGTAGACTTGTGTCATGGACTTTTTTATACAGATATTTCCTCGTCCAGATATTAATCCTAGTACCTATGAGTTATATTTTCTGATCCTCTCCCTCCTCCCACCGTCCACCCTCCAATAAGCCCCAGTGTGTGTTGTTCCCCTCTATGTGTCCATGTGTTCTCACCATTTAGCTCCAACTTCTAAATAAGAACAAGCAGTATTTGGTTTTCTGTTCCTGTGTTAGTTTGCTAAAGATAATGGCCTCAAAAAATAACAGATGCTGGTGAGGTTGTGGAGAAAAAGGAACGTTTATACGCTGTTGGTGGGAATGTAAATTAGTTCGGTCATTGTGGAAGACAGTGTGACGATTCCTCAAAGACTTAAAGACAGAAATATCACTCAACTCAGCAATCCCATTACTGGGTATATACCCAAAGGACTATAAATCTTTCTGTTATAAAGACACATGTATGTGTATGTTCATTGCAGCACTCTTCACAATATCAAATATTCATTAGTTTCAATCTTATTTTCTTTCTTGCTTAAGGGTTAACTATGAGTATGCTTTTTAAGTATCCCCAATATATGAGGAAGGTGATTATTTTTATTTTTGTGGCTGAAATTAATTTAATTTCAAATATGTTTTCCTGTTTTCTTCCTATTTCTATGTTCACTTCTCTTCAAATGCATCTGAAAACTACTTCATCTTCTCATTTTCATTTATACTATCTTTGAAATATTAGACTTTGGCATGTTTGTGTTTATCTGTAGACTTCCCCTGAATGATATATTCATTTTCAAATCTCCAATAAATATTTCTGAATAAATAAAATCTTTAAAATATTCAACTCTGAAATGGTTGAAAAAATCCCTAGACAGATTGACAACACAACTTTAGTCATTGAACTCTTATTTATTCAAGAATTCAAATATTCAAACATTATATTAATTTTAGTCCTTATTTTGATGGCACACTTTTAAAAGTCAGCATAATGATTTCTTAAATATTCAAATTACGCCCCTTAAATTTTAAAAAATGGCAAAATTAATACCCTTACTTAATAAGCTATGGTTGAAAACAAAAATGTGGCTATACCTTTTTGAAATCATATTATACAGTTACTCCTAGTCACATAAATAGAGACTTTGATATTTTTATTAACAGATAAATGAAAAATTTCAAGGCTCAGTGGTGTTATTTCTAACTATTTACCCACATTTTTTGCCTGAACTATAAAATGCAAAATTGTGGTAACTTTGAACTACGGCATACAGCTCGGGAATGAAAAGAACCCATTTGGTGTATAAACTAAGAATTAGATCATTTGTCTCAAAGTGTTATCAAGGGAAATCTCACATCATCTGGGGTGATCTAAAAAAATACAGATTCCTAGATGCCAACCAGACTAATATAACAGAGACAGCTGGAGATGGGGGATGGATGGTGGAGGATGGGGATGGGGATTGGAATGGGGATGGGATCCCGAGACTCTGCATTTTATAAACTCAATGTTTATTCTCATGCATCTTTACTTTAAGAACCAATAAAATAAATAAATGATTTTCTGGTGAGACAAATGTGCTTATTTATATTTCCAGAACATATACTGTTCAAGTCTTCGGTTGCTTTATAAGAGTTCTTTCTATGTTGTAAGGAGAAAATTTAACAGAAAAAGTAAATATCTACAACTTAAGGAATAGTTACTGGTTTCTATATAAGATGGAATATTATGAAAAAATTCAGGTATCAAAAGTGTCTTAATGCTGAATGCTTAGAGTTTGTTTAAGTATTAGACAGCAGTGCTCTCCAAACTCGGTATGTAGAAAATTCATCTATGAAGCATATGAATATGCAGATTCAAAAGGACTGGGACAGGAAGGAGATTTTGAATTTCTAAAATGTTTCCGGGTGAGGACACACTTTGAGTAACAAAGTTATAGGAAAGAACTGGCTCACGGTGACATTTGTAACACTTAATAAAGTTCCTGTATCATTGCTCTTTCTTTTTAAATATTCTTCAATTATTTCCGTTCAGCAAGATTAAAAAAATAGAATCTTTGATTAAAAGAAAAAATACCAATGAGGTGTTTCTGAAATTCTTCTTGATTTTGAAAACCTCATTGATAACATCTTACTTTTACAAAAAGATGCCCGTCTCTACTTATGATGTAATACAATATAATTAATTACTCAGCAATGAATATCACTATAATATTACTGAGAACAAAAACTTCAGAAACACAGCACAATGCACAAAATTGTTTTAAATAATTTTGCCTGTAAGGAGTAATATTTTTAATAGTGTAATCTGAGAAAATGCACAGCAAAAGTGAAAACGTTTCTGAGGAGTCAAATGTAAAACAGCACTTTTAAAAAATGAATCCCAAAAAATAATCTTACTGCCTAAGAAGTATTATCTTCGCAATATAAAAGTTTAAGATACAAACATAAAAACTGAATAATCTGGGAGTTTGAGTTTTTTTTCCAAATGGACAAAAGTGGCTAACATATGGGAGTGTTCAGATTTGAGAGGAGTTCAGGCTATTTGTGAGAGCTGAAGTATTAGAGATTCCAACTACAGTAGCTGAGGCTATGTTTGGAGTAACCAGAGAGATTGGCTATTATTCAAACTAATGACACTTTTAAAGGGTAAAGGCCCTGAAAACCCAGTAATGCTGACTCATAAGCATACATTTGTTCTGTGCTTCTAAGGGAATTAGACATGCAATTCCCATTAACATTAACAGGAGACAGAAGTTCTATATCTAATTTCCCTCTCAGCAGGCTGGAAACAAACCCCATAATTTGGAGGATTTGCAGCTTTACGCAAGCTACATTGTGATCAAAAATTGCATATGATGAAATGGAAATGATGGAAAAAATGCCTTATCCCTAATTTTAAATGACCTTGTGTTTCACAAAGCATCTCAGGCAGAAATTAAAATAAAGAACAGTTGTACTGGAGAGTAGCCTTTATTCTTAAACATGAGAGTTACAGCCCTAGTGTCCTGATCTATTAAAAATGGTGAATTCAGCTTGTTGAAATGACACTTTGAAAATCCGTTTTGTGTGAACTATACAATTTTGTCAGTAAAACAGTTCAATCTGGGTTTACTGCCTAGAGTGGAATATAATGATTAAAAGAATTGCAACGCTTCTCTTAGAAAGGGAAAGGCCATATGTATATAAAAATACTGAAGATTCATTGCTAGCACTGTTATTTTAATTGACATCTGTGGTCCTACTTTTGCAGAGTTGCTCATGATAGAGGAGAGTTTTTTTTTTCCTTTTTGACATGGATAACAATTATAAAAAATGCACAGGACTCATTGAAAAATAGTGTTAAGGCAAAAGTTAATATTACTCTGATATAATTATGTGAGCCAAAAGGAAAGGCTGTCACTGGAAAAAAAAAAAAATGAGATACTTGTCCCCTTAACTCCATTGTTTAATAATAAACAAATTAATTAAAAACTAATCATTAGTTTGAAGAATAGTGTGTAGGAAAATTGGAGTTCAATGCCAACTACCTCAGATTACAGAATCAAATGGCAAAAATTACAATTGTAACTTAAATGTTTTTCTAGGCACAAAAGAATTCCCTACATAATATATTGGAGGAAGGGGTGGAAAGGGATAAGATTAAGAGATACTGACAATAAAACAGACAAAATCCAAAAAAGGGGTATTTCAAGAAGGGAGTGGTATAACATGTCGACTACTGAGATTTTGACAAATTCTGGAGTATTTTTTTTTTTCTCTCTCACTTCTCATCCTCACTAATTTCATATCTTCTTCTTCACTCACTCATCACTCTTACAAGTAAATATTATTTTTGTTTCTGCATTAATTTTCCCCCTTTATTTTCTTGTTGTTGTTCTTTTCCCTGAAGAAGTGATGAGCCTTCCAGATTGATTCCTCATTGATATGGCTCTTTGGGGCAGTCAGGAGTGTTTCATATGCTCATTTTCCTTCTCCCACAATCTGATCTGGAATTACTCAGACAGGAAATTTTGGAATTATAATTACAAGAATTTCCCAGCTAGTACTCTCTGCCTTCATTTTCTTTCTGTCCCAATATTTTATCTACTAGACTTATTTTTCAAAACGGTACTTTGATCAAGACATTTGCTTTTCCAGAATGCTTCTACTCCTGGCCATTAACTAACGGCATACTATAAGCTAATTAACCTGGCCTTTGGGTCATATCACAAAGGGATCATCTGTAGCCTTTCTAAGTGAATTCTCTGTGATCATGCACACACATCTCCTACTTCCAACAAAGTGGACTATTCCTGCAAAAGTGCTCATGGTTTCTCTCATTCTGAGCCTTTGCCGTTGTCCAAAGCCTTCCCGTGTTCTTGAGTCTGATGTGACTCCTCCTGAATCTTCTTGCACTCAATTTTTACTTTCATTTCAAGGCACACTTTTCATTATATTACGTGTATTAAGTTAACTGCTTTATTCCTCCTATTGGACTCTATGTTTACGGAAGGCAGAGATGGCTGCCTGGTATTGATATTCTCTGCATTTTCTAATACAAAGCCTGGTAAATAATATCCACTCAATAAAGATATATCCTTTTAAGGTACTTTTTATTTTCTAAATAAGGCTAAATATTCAAAACTTATTTATTAGGTTTATGAAAAACTGTATATTTTATATAAAGATATAATGATTTATATAAAAATATAAATGATTCATTTAGAAAATCATCACTGAAGTCTTGGTTCCAGGAAGAGGACCTGGTGGATAGTAGGCATATAAGTATAATTTATTAAATGACTAAATGAATATGTGATTAAAACTCACTTCATTCCCATCAAACTGATTTTTATATCACTCACAATTTGTGCCTCTTATTTCCAAATACATAATTCTGGCCAGTCTGATTAAAAAAATGTAAGCATATATGTGAGTCTTCCTGACAGATAAAAGCTAAGCAGCATGAAAAAAACAAAGGATGAGAAAACTTAAAAGAAAAAGTGTTTCTGTTTGTTACTATGTGGACCATTTATTAGTATTACTAAAAATTTTGATGATGTTGATGATTATATTATCACCATTTCTAAATTTAATGTTAACTAAAACGGGTTCATCAAAGTGTTCAATAAAAAATTTTAATTGTGAGGAACATGTGAAAAAGTGTTTCTTTCAATCATGTTATGTGCTGTAAGACCACCAAATTAGAAGGTATATTATTTTCTATGAAAAAAATACCCATTGTATGAAATGTTTTTATGTAACACATCTGGAGATAGGTATCCACTGGGTGGGGTGAAATTTCCTGTAACTTCCAGCAGTGAACACCAGTTGGCACCATGTCACTGGGACTCTACAGATATTCTGAAGATGACCTCGTGGCTAGAAGCACTCAGGAGAGATTTTTTTTGTTATCACCCTTTCATGCTTTGAAATGCAACAGATTTATTAAAACTCTTAGATAGAGCCATAAAAGAACTTCATATTATTTTACTAGAGTCACAGAAAAGGAATCTAAAAATAAAATTTCCTCTCTGCTCCTGGGGTCTAGCCACTTCATGTAGCTTTGTGATTTGACATCACAAGAAATTCCAAGGGAGGCTGTGCAAGCAGGGAGGAAGCTGAGGTCAAGGAGCAGTAGGTTCTGGACCTGTGCTTGACTTACTTTGATGATCGTATTTGTTATATCAAATGGAGCAGAAAAAAAGAGGCTCTCCAATGAGCATAAGAAGCTACTCTTGGTTTTAATTCACTCTCTTTGATTTCCCTCAGCAAAACAGATTAAAGATGGGTCTTTCTTTTCTCTTGGTGTTTCTCACTGTGGTACTCACTAGGAGAAAGAAAGAGCTGGCTGTAAAGGGTTCTTTGTCCGGCATGGTCTCTTTAACTACCGAAACATCTTCCAGGATGAAGTGCTGAGGCGTTTGATGTTGGCTGAACTAGAAATCACTTTCTGTCAATCAAATGCAAACCCAGTAACTGGCAGCCTAGTTATGAAAATCAGTCAAAATGATATAGAAAGAAAGAAAAAAAAGGTCCGCATTTTAAATTCAGTTTTGAACTACCTTACTCCATTCATTTACATAAATATTTAAGTGCCAACTGGAAGAAATCATTAAAACAGCTCAACTGAAATGAAAAGGATTGTTACGAAGGGCTAGTCTCTAGCGCCCAGAGCACACACCTCCCAGGGCGCACAATGCTTAGAGTGCAGAAGTCACGGCCCGTTCACCTATTAGTTGATAATGAATGTTGTAGCTGATGTTTCCAAATCAGCAACCATTGCCAGCCCACAAGAGCAAACATGTTTTAACCATATGTTTTACATGGTACAATCACTCCATAAACAACTAGTGCATCTAATGCCATGTATGTGGTATTAATACAACCTGAGGGTTGTGCTACAGAGAGATAACACATTTCCCAGCTTGTTGGAGGCTCTAATTCACCTCTTATGCCTCACAGCACTTTCCAAGGAGTGTGTTATCTGGAAGTAACACACCCTTGGCTTATGCCTTATTGCTTAATTGTAATCCAAAAATTTCAGATCCAAATAATTACCAACCCAATTTGCCAATACCCATTGTAGGCTTTCTTACTTAAGTGAGCAATTTTAAAATATGTGAAAGTTGTTTTGACCTAGAAGAAAGAGATTCCTTTACTCCTTTTTTTATAAGTATCCATGGTGAGCAGAGAATACTTGGGAAGAAAAGCTGAGAATCAAGGAATTGGACATTTCTACAATTTCTGTTTTTAATATAGGCCAGCTTCATATCTACCTACATTTCATAGTTTACATTTTCTGCTATATCAAATGAGGCGGGCAATGCATATTGTTAGCACTATATTTGGCAAAGTAGACTTTGTTTGCCTTTTACTGGCAGATGACAAGACTGAGGCAACTCCATAGGTTATACCTCTAAGATGCAATTTTGTCTTTCATCTACCCTTCTATACATAGCATTTATTTGTACTAACAATGCTTTGGTACACCTTACAGTGTGATCCTCCCTCCCCACCCCCCAAAATGAGTAAAACATCTCTCAATGCCTTGGCTTAGTAGTATTACTTCTCTATTTTGCCCAAAGCAGAGTTTCTTAACCAGATTCTCTGCTGCAAAGAGTTTTCTCTGCCTCTCATCCTACCTACAACTGCCGGTCATTGTTAGAAGCACAGCTCCGTCTGTGTCATTTGGATTCTAAAAACAAAAAAAAATCTTAGGTTGCTATTCTTCTTAGAATCAATATCTTAAATCTTTATCCAGAATTGGAAGTTCTAAACTCTAGGACCTCAGTCAATTTCCTCAAATGGCTTCCAGTGCATCACCCTCACTTACCTCATGATTAAACTAAACTCAAAAAACGTGCTGCACTCGCCGTTTGCTTTCCAACATCTGTGTTTTCTTGTGCTGTTTCCACTTGCATGAATTCCTCTCCCCATGGCTTTGAATCCAAATTATTTTCCACTTCTCATTTTTTAAATCTTAGTTTCACGTATTTCTAAGATTTCCAGACTCCTATCTGATTTGTTCTCTACCTCCACACTGTCAGACTCTATTGGACGCTCATGTAAGCAAATGAATTGCAGTAATTTAACGTTTCACATGTAGTTTGAGAAGTGCTATAATAGAGGCAGCACAGGGGCAATAGGTGCCCAGATGAGGGTTACATAACTCAATCTCTGTAGTCAGGGAAGGCTTCCTGAAGGAGGTAAACTTTGAACAACAATTGAAGGAAGACTTTGAAAGAGAAATGGTAAGGGCTTTCCAGGTGGAGTGAACACTGTGCACTGCTGGTCCCAGATCATTTTTGTGTGTGGTGTCATTGGTTCTGTTCAGAAGCTGCCTACATCTTTCCTGTATTCCTTTGACAGTCTTCCTAAAGCCATTCCAGCTGCCACATTACAATCAGAGAGCTTTTCATGGAGGTTGAACACAATTACTTTAACCTCTGGTTCCTGGACCTTTTCCAGCTTCCCTACACCCATTGGAAGCATTCATGCCTCAGTGCCATATGCATTTTATTTCATCTGAATGACATATCCTTGCCCCGATTCTTCATCTAATTTTATGCAGTTCCTTCTTGTACTTCACAAAGCAAAATCAGTTGATCCCTACTCTGTGTTCTTACGCAAGCTGTTTATCCTTTGATCATAACTATTCCCATTTTAAAGCCAGATGGGAATATTTCTTTATGCACCTCCAGTGGCTGTCAGGTTGTCATTTCGTGTGTTGTCTGGCTCACAAAACATTCATTTCCATATTTTCAGACTCTGCTAAGAGAACTCAATTCCATGATTTTTATTTTCTCTATTAACAGTATAGCATGATAGCTAATGAATTTTTAGATAATATTTAAACTCTATGAAAATAAAGAGAGAAAATTATCTGACTTGTATTGCAAGCTACTATGATTCTCTCTCTCTCACACACACACACACACATGCACACACACACACCACCACCACTGTCACCACCAACAACAATATTAATAACAGAAGCAAATGCTAATAGGACATTATTTTACAGATATGGCAAAAGGTATAGGGATTAAGAACTTCATCTAAGGATAAGCAGCTTGTGAAAGATAAAACCAATATACACTCTCAGGTCTCTCCTTCCCCAAGGCTATTACCCGTGCCTTACAGCACACAATATTTTAAAAGTTATTTTTATTAGTGTTCCATTTTATAATATATTTGGGGTTCTTATTGTGTCTTACTTTCCTTATTTCAAAAGCATCCACTCTTCCTTACTGTAGACAGGAACGCTTCCATGCCACCCAGATTATGAAAAGGAAGGGGAAGCATCTCTTTGTGTTCTTCAACTTTATCATGAAATTCATCACCTTATAATTAAAGAACAGTTTTATTTATTATAAAAGTTTTGGATATTTGAAGCAGTCTGTTTCAAGTCTGATACAGAATAGATTTTTATCCAGTTTGTTTAACTTTGGATGGCAATTTCAGCCCCAACTCAAATCATGACCTCTGTTAGTTAGGGTTACACAACCTCCTGTAACAAGTAAACCCAACATTTCAAAGGCTTAAAAGAATAGAGATTTACTTCTTGCTCACAAAGGGTGTTCATCCTGTCAGTGGAGTAGTGAATCTCTGTGCCATATAATCATTTAGGCTGATGAATGCCCTAGGCATTAGTATCCATCCAACAGAAAGAATAACAGCATGGAGAAGCACAACTTATTTCTTAAAAGCCCAGGCTAAAAATTGGAAACACACTTTAGTTTGCTATCCTTTGATGAGAACTAGTCATGTACCCTTATCTGGATGTAAAAGGGGGCTGAAATTTTCAAATACTGCAGGTTCTGACGCTTATAAAATGCTAGAGCTTCCTTCTGGTGTAAAAAAGATACAAATTATTAATACAGAATGACATATAAGGCTTTGAAAGAGCCTTTGGCAGTGAGGGACATTAAGGCCTAAGCATTACTAGTGTAGCAGCTAGTCAGCATCTAGAGGCTAAAAGAATATAGCCTCTGGCTTGGCAGCTACCATCCAATGATAACCCCTCTATAAAAGGAGAGAACAAGAACTTGGTTATTGTACTTGTTGTAAGACAGTTATTTCTCTCTGCCTTACAAATTAAGTGACAATCCCTAGAAAGATAAGATATGATGTCAAATAATATCCATTATCATCTATTATTTATTAATTAAATCTAATAACATAACAAGTTTTAAACAATTATAATCAAGATTCTAGAATTTCGTAAAGCTAATTGAGCTCTGGTCAATCTGATTTTATTGTGTAAAATAAATTATCTAAACAGAGTGATCATTTTTTGTTTGTTCGATGCCAACATTATTTTGAGAGCCAGAGCTTTCTCTGACATATATTCTGAAAAGGAGATTGGATGCTGAATTTTAATCAGAACTATTATGTCCACGGAACTACACTGCACCATCACTTAAATTTATACTCAGTAAATATTACACAGTAAGTAGTCATTCTAACCTGTTTGCATTTATAGCTTCTTAAGGGGTGTGTGTGTGGGGGGGGGGGGGGGGGGGGGGGGGGGGAGGAAAAGAGACTTAATAAGATATTTCAGACAGTAATTTTACTGCAGTGACACAAGTATTTGAACAGCCTGGACTGTGAGTGAAAAAAGCCCAGCTTTCTTCAGTGGCTCTGCTTTTCCTTGTGGTGAAATGTTACTTACCTGCCCTCTGTCTGTAAAATGGGAACATTAATATTTACCCTGCTCACTTGAAAGGTTTCCATACAAACCAATCACATTGCGGCACGAAAAAGCATTTAGTGGTGATAAAGTACTCAACAGACGTCACATATTACTGGTTATGATAATCATGATCATAAAAATGATAAAGTACTAACCTTGTTAGGGAAATTACATACGTAATGTCCAAGTCAGATATTTATGTAAAAGTTCCCCACTCACTAATTAGGAGATTTTGAACACGATACATAATTTTTCCATGCCTCAGACTTCTAAGAGGATCATTACATATTATACTATCTGCCCCGCAGAGGCGATCTGAGGATTAAAGGAGAACATATAGAGTTTAAAAGAGTACCTGTATATTCATTAGATCAAAAACTTATTTTGAATACAAACTTGTTTTCTTTCAAAATCACCTAATTTGTTTAAAGACAGCTCAAATCCAAATTTTATGATGCTAACTCTATTGACACATCTACTTTAAACAATCCCTTATTTTCTATTAACGTTGGTTCGTTGCTAAGATAAACTCTAGCCATATTTCTTTGGGAGGATGAGTGCAATTTGGAATATGTTGATATACTGAAGAATGCGGATTCTGTGGTTTTTGAGTGTGAGAATGAAATGAATACAACTTCAAAGTATCTTTATTACTAGTCCCATGTAAATATATCTCTACATCCATTTCTTCTGGTTTCTGAAACACTGATTTTTTTTTAAAACAATGTTTTCTCTATCAAGCCTCATGAAGTGTTTTTAGAGAGCATTATAAATTCCATAATTGTTTTGAAAATATGGCAATAATAGCAAAGGCAATTGTTCCATATTTGTTCAAATTCTCTTGCTGGAAAGTTGTTTTCTCTTTGATTTATGCCTGCCCTTTGTAATTTCATGTTTTACAATCTCTAATATTCTCATTATTCTTTGAATCTTTTCAGCATATTTCTATTATTGGACAGTAGAAATGCCTGAATGTTATTATTTTGTGAATTATTAATTCAGAGTCTTCACATTGCATTCGAGATATAGCAGAGTGATACAGGAGGGTATGTTATCATCTTGTTCCCATATTTACAAGTAGGAACAACTGAGAAAAAATTAGACCTAAACAAATTCAGGTGATGGTTGTAGAAATAGCTGTAACTCCTTCATTTTGTTTTTATTTACATATTGATATTTTATTAAACATTGACAAATATACATTGTAGTTAATTTGATTTATATTCTGAAACACATTGTGAAATGCAATTCAGAGTTCAAGTTATTGATTGCTTGTTTTATATTCTTTTCTTTTAAATTACTTTCTAACAGGTACATTTCATTATCAGTCACGGTAAGTGAATTAAACAATGTGTAAAGGCGTTCCTCTGTGTATTTTTATCTATAAAAATTTTTACGCCATTTTAAACTTGAGTCAATTTCATGGATCATCTCTTCTATTGCTTCCTCATTGCACAGTCATAAGAACAACACTTTTTTTAGTGTACTGTTGAGGATTACTTGACATAACGCTCTTAGCATAGGGAACAGAAGAGTCAATGTTCTGTAACCTTTTTTGCAGGGGGGCGAGGATGGGGGACAGAGTCTGGCTCTATTGCCCTGACTGGAGTCCAGTGGCGTGATCTTGGCTCACTGAACTCTACCTCCTGGGCTCAAGCAATTCTTGTGCCTCAGCCTCCCGAGTAGCTGAGGCTACAGGTGTATACCACCACCCCCAGCTAATTTTTGTATTTTTTGTAAAGATGGAGTTTCACCATGTTGACCAGGCTGACTTGAAAACCCTGCGCTCAAGGGATCCACCTGCATCAGCCTCCTAAATTAGTGGGATTACAGGTGTGAGCCACCACAGCCAGCCTATTTTTTATTTTAATAATTTTCAATATTGTTGCAATTTTAAAACTTCATATTGAGGTAAGTACTCCAGGAATTTTATTTTAGGAGAACCTAAGAATTAAATAGAGAATATAGTCGCAGCAAACCTTAAATCATTTTGTTTTTTCTGTGTTCTTTCCATAACAAAAAGTACTAATCTTTGATGTCATAATATATACTAAGAACTCTCTTCAGTGCTTCACTACCTTAGTTTATTTAAGTCTTTTGAGAGATCGTGAGGAGGTATTATGCCCGTATAATAAATCTGAAAACTGAGCTACAGACTGGTTTGTAACAATAAATGACAATTCTTAGTAACAGAAATAATCAGACAAATTATTTGTAATAATTAGCTATACACATAGCAAATGGTAAAACATGGATTTGCAATCGTGTGTACCTAATTTTAATGTTCTACATACTTCCTCCCCTTTGACTATAGCATAATTATAGCTATTTCTTATATGCCCTTCTTGTAACTGATTATCAATAATATCTTCATGTCATCTTTTCATATGTGCAACATTCATAAATTATAATCTCTTGGTGGGCCAGTTTAATTTCATGTATTTTCATACATAACAAATAATTTAACAAAGTGACATAAATATATTTCCCAAGGAATATATAAATTATGATCAAACAAATGAAAATATCCTAAATTTGCTATGGGGGAGAAGGTAGGAATAAATTTTTCATCTTTGTCTGTGATGCTAAAGTATTTCCCTAATCATTATGACTGGTAGTGACAAGACCTTGATAGACCATCAAATTTGGGGCTCCCTGGTGGTCCTGTTTAATCACCTTCCCCCGGCGCAGTTTTTCCCCTTCAGTCTGAGTCCCATTAAAGGTAACTCTTAGGCACCATCTGATACTCAAGCAGTTTATTCTGGCAAGGATCTTACAAGACAGATAGTAGGAACAGGCCCGGGACCTGGGCCAGACACAGTCAGGGGTCAGTTGACTGACTTACTGGGAGGCTCTCCCTCTGGAGACTATTCTGAGAGTTTGAGGGATTCTATCCTCTTTCCTATATCTATGTTCAGTCCAGGTCAGTTACTAGGTGCTTCTTTCATAAAGGGACTTTAGCTATTCTTGTAAGGGCAAGCTTTGTTATAAGGTTCATGAAAGTTGCATCTATGCTGAGGTGGCCTTGTCTCTAGGGCAACCAGGGCTTTTAGGTCCCACCGTTAGACTGCATAGTCCCCAGTCCAGTTTGTATTGTACTGCTAAGTGACACTTAGTGAAGGCTCTGCAAAATGGTTGTGTGGGCCTTATGGCTGTTGTTAATCTTACAGGTACAATATGTCTCTTATAATAACTATACTGGTTTCAATAGAAACCACACATGATTAAGCCTTGCTAAGCTATGAATATTTTAAGAGTGATCCATATTTACATTTATCCTATTCAGAAACAAAACAAATGATTGAGAGTCCATGTGTCTCAAATAAATATACATGGCAATAGCTGAAATAGAACTTTAGCTCAGGATGCTGTGCAGTTTCCTGAACAAGAAATTTATATATATATGGACATATATCTATAATTAGGGATACATATCTATAATTAGGGATATATATATTAAATTAGGGATATATATGTATATATATCCCTAATTTAGGATATATATGTATATATATCCCTAATTTAAGCTGAAAAATACAATAACAGCTGCAAATATAATAGCGTGTGCAATGTCAGTTTCTTGACTTCAACATCTGATTTTTTTTCGAAAGACATAGTAACTACGTTTGGTTTATTAAGATCCAGTCTGGCTTTTTCTTCTAGTTTAAGCAGACTCTCCATTTGATCCCATGATGTTGTTCCTCTTTACTTCTGCTAAAATTGATCAATTACTTAATCAGTGACCTTTCTTAGTCCTTGTAGATTAGTCTGAGATATGGCTAATATAATTCTCAAAGTTTGCTTCAAATATCAAGTCTTTAATGATGCTTTCTTCAGAGGCTTGTTTTTGTTGATAAATTGCAAAGTGCCTACTGTTATTAACCACAAGGACCTTCCCCTGTCTATCCTGAGTACCCCTAGTAAGATCTATATGTTTTCCTTTCAGGTTCTGTCTGAACTCTGCTATTTTCTGGAGCTACACTGCTTCCTTTAGTGGAAAATTTACCCTCTAATTCAGATCGGAACAACAAATGAATTTCCATTCATTGAGCAGAAACAAGAGTCTCCAACAACATACTTTTTCCTTTCTAAAGCATAAAGGTTTGGAGTGCATTTTTATTTAATGATGCAATGCCTAAGCTTATGCTGGCTACTGCTAGAACACTTAAGTCATGCAAATATTCCTTAAGTAGAGTGTTTCAGACCAATGAGGGTCCAGAATTTGCTCCCCTCCTCAGCTCTGTCAGTTGTTGTGATTCTGCTAAGAGTATCAGCTTCCTACCAGGAAGCTTACAGGAACAATTTGTCAGCAAATGATAGCGACCGTCATGAAAGGTAGTAAAACATACCTAATTCGGAAATAGCTCATTAAATATTTCTGATGACCCATAAATATAAGAATCAGGTTTTGGCAAAATAAGACCTTCAAAGGTAAAGCAAACTGTACCATTTTTGAATGATTGCTTTTAATCTGTAACACACTATAAGAAATACGTAATAAAAAAACTCTAAATTATTATTTTGGAAAATAAAAAGATCTGTTAATATGACTTAATTTGTGAATATGGTGAAATTTCTCCTTTGCTACAGCATCAACTCTCTTTAATTTAGCTGCATTGGAAACCTCAATTGAGGAGTTATCGCTTTTTCTCATTTTTCCTTTATAGGCAAGTTGTCAAGTCATGTGGGGTACCATTGTTCCACAATACCCAGACTTTGGATTTTGCATGTATTGACTAATATTCAAAATGATGACATAATTGTAGTTTTCCTATTCTTTAGAAGAAAGTAAAAACTAAACAAAGGTACAATGTTTTGCCAATTATTGGGACTTATTCATCATATTTTTCTACTTGAAATGATTTCTACTATTTTGTTTCTTTTTATATGAACTATTAAAATAATAACACCATCTGGAGAGTTAACTGAAATAGAACTGAAGTACTGAGTGTGTGAAATTATGTGACTGTGGGTAGCAGAGCCCTAAAGAATTTATGCTCAAGTACAGCAAAGAAAGCTTCAAAGTGTGTTCCTGTGCTCCATCACAAAGTTATACCCCATTTTCAGAACCACTTGAAGACTATTATTCTGTGGAAAAATTAAAGTGCCCCTTTTTCTAAAACATACATCTGAATTGTTTTTAATACATCAGTTGCTTCTCATGGAAACTTAAATAAACTAAACAGTACTCTACAAACGTCAGAGATTATGTAATGGGACTGCTTCATTTGATAGGAAAACTGAGAAAGACCACTGGTCTCTCCTGCCTCAGGTCCTTGGTACTTACTGTTCGTCCTGCTTGGAACATTCTTCCCCTTCTCTCTGTGTGAATCTTGACTTTGACTCTTTCAAATCTTGGCTCAAAATGTCATATGTCAGAGAGGTCTGCTATGACCACGGTATTAAAATAGTACCATTTTCTATTCATCCCGTCTATCTCTCTATCTTATTGCCCTGCCTTTTTGTCTCTTTGAAGTTCATTCCATTTGATATGTATGTACCTTTCTGTTTACTCATTCATTTTCTGTCTCTCTAGACTAAAATATTAATTTCATGAAAAACAAAAAAAAAATTATTTTTTATAGTTCGGTGTTTCCAGTGCCTAAAATACATACTGGCTAATAGTAGGACCTCAACAAATGTTTGTTATTAAAAGAAATAAATAAGTGAATAAATGGATAAATAAATGAATGAACTGGAAAAAAATCTTAATTATATATACCATGCTTTATGAGAACCTCTCAGGATAAGTTAATGGTTATCTTTTATTTACCAACTTCACCGCATGGCTCACTTCCCTCCCTGCTCTATATACACATAAAACCATAAATAGTTTCTAATTTTTTAACTTAGCAGGTGTTTATAACCTCAGTGTTCCTACCAATTTCTCAGTGTGGAATATTTTTCCCGCCATTCCCCACCCCAGTTCCAACGATAGGCATCCTGATCATCTTTCAAAGTTCAGATTAAAAGATATTTTCTTCACAAAGCTATATTTCTAGTAATAATGAACTAATTATAATTTTCTCCTCTATTGCCACTGCTGTATTTCTGTTATAATTCTTACTTTAGTTTTGTTTCTGGCTGTGCCCAGGCAGATATTAGAATTTAAACTCTTGATTAGTAAAGAAATTAATTTCTTTCTCAATACCATGAGGTATGCAACACAATGCATTGCCTGTTTAAACTACTTACAATATTTTGTAGCAGAAAAGAGAATAAATTAATCTGATTCAATGCTTTTCGTAAATGTCCACAATAATATTGAGGCTTAGAGAGACTGATGCTAAATGCATCTCAAATTCTATTTAATTAATTTGATCTACCTTTTAAAACCATGAAGTCAATTTAGTTGATCAGCTTATGTAGAATTAAAAAAAAAAAATCAGCAAAATTGTCTCTTCCCTCCAAAAAATATCTCTTTATATATGAATTTGGGGAAAGTATGTTTTAGACTGAATGAGGACTACTCTAAACAGCAAAATTTTAAAAATTTGTGTAATCTGCAGAAATTGACAGCCAGATGTTTCTGTAGCTATAGTAATTCAGGTGTATTAGAAAATGTTGAAGCTGTTACATGTAGTCCTTAGTTTGCCATTGCATTTGTTCAAAAATAGACACTCAATATCTAAGACAAGAATACATTTCGACTGTATGTATACACACACATCACACATTATAGTTAGCCTGGTAATAATAAAACTTCATGAAAAAAGCTGTGAGACTGTTCTTTTCATCCAGGCCTTCCAGGTTTCTAAAGATGTTTCCTGATGGGTGGGCAGCCAATAAGTATCAGCGCTGCCAACATCCTGACAAAGCATCTGATCTTGCTCTTTGTGGCCATTTCTTAGCATTAGTGGGAAGCAGCACATATTGACACTGAAATCTATTTAAAAGCGAGGTTCCTGACAACTGAACTTCAAGAAGGCAGAGACTTAAAAAATGCACAGGGACACATTGTGTTGACAGCAGGCGCTATTGACTTTTCCCGCTGTACAATCCCACGCCAAGGGCTCAGTAAAGACACAGAAGCCCGAGGGAGAAAAGTAGCTGGTTTTTCGTAAAAACTACCTGCTGTCAGTCAGTTTGGCATCATTTGGGACAGCGGGTGCTCTACAGATAAAACGAAAGGTTGTTAGAGATTTTTTTCTCTTTTTTTCTGTTTTATGACAACACATTGATGGTAGGACCTAGTTGTGATAAAAGTTCGGTTTATCTTGACAAGATAGCTTTTTCTCCAGTCTATTAACCCGATCACTGGCCTGTGACAGATTAAGGAGAGGGAAAACATAGAAATTTGACTTTCCCTATCTTCTTTTTTTTTTTTTTTTTTTCCACATGCAAGCTGTAGCTGGATAGAGATAAACCACACCTGCATTTCAAACACAACTTCCCAAAACCAATTACAATGCAAGTGCCTTATTTTTGTTGTGTTTTAAAAATCTGTCCCTTTTGACATCTCTGATCTACAGGAAGATTATATTTTGCACAATGTTACCAAGCCATATTGTCTGAGGTGAATGAACTGATTGTAAGGTCAGTAGATTGAATGCAAGTAACTCCGTGTTATAGGATCGGTCATAATTTACCAACAGGAAATACTAACAGTGTTCAATGTCATAATTTCAAAATAGAGTTCCTATTCTGTGAAGATAATATAAGGTTGCTTTGTGTCTGATTAAGAAGAAAAATTATATGGTTTTCTATCAAGAGGTCACAGAAAAGTCTATGGAAGATGCTAAAGCTGATGGAATGTCAAATGTTACAGGAAACAATGGGCAAACCATGGATGTGTTTGATAAATGCATTTGAACATTATAGGTTAAAAAATAAAACAGATGACAAGGGCATTTGTTTTAAGCAATGAATTAATTTTAAGTCAAAGCTGTCACAATTACAACTGAAGAAAGGAGAGAAAAACTTTAAAATGCTCTTGTAAAAAGTGAATTAACAAAGAAAAGGAAAGCAAGGAGCCATATGCAACAAGCGTAATTTAGAAATTAAATTTAGAATCTAACTTTTATTCATTTAATTAAGTTCACACATAAATATGTAATTAGAATGAGAAAAGTAATTTACTGTAAATTATTAAATGTAAAACTGATGGATACTACAAATAAAATTAAAATCAAAATAGCATAATATTCTGAACAGTTAATTTCCTAATACTCTTTTCTACACTCTTGGATTACATAGTCGTTACTTAGCCTCCCCATGACAGTGATTTTCATAAGGTCTGTTTCCACAGAGAATAGAAAACTTGTTCAGACATTCCTCTAGCAGAGTTGATCAAAACTTGTTCTTTAGAATCAATAGTTTAGAAAAGATTCCTTCAGCTTCACAGCTCATTGGTAATGACATGCCAAGACATGATCTGGCCTGGTGGCATGCATAAAACATGCAGCTTCACACACAGGCAGCCTCAGCATTTGTCATACTGCTGCAAGGTTGTGCTCTACAAATGGAAGTCTTGCATAATTCCCAGCCTAAAAGAAAGCGAATATATGGGGCACTTTTCATTCTTTACAATCATAATTAGAAATATTCCTCAGGAACATTTAATGCTAACATTAAATATTAATTTAATATTAAATCATTAAATCTATAATTAATATTAGTCAAATATTCCTGAAGAATATTCCTCACAGGAAAATACATTTGACCAGGCATTCATGAGTACAAAATTATTCATTAAATTGTCTAATAATTGAAAGAAATTTTTAAAATGTTTGTAGATGCATAGCAGGTGTATACATTTATGGGGTGACATATTTTGATACAGGCATACAGAGTAAATGGAGTATCCATTGCCTCAAGCATTTATCCTTTACTTTGTGCACACAAATAATTCAATTATACTCTTTAGTTATTTTTGTTTTTTTTTTTATTTTTATATATTTTTTTGAGATAGAGTCTCACTCTGTCACCCAGGCTGAAGTGCAGTGGTACAGTCTTGGCTCACTGCAACCTCCACCTCCAGGGTTCAAGTGATTCTCCTGCCTTAGCCTCCCAAGTAGCTGGGATTACAGGTACTTGCCATCACACCCATCTAATTTTTGTATTTTTTTTAGTAGTGATGGGGTTTCACCATGTTGGCCAGGCTGGTCTCAAACTACTGGTCTCAAGTGATCCGTTCACCTTGGCCTCCCAAAGTGCTGAGATTACAGGCATGAGCCACCTGGCTGTCTTTTAGTTACTTTTAAATGCACAATAAATCATTATTGACAGGACTAACCCTTTTGTGCTATCAAATACTATATCTTATTTGTTCTATCTAACTATATTTTTGAACCCATTAACCATCTTCATTTCCCATTTCCCCTCCTACCTCCGCCCACCTACCCTCATCATTCTTCTCTATCTCGGAGGGTTCACTTGTTTTAGTTTTTAGCTCTCCAGATAAGTGAGAACATGTGAAGTTTGTCTTTCTGTGCTTGGCTCAACTTACTTAACATAAAGTTCTCCAGTTCCAGTCATGTTGTTGCAAATGACAGAATCTCATTCTTTTCTGTGGCTGAATAGTGCTCCATCGTTATATGAATCACATTTTCTTTATGCATTTGTCTGTTGATTGACACCTAGGTTGCTTCCTACCTAGGCTATTGTGAATAGTGCTGCAATAAACATGGGAGTGAAGATATCTCTTTCTATACTCATTTCCTTTATTTTGGGTCTATACCTGGCAGTCACATTGCTAGATCATATGGTAGCTCTAGTTTTTTTTAGTTTTTTGAGGAACTTCAGTACCACTCCCCATAGTAATTGCACTAATTTATATTCCCACCAACAGCGTACAAGGATTCTCTTTTCTCCACATCTTCACCAGTATTTGTCATTAGTTGTCTTTTGAATAAAAGCTCTTTTAACTGGGATGAAATGATATCTCATTGTAGTTTGGATTTGTACTTCTCTGATGATCATTGATGTTGAACACGTTTTCATATGTCTGCTTGCCATTTGTATGTTTTTGTTGAGAAATATCTATCAGATTTTTGTCCATTTTTAATAAAATTATTAGATTTTTTTCCTATTGAGTTTTGAGTTCCTTGCATGTCCTAGTTATTAATCCCTTGTCAGATGGATAGTTTAAAAATATTTTACTCATTTTGTAGGCCATCTCTTAGCTTTATTGATTGTTTCCTTTCTGTGTAGGAGCTTTTTAAATTAATGTGATCCCATTCATCCATTTTTGCTTTGGTTGCCTGGGCTTATGGGATATTACACAAGAAATATTTGCCCAGATTTCTTAGTTTGGGGTTTTACATTTAAGTGTCTAATCCACTTTGATTTGATTTTTGTATATGGTGAGAAATAGGGAGTCTCATTATTCTGCATATGAATATCCAGTTTTCCCAGCACCATTTATTGAAGAGACTGTCCTTTCCCCAGTGTATATTCTTATTCTTGGCACTTTTGTGAAAAATGAGTTCACTGTAGATGTATGAATTTGTTTCTGGGTTCTTTATTCTATTCCATTGGTTTGTATGTCTTTTTGTATACCAGAACCATACTGTTTTGTTTACTATAGCTCCATAGTATAATTTGAAGTCAGGTAATTTGATTCCTCCAGTTTTGTTCTTTTTGCTCAGCACAGCTTTGGATATTCTGGGTCTTTTGTGGTTTCATGTAAATTTTAGGATTATTTTTATTTCTGTGAAGAATGTAATCAATATTTTAACAGGGATTGCATCGAACCTGTAGATTGCTTTGGGTAGTATGGTCATTTTAACAATATTGATTTTTCAAATCCATGAACGTGGAATATTTTCTCTTTTTTTGTATCATCTTCAATTTATTACATCAATGTTTAATAGCTTTTGTTGTAGAGAATTTTCACTTCTTTGGTTAAGTTTATTCCTAAGTATTTAATTTTATTTGTAGCTATTATAAATGGGATTACTTTATTGATTTCCTTTTCAGATTGTTTGCTGTTGGCATATAGAAATGCTAGATTTTTCTATATTGATTTCGTATCCTGCAACTTTAGTGAATTATTTACCAGTTCTAATAGTTTTCTGGAGACATCTTTGTTATTCCCAATATAAGATTATATCATCTGCAAGCAAGGATAATTTGACTTCTGCCTTTACAACTTGGATGGCTTTTCTTTCTTTCTCTTGTCTGATTGCAGTAGCTAGAACTTCTAGTACTCTGGTGAAAGTGGGCATCATTGTCGTGTTCCAGATTTAGAGGGAATCAGTTTGGAAGTATTCCCTCCTCCTCTATTTTTTGGAATGGTTTGAGTAAGGTTGGGATTACTATAGTTCTTCTTTAAATATTTGGTAAAAATTCAGCAGTGAAACCACTGGGGTCTGGGCTTACCTTTGCTGGGAGACTGTTGTTATAGCTTCAATCTCGTTACTTGTTATTGGTCTGTTCAGATTTTTTTATTTGTTCATGGCTCAATCTTGGTAGGTTGTATGTGCCTAAGAATGTATCTATTTCTTCTAGGTTTTCCAATTTATTGGCATATAGTTGCTCATAGTAGCCTTTAACGATCCTTTCAATTTCTCTCTTATCAGTAAAAATGTTTCCCTTTTCATCTCTGATTTTGTTTATTTGAGTCTTCTCTCTTTTTATCTCAGTCTAGCTAAAGGATTGTCGTTTCTCATTTTAAAAATCCAACTTTTCATTTTATGGATCTTTTGTATTTTTTATTTCAGTTTTATTTATTTCTACTCTGATTATTTCTTTTCTTCTACTGATTTTGGGGTTGGTTTGCTCTTGCTTTTCTAGTTCTTAAAGTTGCATTATTAAATTGTTTATTTGAAGGTTTTTTTTATTTTTGTTTGTTTGTTTGTTTGTTTTACTTTGTTGATGTGAGTGCTATTGCTATAAACTTTCCTCTTAGTAGAGCTTTCACTTTTTTTAGTATGTAGTATTTCCATTTTTATTTGCTTCATTTGTTTAAAATTTCCATCTTAATTTCTTCATTGATCCACTGACCATTCAGGTACATATTGTTTTATTTCCATGTCTTCGTATAGTTTCCAAAGTTTCTCTCGTTATTGATTTCTAGATTTCTAGATTTAGTCTATTGTAGTTAGAAGATACTTGATATAATTTCAATTCTTTTGAAGTTTTTAAGACCTTCAAAACTTTTGTGGCATAACATATGGTATATCCTTGAGAATGACCCATGTGCTAAAAAGAAGAATGTGTATTCTGTAGCTGCTGGATGAAATGTTCTCTAAATATCTGTAGTTCCATTTGCTCTATAGTGCAGGTTAAATCCAGTGTTTCTTTTTTGCTTCTCTGTCTGGATGATCTGTCCAATGTTCAAAGTGGGGTTTTAAAGTCTCCAGCTATTATTATATTGGAGTCTATCTCACTGTTTGGTTCTAATGATATTTTCTTCATAGAACTGGGTGATCCAGTGTTGGATTCAGGTGTATTTACAACTGTTACATCCTCTTGCTGAATTGATCTTTTTAGCATTATATAATGGCATTCTTTGTCTGTTTTTGTATAGTTTTTGTCCTGAAATCTATTTTACCTTATATAAGTATAGCTATTCCTGCTTTTTTTTTTTTTGGTTTCCATTTGCCTAGAGTAACTTTTTTCATTCCTTTATTTTCAGTCCGTGTGTCTTCATAGATGAAGTTTTTTTCTTGTAGGTAACACATTGTTCTGCCTTGTTTATTCATGCATCCAGTCTATGCCTTTTGATTAGAGAGCTTAGTCGATTTACATTTAATGTTATTGTTAATAAGTAAGTACTTACTTATTAATAAAGACTTATTCTGGTTGTTTAGAGGTCTTCTCTTCCTTCTCTCCTTCCTTCCTGTCTAACTGGAAGAATTTTTAACAGACCAGTTTCTGTCTCTGTGTATGTGCTGGCAATGTAGAAGCAGCAGGCTGTCCAATTTGCTTGGGCTCCAGACTATCAGACTCCAAGGTCAAGCTGAGGAGTCTGTCCTTATTATAGCAGTAGTAGACTGATTAAAAGGCTGTTCATTTTGTTTTGATCTGTATGTTTTTTTAAACAGCTTTATTGAAATATAATTTATATACAGTACTGCACACCCATTTAAAGTTTACAATTTCTTGGGTTTTTTAGTACAATCATCACAACAATGTAGTTTGAAAATATAATATCCTCCCAAAAACTCCACACGTTTTAGGAATCACTCCCAACTTCCCTTCTCCCAGCCACTGACAATCACTAATCTAACTTCTGTCTGTATGTGTCTATTCTAAACATTTCATACAAATAAAGTAATATTATATTATTATTTTGTGTCTGGCTTCTTTCACTTACAATAATGTTTTCAAGGTCCATTCATGTTGTATTTCATTCTTTTTTATTGCTGAATAATATTCCATTATATGGATATATCCTGTTTCATTTATTCATTCACAATTGAAGAACATTTGCAGAGTTTCCATTTTATGGCTATTATGAATTTTGTGTAGACATGGGTTTTCAGTCATCCTATGCAACTGTTAAGAAGCCTAATTGCTAACTCGTATGGAAGCTTTATATTTAACATATTAGGGAATTGCCAGATTGTTTTCCAAAGCAATTATACCATTTTACCTTCTCACCAGAAGAACATTAGGTTTGCAATTTCTCCACATTCTCCCTGAATGTTTTGTTATCTGTCATTTTAATCGTGGTCATCCTAATGGATGTGAAATAGGGTCTCATTACCGTTTTGATTTGCATTTTCCTAATGACTAATTCTCATATTTTCATGTGCATATTGGTCATTTGTATATCTTCTTTGAAGAAGTGTCTATTCAATATCTTTGCCCATTTTCATAAATGAATATACACATGTGGTATATAACTGATATGTAATATAATGTACAAATCATAAGTGTTACGTTCAGTACGGTTGGGTAATTATACGCATCCATGTTAATATCATGCTAACTGACATATGGAATATTGCCATAATCTCTGAAAGTTCAATATTGTTCTTTTCCCGTAAGTTCCTCTCACCTAACCAGACAAAACCTCTGATTTCTATCCGCATAGATTGTATGCCTTTCCTTGCATTTTACATACATGAATCATCAAATATATGCTTGCTTCTTTTTGTACTTTTTCACTCAACATTATGTTTTTGAGACTAATTCATGTTGTTGCAAGCCTTGGAAAATTTTGGAATTTTATTACTAAACAATAATCCACTGTAAGAATATAGTAGAATTTCTATAGTATTCATTCCCCTTTAGTAAACAATGTTTTTTTACTATGAATAAGACTGTTATAAACATTTTTTGTAGGTCTTTTCATGGGAATATGTTTTCATTTTTCTGGAAATGGAATTGTTTGGTCATTGTGTAGATGCATGATTAGCTTTTTCAGAAATGATCAAGCAGTTCTCCTAAGCAATTTTAACACTTTTGTATTTCCATCAGCGATATATGAGCTTGCAGCTGCTCCACATTCTCAACACTTCATATGTTTAGTCTTTATGGTTTCAGCTATCCTAGTGATTGTGAAATGGTAGCTTATTGTTATTTCATCATGCATTTTTTTCTGAGTACAATGGTGTGCTTGTTGAACATTATATATCCTTTTTTTTTTTTTTTTTTTTTTTTTTAAGACGGAGTCTCGCTCTATCATCCAGGCTGGAGTGCAGTGACACTATGTCGGCTCACTGCAAGCTCTGCCTCCCAGGTTCACGCCATTCTCCTGCCTCAGCCTCCCGAGTAGCTGGGACTACAGGCGCCCATCACCAAGTCCGGCTAATTTTTTTTGTATTTTTAGTAGAGACAGGGATTCACCGTGTTAGCCCAGATGGTGTTGATCTCCTGACCTTGTGATCCTCTTGCCTTGTCCTCCCAAAGTGCTAGGATTACAGGTGTAAGCCATCATGCCCAGCCTATATATCTTTTCTTTTGAAGTGTGTATTAAGTCTTGTACCCACTTGTATTGGGTTCTTTATCTACTCTGTGTACTAAGGAAACAAGTCTTTGTGTGTGTGTGTGTGTGCACGCGCATTTGTGTGTGTATTATTTTCTTCTGGGCTATCATTATCACTAGCCTACAAAGTTTGTCAGTATCTTTTGAGGGGCAGATGTTGTCAATTTGATGAAATCTAATTTATCATATTTTTCTTTTGATCATCAAATAAATTATTGCAAAAGTAAATGATGTTTTTAAAAGAAACCAAGGGATGCTGGTCATCTCTAAAAACTGAAAAAGGCAAGAAAATGGATTCTCCCTTGGAGCCTCCAGAAGAGAAAGCAACCCTGTCAACATCTTGATTTTTAGTGCATTGAGACCTGCATTGAATTTCTAACCTACAGAAATTTAAGTTGACAAATTTGTATTGTTTTAAGTTGCCAAAGTTGTGATAATTTGTGGCAGTAGCAATAGGAAACTAACACAATAAGAAAGTGTGGGCCAGGCGCGGTGGCTCAAGCCTGTAATCCCAGCACTTTGGGAGACCGAGACGGGTGGATCACGAGGTCAGGAGATCGAGACCATCCTGGCTAACACGGTGAAACCCCATCTCTATTAAAAAATACAAAAAACTAGCCGGGCGAGATGGCGGGCGCCTATAGTCCCAGCTACTCGGGAGGCTGAGGCAGGAGAATGGGGTAAACCCGGGAGGCAGAGCTTGCAGTGAGCCGAGATTGTGCCACTGCACTCCAGCCTGGGTGACAGAGGGAGACCCCGTCCCAAAAAAAAAAAAAAAAAAAGAAAGTGTGTTAAAGTAAATAACAGGTATTATGAAAACAGTGTTGTTAATAGAAGGATTGCTTACCTAATTGAAAAAATAGACACAATATAAATGGTCAAGAATAGGGGATTCCTTAGATAAGGGATTATCCAAATTGTTTAATAATAAGCAATCTTTTTTAAAAGTTGCCATATAATTACATGTCTTTAAAACTGGGAAAATATTTATAATAGTTTGTGAAGAAAAAACTGAGTTAAGCTCATTATTAGTTTGTTCACTTCTTGTAAAACTACATTTATTTACATATGTACATATTAGAATGCCTATCAAAATAGTAACTATCACTTTCTTTATCCATGGTATTTAAAGCGACTTTACTTTTTCCTTTTTAGTTATCTGTGTTTTCTAGTTTCCAAGAAGAAAATCTTTGACAAGCCTGCTACCATCAGATATTCTGTGAGGAGACATTATAAAAGCTACTTCCCGTGTGCGTAATATTTATTATTTGCCTAAGTATTTTCTCCAAATATTAATGTAATCTGCTTGCCTCGTAAAAAGAACAAATGCCAAATACTTCTTTTACTATTTTAGCTTACATCCTATCCTGGCAACAGACATGGTTAACTAGATTATTTCTATGCTCTTTCCTCTGATTCCCACCTTGAGAATAATTGACGGCCTTTATGGCGTTACTTGAATTAAAGGAGGTTAAAGACCGAGAACAAATAGCAAGAATGTTGATTCTTTTACTTCTTCCAATGCACTTTGTATATTTTATGACTGTATTGTTTCTTTCAGTAGAGGTATATCTTAATATTAAAATGAAAAATGAGAAAGTTATATAGCCAATTGATTAAATAACAACCAGAACCCAGGTATTTGCTCTTCTCTGTACCTTTTTCTAGTCTAGTAATCACATACTGGAAAAATAATAATTTGTTTTAGTAGTTTTGTTTTCAAGGAAATATATGGAGAGCTATTTTCTGATTCAATTCTGTTCCAATTCAGTTCAAGAAATATGAGAATGTTAATAAATATTTCCTTTGAAAGGTAGAATTTGATATTGGTTTATAGAATTGACAGGATTTGAATGAGTGTTCTCACTATTTTCCTCAGTTTTTTCTGCCTTCATAACTTTTTGATGCATGCCTGAATCTAAAGTTATACATCTTGCCAATCTCATATGTTTATTGGAGGTAAGCACAAAACTTGCAATGTATTTGTTCAGTTGTATAAAAGGGGTAATTTATCTTGTCTGCTCTATGTATGTTAAAAACCAGAATGTCTACAGCTTTCTTAACTCTAATTCTTTGGTCATTTGAAAGATAAAAGATAAAAGTATGCAAAATAATGAGAAAAAATGGTGCAGAGTTTTTTAGCACAGAAATTTGCAAAAGTAAAAAGAAGCAGAATGTTAATAGCCAAGACAGTGGGCAAAATGTCTCCAGGACATTTCAGAGACCTTCAGGGCAGGCCCTCCAATTACAGGCCAAGAGGCATAGGAGGGAAAAATGGTTTTATGGGCCAGACCCAGGGCCCTGCTGCTCTATGCAGTCTTAAGACATGGCACCCTGTGTCCCAGCTACTCCAGATCCAGCCATGGCTAAAAGAGGTCAAGGTACAGCTTGGGCAGCTTCAGAGGGTGCAAGCCTTAAACCCTGGTAACTTCCATTTGGTGTTCACAGAAGACAATAGTTGAGGTTTGGGGACCCCCACCTAGATTTCAGAGGATGTATGGAAACCCCTGAATGTATAGAACTCTGCTGCAGTGGTGGAGCTCTCATGGAGAACCTCTACTAGGGCAATACAGGAGGGAAATATGCGGTTGGAGTCCCCACACAGAGTTCCCACTAGTGCACTGCTTAGTGGAGCTGTGAGAAGGGAGCCATCATCCTCCAGCCCCCTAAGTGGTATATCCACCTACACCTTGTACCATGCACCTGGAAAAGCTGCAGGCACTCATTGCTAGCCTGTGAAAGCAGGCTATTACCCTGTAGAGCCACAGGGGCAGAGCTGCCCAAGGCCTTGGGAGCCCACCTCATGCATCAGCATGCACTGTATATGAGACATGAAGTCAAAGGAGATTATTTTGGAGCCATTTTGGAGATTATTTAATGAGTGCCTCACTGGGTTTTGCACTTGCACGGGGCCTGCAACCCCTTTGTTTTATGCTTACTTTCAATACTGACACAACACAAAAGCATAATGAAGATAAAAATTAAGTAGATATTTAATTTATATTACTTTAAGTTTGACTGTCCTCTTCCAGTTGGGTCTGTCTCATAAGCCAGCACAAAAAAGCTGTAACTAGTCAATGTTTTAAAAGCACATTTCTGATCAATACTTTATTGTTACACTGTGGATTTAAACATACTGCAACTTATATCTATCGTCTAAGACTATTTGAGATCTGTTTTCTTAAAGTTTTGTTTAGTTTTTTTTTTTTTTTTCCATTACAATTTAAAAACTGACAATTGTCTAGATCAGGAACTGTCAAACTGTGGTACATAAGTCAAATTCAGCTGTAAATAAAGTTTTTTTTGAAAAACTCCATACTCATTCGTTTACATATTATTATGGATGCTTTTGCCCTAGATAAAATTGAGTAGTTGCAACAAAAACTCTGTGATGTGCATAAGCCTAAAATATTTATCATGCAGTGTCAAAAAAAAAAAGTTTGTTGATTCCTGCTTTAACTGGAAAATAAACATAAATGTTGTAAAAGTATTTTACCAGTGGATGTCCATCAACTTAAATAAGTGGAGACAGCAAAGTGAATCATGAGTGGAGAGTTTTCGTTAGGAAAAGTTGTCAATAGCTGGATAGTAAATTGTACTTTATGCAATCATTGGATTATTGACTATTAATAGATTTTGTTGGAATAGCATTTTCAAAATACTTAAATTATGTATTTAAAAAGTAGAGTTATATAATGTAACATCAATCAAAATCAAGCCACCACAATAATAATTAAAATTTGTCACTTGGTTTATTATTCAACATTATGATGATCACCCTTGTTAATACAGTTGTTTCAAAACAAGTATTGCCATTTTCTACTCAACCTAAATTAGTGTGTGGTTAGCTTAATGCATATTGACTTATTTAAGAAGAAATCAAATATCCTGGGTCAATTCTTTATGTAAGTAAATTATTTTAGTTATTCCTCTTTGAGTCGTTCCCCTCTTCCTTCCCAACCTTGCATTAGAATTAGATGTTGTCAGATTTATTCTCAAAATGAAAATATGATGAACCCATCACAATTACTGGTGTTTATTTACTCACATGAAGGATGTGCTTATGCCAAAAAGAGTTCTATTTGCAGGAAAACTATTATACTAGCTCTTTTTTGTTTCTAACAAGAACTACAAATACATATTTATGTGGATTTACATTTGACAACTTGTATAGGCTACTCCACTATATATTTGTATTGGCTTCATTGCACTTTATTTTTCAAATTCACTAATGCTTATGAGCTCTAGTGGAATTTTACTTTACTGTTTCCTTAAAGTAAGTTCCCACCTTTCTTTACAACTTAACTAGATTTAGTACCATCTTCCAGTTGAGTAACTTTTAAAGATTATATTTGCGTCCTAACTTATGGAGATGTTTAAAAAAATCAGACTTAACTTTGATCCCAATGAAATTTTGCTAGATAATTACAAGTATTTATCTATCATTACAAATCAGTCAATTATTTATCCATTTGGCATCTTATGCGCAATTAATTTGAAGTACCAGTGAAGCAGTGCAAAACACTCTTAAATCATAATGCTATACACCTCATAACTCTTTTGGAAACAAAATATTAACAACAATAAACCTAAAAGCAGATAAATTTATATTAATTTGATGATTTGATGTCTAATGCTATCTATCTTCTCTTATTTTGAAAATATATGAATACATATGTTTACCACTATGTGATTATTAATATTAAGGTGCTATTTAACTGTTTTTAGATTTTTAAAATTTTCCTATCTATGATTTTGAATCTCATGTACAAAATGTAGGCAACAATACTTAACTGTCTTAAGGTTGCTGAAAATATTAAATCAGGTAGTATTTATCAACTATAAAGCATGAAGAAAAAGCTATTATTTGGGCAGTTTGTGACCTTCACATTACACCCATAATTAATTCTAGTAATCCAGTAGATGTTAAATTCTAGTACTAAGTTATTACTATTTAATTAAGGAAAGCTTTTACTGTTCATTATATCAGAAATAAAAAGTATAGATATGTAGGAGGATTAACAATTTTACTGAATATCGGCTACACCAGGCATTAAGTTTGGTGCAGTATGTCCTCAATTCTTAATAGTTTGTGTCTATATAATTAATGCCATAGTAACCATTAAATCTCAAGTCAAAATGTCCTTCTATGCAGGAACTCCAGACCCATGAAAAATGTTGTATTTGTTTGCACAGATATTTTGGCTATTTCCAAGGAGTGTCTTTGCTATGCTTATAAATTCTCCTGACTTGGAAAAATTCATTACCATCTCTATTGAACAAAGGTTTTGCTGAGCAGAGATTCTACAAACTTGGGAATCTACAACCAGGAGTAAAATTCAAGCTACAGATTTGCCAGTGTAATACACTCAACCCTCAAGTGACACAAGTCAAAAAAGTAGTTTCCTAGATAAGATGTCTTGGACCTGGGAAATTTCTATCAAATCAGATGACACATGGTGACACAAGGATGGGTCACACCAGCTCCAAAAGTGAGCCTTTTAACTGCAGCTGGAACTTCTATATCCTACTGACCTACTGGCCTTCTAGCTGAGTCCAGCTCATGAGATAATTAATTCTCGAGACTATGAGGTTTGAGGTGTTCCATATCACACTAAAACTTAGTTTTTGCAAACTTCTTAGCACCACACCATTCCTTCAAACATGTACATGTATATCTTAGTCAACTCTATGAGTGACCATTATTTTTGTTTCCTTACAAGAATGAAGTTATTCTGAGCCACCAAATAAATCATGACAAAGAAAGAAATGCTTGATCTGTTCTCGAAGGGGTTGGAGAGTGCTTTAGGGAAGAGTATCACCAAAGCAAACATAACAAATATATCTCTATCTCAAGTCTCATTTAAATATGGATTATCCAGTTTTATCATTACAACACACTCATTAAGTAGGTCCAGTGTAACTACTATTTTACAGATAATGAAATTGAATCTTAGAAAACTGTAAGTCGAGTTCAATCACATTGCACAGGGGTTACTTAGGATTCTAACTCAGGCCTATGTGAATCTAATATCATTGCTTATTTTTTCTACATTAGAAAATTATAACATGCTATATATCATACTTATATATTATATATAAATACATATAGCATTAAACATACAGTATTTTTATAACATCACTAGCAAATGTAGGGAGCACTGAGTCTGTCTGTTCCTTCCCCACTGATGGTCTTGAGTACTTTGAGGTTGGCGAGTGGATGGGTGTGCATGCATCTCTCTCTTTGGCCAGGTGTGTTTATTTGCAGCAAGTGAGACAGGAAAGGGAGAGGATATCAAAAGATAGGTGCTAACATTTCAGGACAAAAGAGAGTATATAGAATGCCACAGAGTGACTCATTCCTAAACTTTACCTCCGTCTCTTCAGCTTAATTATATTATGTAGGAGTTCAAGTTAATACTTGAAATCTTCTTCCCTTGAATTGTTCTAATGCTATATATCTAGAGTCAAGAATTGACCTTTTTAAGGGTGTCTGGGCTGTATTAAGTTTTCATTTCCATAGGTTTTTGGGGAACAGGTGATACTAGGTTACATGAGTAGGTTCTTTAGTGGTGATTTGTGAGATTTTAGTGCACCCATCACCCAAACACTATACAGTAAACCCAAGTTGTAGTATTTTACCCCCTCCCCCTTCCAACTCTTTCCCCCAAGTCCCCAAAGTTCATTATATCATTCTTATGCGTTTGCATCCTCATAGCTTAGCTCTCACTTATAAGTGAGAATGTACAATGTTTGGTTTTCCATTCCTGAGTTACTTCAATTAGAATAATAGTCTCTAATCTTATCCAAGTTGCTGCGAATGCCATTAATTCATTCATTTTTATGGCTGAGTAGTATTCCATATATATATATATAAAACAATTTATTTATCCACTCATAGACTGATGGGCATTTGAGTTGGTTCCGTATTTTTGCAATTGAGAATTGTGATGCTAGAAACATGCCTGTACAAGATCTTTTACATATAATGACTTCTTTTCCTCTGGATAGATACCCAGTTGTGGGATCACTGGATCAAATGGTAGTTCTACTTTTAGTTCTTTAAGCAATCTCCACACTGTTTTCCATAGTGGTTGTACTAGTTTACATCCCACCAGCAGTGGAGAAATGCTCCCTTTCACCACATCCATGCCAACATCTATCTTTTTTTAAATTTTTTCATTATAGCCATTCTAGCAGGAGTAAGGTGGTATTGCATTGCTGGTTTGGTTTTCATTTTCCTGATCATTAGCAATGTTGAGCATTTTTAACATGTTTATTGGCCATTTGTATACCTGCTCTTGAGAATTGTCTATTCTTGGCCTTAGCCTACTTTTTGATAGGATTGTTTGTTTTTCTTGCTAATTTGTTTGAGTTCCTTATAGATTCTGAATATTAGTCTTTTGTTGGATGTATAGATAATGAAGATGTTTTCCCACTCTGTCCGTTGTCTGTTTACTTGGTTGAGTGTTCCTTTTGCCATATAAAAGCTCTTTAATTAAGTTTAATTAAGTCCCACTTATTTATCTTCGGTTTTGTTGTGTTTGCTTTTGGGTTCTTGGTCATGAAGTATTTGCCTAAGTCATTATCTAGAAAGGTTTTTCTAACGTTATCTTCTAGAATTTTTATAGTTTCAAGTCTTAGATTTAAGTCTTTGATCCATCTTAAGTTGATTTTTGTATAAGGTAAGTGATGAGAATCCAGTTTCATTTGCCTACATGTGGCTTGTCAATTATCTCAGCAACATTTGTTGAATAGAGTGTCCTTTTCCAACTTCGTGTTTTTGTTTGTTTTGTCACAGTTCAGTTGGCTGTAAGTATTTGGCTTTATTTCTGGGTTCTCTCTTCTGTTCCATTAGTCCATGTGCCTATTTTTATACCAGTACCATGTCGTTTTGTTTGCCTTATAATATAGTTTGATTGTTAGGTGATGTCTCCATATTTGTTATTTTTGCTTAGTCTTGCTTTGGCTATGCAGGCTCTTTTTTGGTTCCATATGAATTTTAGATTTTTTTTCTATTTCTGTGAAGAATGATGGTGGTATTCTAATGGGAGTTGCATTGAATTTGTAGATTGCTTTTGCCAGTACAATCATTTTCACAATATTGATTCTACCCATCCATGAGCATGGAACGTGTTTCCATTTGTTTGTGTCATCTACGATTTCTTTCAGCAGTGTTTTGAGGTTTTCCGTGTAGTGGTCTTTCACCTCCTCGGTTAGTTAATATTCCTGAGTATTTTATTTTATTTTTTTCTGCATCTAAAAGTTTGGAAAAAATATTTAGGGGAATAATCAAAGAAAACTTCCCCAGCCTTGATAGAGATTAAAGTCAAGATGAAGGAAAGAATTTTACGAGTTGTGAGGCAACAGGTAATCTATTAAGGAAAATCTATCAGATTAACAGCAGATTACTCAGCAGAAACCCTATGCGCTAGAAGGGATTGAAGCCCTGTCTTTAGCCTCCATAAATAAAACAATGATAAGTCAAGAATTTTGTATCTAGCAAAACTAAGCTTTTTAAATGAGGGAAAGATAGTCTTTTTCTGACAAAGTAATACCGAGAGAATTCATTACTGACAAGCCAGCACTATGAGAACTGCAAAAAGGAGCTCTAAATCTTGAAACAAATCCTGGAAACACATCAAAACATAACCCCTTTAAAATCTCATAAGACCTATAAAACAAAAACACAGTTTTAAAAAAACCCGAGGTATACAGGCAACCAATAGCACAATGAATGGAATAGTACTTCACACTGTAATACTAACATTGAATATAAATGGCCTGAATGCTCCACTTAAATGACACAGAATTGCAGAATAGATAAGAATTTATCAAGCAAGTATCTGCTGCCTTCAAGAGACTCACTTAACATGTAAGGACTCACATACACTCAACTTAAAAGGGTGGAAAAAGACATTCCATGCAAATGGACACAAAAGGCCAGCAGGAGTAGCTATTCCTATATGAGACAAAACAAACTTTAAAGCAACAGCAATTAAAAAGACAAAGAGAAACATTATACAATGATAGAAGGCCTTGTCCAAAGGAAAATATTACAATCTTAAATATATATGCTTCTAACACTGGTGTCCCCAAATTTATAAAACAATTACTACTAGACCTAAGAAATAGGATAGATTGAGATTGCAGCACATTAACAGTGGGGGAGTTCAATACTCCACTGACAGCATTAGGCAAATCATCAAGACAGGAAGTCAACAAATAAATAATGGGTTAAATTATACCCTGGAACAAATGGATTTAACAGATATTTACAGAACACTCTACACAATAATCGGGGAATATAAATTCTATTCATCAGTGCACAGAACTTTATCCAAGGTAGACCATATGATAGGCCACAAAACAAATCTCAGCAAATATAAGAAAACTGAAATTATATCAAGTATTAGACCACAGTGGAATAAAATTGGAAATCAACTCCAAAAGGAACCCTAAAAACCATGCAAATACATGGAAATTAAATAACTTACTCCTGAATTATCATTGGGTCAATAATGAAATCAAGGTAGAAATTTAAAAATTCTTTTGCTGAGCACAGTGGCTCACATCTGTAATCCAAGCAGTTTAGGAGGCTGAGGTGAGAGATCACAAGGTCAAGAGATGGCAACCATACTGGCCAACATGGGGAAACCCCGTCTCTTCTAAAAACACAAAAAAATTAGCTAGGCATGGTGGTGCATACCTTTAGCCTCAGCTAGTCAGGAGGCAGAGGCAGGAGAATCACTTGAACCTGGGTGGCAGAAGTTGCAGTGAGCCAAGATCATGCCACTGCACTCCAGCCTGGCAACAGAGTGAGACTCTGTCAAAGGAAAAAAAAAAAAAAAAAAAAAAAAAAAACAACTCTTTTAACTGAATGATAATGGTAACACAACCTATAAAATGAAAACCTCTGGGAAACAGCAGAGTTATTGCTAAGAGGAACATTCACAGCCTTAAATGCCTACACCTGGGCTGTTTTTAATATACAAAGGGCACTATAGTAGAATTTTTTCTGAAAAATATAAATTTGCCCTAAAACGATTTTTTAAATAGAAAATCAACCTCATAAAGTATCTGAGGTATCTTCAAACCTAAGGGAACTGTCAGGTTATCAACAGGAATTTTATAAATCTTCATTGAATCCTCAGTAACACAACACAAGATTTTACAAATCTTCATCAAATTCTCAGCAGCAAAACACAAAATTGCACAGGGGTTACCTACCATGATCTACCATAATGTAGGTCAACCACATTATCATAGCTGCTAAGGAAAGTGTATGTTATATGTGTACATGTGGGTAACATCTGTCATAATATTTTGCCACATGTTTATGAATAATCAAGTGCTAGACTGACTTCACATATCTAAAGAAAGACACACTGGAATCTAAGCATTCTAGTGGATTATGTGATTTAATCCACGGACAATTAATATGAATGCTTTCTCCATTCAACTCTCAAGCAAGTAGACTTCATCATTCACAGGACCAGTGACCACTGGGTTAAAATTGGCAAGTGTGCTTTCAAGCCTATTAACATATTGCCACAGGGGCTTTTTGGTTTGGTTTTTTGTTGTTGTTTTCATTGCAAGAAGCTATGTTGCAAAGGACACTCATTTACCTTTGAACAGTCCTGTTTCTCACAGTGATTTTCAATCTTCCAGTTCCTACAATTAGATACTGCCTCAGAAATATAAAAGTAAGTACATCTGTCCTGAAGATGTTTTGCCTATACTTCTTCATTAAAAACAATATAGAACATAAAACAGTCCCCCAAATATTACCAGTAATAATAAATCATATTGACTTTATTATAATAATCAGAGAAAAAAAGGAGAAATTAGAAAAATACAGCTGTAGTTAGAATAAATTACTGTAAGATTTTAATTTATATAATCTTTATTTAAACATAAATATTCTGACAAATAAAAATGTATGACACTCTATTGTAAGTTTTTTTCTAATCATGTATTCCTTTTTATTTTTTATAAAAATGGTATATTAGGGACATATACTTTATTTATTTATTTTTTTATTTTTTATTTTTTATTTTATTATACTTTAAGTTCTAGGGTACATGTGCATAACGTGCAGGTTTGTTACATATGTATACATGTGCCATGTTGGTGTGCTGCACCCATCAACTCGTCAGCACCCATCAATTCATCATTTATATCAGGTATAACTCCCCAATGCAATCCCTCCCCCCTCCCGCCTCCCCATGATAGGCCCCATTGTGTGATGTTCCCCTTCCCGAGTCCAAGTGAACTCATTGTTCAGTTCCCACCTATGAGTGAGAACATGCGGTGTTTGGTTTTCTCTTCTTGTGATAGTTTGCTAAGAATGATGGTTTCCAGCTGCATCCATGTCCCTACAAAGGATGCAAACTTATCCTTTTTTATGGCTGCATAGTATTCCATGGTGTATATGTGCCACATTTTCTTAATCCAGTCTGTCACTGATGGACATTTGGGTTGATTCCAAGTCTTTGCTATTGTGAATAGTGCCGCAATAAACATACGTGTGCATGTGTCTTTGTAGTAGCATAATTTATAATCCTTTGGGTATATACCCAGTAGTGGGATGGCTGGGTCATATGGTACATCTAGTTCTAGATCCTTGAGGAATTGCCATGCTGTTTTTCATAATGGTTGAACTAGTTTACAATCCCACCAACAGTGTAAAAGTGATCCTATTTCTCCACATCCTCTCCAACACCTGTTGTTTCCTGATTTTTTAATGATTGCCATTCTAACTGGTGTGAGATGGTATCTCATTGTGGTTTTGATTTGCATTTCTCTGATGGCCAGTGATGATGAGCATTTTTTCATGTGTCTGTTGGCTGTATGAATGTCTTCTTTTGAGAAATGTCTGTTCATATCCTTTCCCCACTTTTTGATGGGGTTGTTTGTTTTTTTCTTGTATATTTGTTTGAGTTCTTTGTAGATTCTGGAAATTAGCCCTTTGTCAGATGAGTAGATTGCAAAAATTTTCTCCCATTCTGTAGGTTGCCTGTTCACTCTGATAGTGGTTTCTTTTGCTGTGCAGAAGCTCTTTAGTTTAATTAGATCCCATTTGTCAATTTTGGCTTTTGCTGCCATTGCTTTTGGTGTTTTAGACATGAAGTCCTTGCCCATGCCTATGTCCTGAATGGTACTACCTAGATTTTCTTCTAGGGTTTTTATGGTATTAGGTCTAACATTTAAGTCTCTAATCCATCTTGAATATACTTTAAAGTAATACATTCAAATCACCTGGAGAAATAGTTGCAACATAGATTCTAATTAAGTTGTGCTGGGTGGGTGCTGATATTTTGCATAATGCTGTTACCTTTAGTCTGGGATCATATTTTAAGTAGTAAGGCTATAGTAAGGAGCATAGAAATTTGTACTTGCTCCAGATAAACAATATCTGTCTGACCAAAAGATCATAATTATGTTTAAATGAGATAAGTCACTGCAAAGTAGTTCTTAATCTAGAAATATATAATGTAAACATTTATTTTAATGAACAATTTCATTATGTCATTTATTTATTCAGCAGTGAAGTTTATACCCTATTCAATTAACTATTTTATTTAACAAATTCTTATATAATCCTTAAATAACTATATAATGCATAAGCGAGTCCCTTCTCCACGTATTTCATGGTTATTAACTTTATTCTTTTTTACAGTAACCCTATAATGTTGTTGCCATTTTTATCCTTACTTTCCCAGTGAGGAAACTAAAATGTAGACTAAGTGCATAATTTATGCCACAAAATCCATTAATTCTAGCATTCCAGTGATTAGAATATTTCTAGATTTTCATTACAGGGTTACAAATTACACTATGCTAAGGTTTTCTCATATCATTTGCTAAATTGATCCAGGATAGTCATATATAATGTTACGTATTTATCACCTAATATATGCCTAGTATTCTGTGTAGAGTTTTATTTGTTCTTACTGAATTTTATTATTAATCCTATGAGACATCTGCTATTATCACCAGTTTGCAGGTAAAGCTGCAAAGACCAAAACGAGTAAAGTAATTTCAATTGTAAATTCTGGGCAGCCCCAGCATTCGTATCTACAGCATTCAAGTTAGTCTTTAAAAAAGTGTTTGTCATCTGGGCACGGTGGCTCACGCCTGTAACCCCAGAACTTTGGGAGGCCAAGGTGGGTGGATCATGAGGTCAGAAGATTGAGACCTTCCTGGCTAACACGGTGAAACCCCATCTCTACTAACAATACACAAAATTAGCCAGGTGTGGTCACATGCGTCTGTACCCCCAGCTACTTGGGAGGCTGAGGCAGGAGAATCAATTGAACCCGGGAGGCAGAGACTGCAGTGAGCCGAGGTCACGCCATTGAACTTCAGACTGGGTGACACAGCAAGATTCCGTCTCAAAAAAAAAAAAAAAAAAAGGCATTTGTTGGCCAGGCTCAGTGGCTCATGCCTGTTATCACATTATCCCAGCACTAAGGTGGGTGGATCATGAGGTCAGGAGTTGGAGACCAGCCTGACCAACACGGTGAAACCCTGTCTATACTAAAAACACAGAAATTAGCCAGGCATGGTGGTGCATGCCTGTAATCCCAGCTACTCAGGAGGCTGAGGGAGGAGAATCACTTGAACCCAGGAATCAGAGGTGGCAGTGAGCCAAGATCATGCCACTGCACTCCAGCCTGGGTGACAGAGCAAGACTCTGTCTCCAAAAAAAAAAAAAAAAGTGTTTGTCATGTTGCTTCCCCAAAATAAAAATCACCTGAGAATGATAAAAAATAATAATAATAATAATAATGAAAAAGATAGAATTCCTCCTAAAAATTGGAAATTTCAATAAAATACATGGAACATACGATTTTTGTTTTGAGACAGGATCTTGCTCTGTCATCCAGGCTGCATTGCAGTGGCATAATTACGGCTCGCTGCAATGTCAACCTCCCTTGCTCAAGTGATCCTCCTACCTAAGCTTTCCCATTAGCTAGAATCACAGTCGTGCACCACTGTATTAGTCGGTTTTAACACTGCTAATAAAGACATACCCAAGACTGGGCAATTTACAAAAGAAAGAGGTTTAATGGACTTACAGTTCCACATGGCTGGAGAAGCCTCACAATCATGGTGGAGGGCAAGGAAGAGCAAGTAATGTCTTAGATGGAATGCAACAGGCAAAGTGAGAGAGTACGTGCAGGGACCTCCCATGTTTAAAACCATCAGATGTCATGACACTTACTCACTATCACGAGAACAGCACAAGAATGACCTGTCCCCATGATTCAATTACCTCCCAGTTGGTACCTCCCACAGCACATGGGAATTCAAGATGAGATTTGAGTGGGGACACAACCAAACCATATCATTCCACCACTGGCCCCTCCCAAATCTCACGTCCTCACATTTCAAAACTTATCATGCCTTCCGCAAAGTCCTCCAAAGTCTTAACTCATTTCAACATGAACTCAAACGTCCAAAGTCCAAAGACTCATCTGAGACAAGGCAAGTATCTTCCACCTATGAGCCTGTAGAATCAAAAGCAGTCTAGTTACTACTCAGATACAGTGGGGATACAGGCATGGGGTAAATACAGCCATTCCGAATGGGAGAAATTGGCCAAAACAAAGGGGCTACAGGACCTATGCAAGTCTGAAATCCAGTGGGCCAGTCAAATCTTAAGGTTCCAAAATGATCTCCTTTGACTCCATGTCTCACATAAGGGTCATGCTGATGCAGGAGGTGGGTTCCCACTGTCTTGGGCAGCTCTACCCCTGTGGCTTTGCAGGGTACGGCCTTCTTCCTTGTTGCCTTCACAGTCTGGTGTCGAGTGCCTGCAGCTTTTCCAGGTGTATGGTGCAAGTTGTTGGTGGATCTACTATTTTGGGGTCTGCAGGATGGTGTCCCTCTTCTCATAGTTCCACTAGGCAGTACCCCACTAGGGAATTTGTGTGGGGGCTCTGATCCCACCTTCCCTTCCACACTGCCCTAGCAGAGGTTCTCCACGAGGGCATCACCCCTGCAGCAAACTTCTGCCTGGGCATCCAGCCATTTCCATACATCTTCCGAAATCTAAGCGGAGGTTCCCTAACTCCAGTTCTTAACTTCTGTGCACTCACAGGCTCAACAGCATATGGAAGCTGCCAAAGCTTGGGGTTTGCACCCTCTGAAGCCACAGCCCAAGCTGTATCTTGTCCCCTTTTAGCCAAAGCTAGAGAGGCTGGAACACAGGGCACCAAGCCTCTAGGATGCACACAGCAGGAAGGCCCTCGGCCCTACCCATGAAACTATTTTTACCTCCTAGGTCTCTGGGTCTGTGATAGTAGGGGCTGCTGCAAAGGTCTCTGACATGTCCTGGAGACGTTTTCCCCATTGTCTTGGTGACTGACATTTGACTTCTCATTACTTATGCAAATTTTTGCAGCCCGCTTGAATTTCTGGTCAGAAAAAGAGATTTTTCTTTTCTATTGCATTGTCAGGCTGCAAATTTTCCAAACTTTTATGCTCTGTTTCCTTTCCCCTTTGGTGCCTTAAACAGCACCAAAATCACCTCTTGAATGCTTTCTTGCTTAGAAATTTCTTCTGCCAGATACCTCAAATTATCTCTTTCAAGTTCAAAGTTCCACAAATCTCTAGGGCAGGGGCAAAATGCCATCAGTCTTTTTGCTAAAACATAACAAGAATCACCTTGCTCCAGTTCCCAACAAGATCCTCATTTCCATTTGTGACCACCTCAGCCTAGACTTTATTGTCCACATTGCTATCAGCATTTTGGGCAAAGCCATTCAGCAGGTCTCTAGAAAGTCCAAACTTTCCCACATTTCCTGTCTTCTGAGCCCTCCAAACTGTTCCAACCACTGCCTGTTAGCCAGTTCCAAAGTCACTTCCACATTTTTGTGCATCTTTTCAGCAACACCCCACTCTACTGGTACCAATTTACTGTATTAGTCCATTTTCATGCTGCCGATAAAGGCGTACTCAAGACAGGGCAATTTACAAAAGAAAGAGATTTAATGGATACACAGTTCCTCATGGCTGGGGAGGCCTCACAATCATGGCAGAAGGCAAGGAGGAGTAAGTCACATCTTACATGGATGTCAGCAGGGAAAGACAGAGAGCATGTGCAGGGAAACTCCCATTTTTAAAACCATCAGATCTCATGAGACTTATTCACTATCATGAGAATAGCATTAGAAAGACGTGTCCTGTGATTCAATCATCTCCCACCAGGTCCCTCCCACAACATGTGGGAATTCAAGATGATATTTGGGTGGGAACACAGCCAAATCATATCAACCACCATGCCCAACTAAATTTTTATTTTTAGGAAAAGGGTCTCCCTACGTTGCCCAAGCTGGTCTCGAACTCCTGAGTTCAAACGATTCTCTCGCCTTGGCCTCCCAATGTGCTGGGATTACAGGCATAAGACACCACACCCAGCCTATCATTTAACATTTTTTATTTCGCACAACTTAAATAAGCTGATTTTTTTTTATTTATACTAGTTAAATAATACATAGCTCAATGACCAATAATTATTTAATTTATTCTTCTTAAAAATATAACAATTATTTGCTGATAATTATATAAGATAAAAACCATAATAATTTTGAAGATAGGGATATTACTTCAAATTAACAAAATGCTTATAAGTAACTAAGTTAGTTTTCAGTTTAATGAAAAATCATATATGGGGGATTACACTGATGTTTTCTTTCTAGAGGACTATTCAGGATGCTCTTGATATTGATTTAATCAAATACAGTAATATATCTCTGTGTTGCTCACTACTGATTTAATTATCAAAGTTTTCTGAGAAATATCAGAGGGAAGACACACTAGGACACAGCAACTAAAAAAAAAGTAATGACCATTTCATCCTAAAAAAGGAATAGTATAAACAAAATTGTATCTGTAAATACAGAAGGTAAGAGGAGACAAAACCCTGGTAAAGGCAGTGCCACTAGAAAACAGGCAGATTAAGTAGGTGCGGTGGCTAGGCATCATTTACTCAGAGATGGTATTACTGTAGACAAACCAATCTGCAACTGCCAGTCAAAGACATAACCTTCACAGTCACCTTTTGCAAATTATCAGGATGGTATCCTCCTAATTATGGGATGCATACCTTGGATATGTATTGGGAGTGACACCTGACTTAAAAGGTTAATCCACGTTTTAAAATAAATGTTTCATACTGACAGTATAAAAAATTAATTACTTTGGATTTTACTCTTTTTTTAATACTTCTTTCCAACGTAGATGTTGGACCATTGATCTCATTCATTCTTTTCTCTCTCCTCCTCCCCTCTTCTTGTCCTAGACTCTTCCACTTTTTGTTTCCTTTTTCATCTTTTTCACTTCCCACAGGGTCCCAGCTCCCAACCAGTTCTTTATTTCCATCTGAGACCACCTCAGTTCCAGGGCAGGGTACAGATTAAACAAAGGCCAGAGCACTTCCAAGCAAGCTGATAACGTTAGGGCTTCTGCAAACAAATGAATTGTGTATCTTTTCCCATTTCTGTGTGAGACTTGGGAGCAATTGACTTTCTCTCTATAAAATCTAAAAGCCTCTTTGTCTCTTCATGTTTTTAACCATGCCCCTACACTCCCATCGCCACCCCAATACACACACACACAAAGCTCCACATTATAAGAACCAGCAGCAATCCATAGAGATTTTGCCTAATATACTATAAAAGACCTAAAAGGAATTTACTAACACAGCACACACTTTTGATTTTGTTTTTAGCGATCCTCTTACTCTCTATTCTTAGCCTACAGCCATCAATCTCTGCTTTCTCTGCTTCTTTCTCCAACATTAAGCCTCCTGGGCTCCCTCTTCTTCCTTCTTGGATCTCGCCTGCTCTAGGGATTCTCAATTCTTTTCTTTTTGTCCCCATCTTAATCTCTATACTTGTATGTACACACTGTTACTTAATACCATTTTAAAGTATGTCAAAACTAGTAGATCAGGCACCATTTCCCAAGTGTATGAGCCATACACCTGCCTGCAGTTCAATTATAGAGACCTCTTCCATCACAGGCAGAGCATAGATTCACCCTTACTGGAATAGACACCCATATTCTATATTTGTATTGCCTTTTCTGCCTTTTCTGTCTTTGCAATCACCACCATTTGTGGATTTCAAAAGCATAGTTCACTCTCATGGCATTGCATGTCACATTTTTTTCTGATCAAGAAATTCATTTTACATAAAAGAAAATTCAGCAATGCACTCCTGTCCGTATAATTATCTAGTTTCACCACATACTTCACTACCTGGGAATGTTTTGCCTGAGTGTGGAAAACCTAACTACACACTCTTTGTACAGGAGCTGTATATTCAAATAAAGGAATATGTTATATTCACACAAATGATTTTTCAAAGACAAAAGTATTATGTTGGTTTAAAAGGGTGAGTATTTTAGAATAAAAACAAAATTCCAAAAAAAATATGTATTTAGGCCAGGCATGGTGGCTCACGCCTGTAACCCCAGCACTTTGGGAGGCCAAGGGGGGTGGATCACTTAAGGTCAGGAGTTCAAGACCAGCCTGGGCAACATGGTGAAACCCCGTCTCTACTAAAAATACAAAAATTAGCCAGGTGTGCTGGTGCACACCCATAATTCCAGCTACTCTGGAGGCTGAGTCAGGAGAATTGCTTGAACACGGGATGTGGAGGTTGCAGTGAGCCGAGATTGTGCCACTGCACTCCAGCCTTGGGCAACAGAGCAAAACACTCTGTCTCAAAAAAATAAAAATACATAAAAAATAAAAATATGTATTTAAAAATCATTATACACCACATACCTTTGCATTAAGTTACACAAAAAGAAAGTTGTTAGAAAGAACAAAAATTGATATAAACTCAGTTTTACTGGGAGATATAACATTCTGATTCTAAAAATTTACCAAATGTAAATAGAATAATCAAGAACTTAGAATAATTCAGTTAATCAATAGGTTTTTAATTAGTTATATATTGAACATTAAACAACACACAGGAATTATATATCCTTGTAAGACACCCATGAAATAGTAACCCAAGAATTTTGCATTCCCAAATACAAACACAATAAATTATCCAAATTAAAAATGAACCAGTTGCACACAAATCACAATGCAGTAAAGTTAAAAATACAAAATCATCATACTTAGCAAACTATCACAAGAAGAGAAAACCAAACACCACATGTTCTCACTCATAGGTGGGAACTGAACAATGAGATCACTTGGACTCGGGAAGGGGAACATCACCCACTGGAGCCTATCATGGGGAGGGGGGAGGGGGGAGGGATTGCATTGGGGAGTTATACCTGATATAAATGATGAATTGATGGGTGCTGACGAGTTGATGGGTGCAGCACACCAACATGGCACAGGTATACATATGTAACAAACCTGCACGTTATGCACATGTACCCTAGAACTTAAAGTATAATAAAAAAAAAAAATACAAAATCAGTCACATCTTTATGTTACTCTGAATTCAAGACAAATACATGGATTAAATTCATATACTAAACAATAAAGATTATAAGAAAGTATAAGTTTACCTAATTTCAAGAAGAGCAAAAATGCTCTTTTGCGTAATACTAAAGTAAGACATCTTGAAGAAAAGAAAAAGATAAATATTCTAATCAAAAACAAAGGAAAAAATATGAATAGGTAATCCATATAGGAAAAAAATGGTCAATACACATACAGAAAAAAAAATCTATCTCAGTGGTGATATTTAAAAAAGCAATGAGATATTTCTTTTCAATTTCCATATTGTTCCAGATTTAAAGTTGTGATTATAAACCAGTTGGCAAATACATGGAAATATGTTCTGATGCTTTCTGCCAGTGGGTATGTAAATTCGTGTAATCTGAAGGCCAATTCGAAAAGCTACCTTTTTGTTTTAATGGTATAGGATGTTCTTTCTAATGACATGCAGGAGCAGACTGACCGAGAAGCTAACGACGCTGACACCTGATAGCCCTGCACCATCCTGAGCCTCCTCCAAGACTGGGAGGGTCCTAGCAATGTGTTCACATGGTCCATATGTTTTTCAAAAATTTGCAAAGGTGAGGGGATTTTTGTTTTTACCCATGAAAAATGCCTACTCCAATAAATCAGGTGTCAATGTAGGTTTCTCAATTGTAAAACTTGTACACATCTGGCAGAGGACATTGATAGTGGGAAAGGCTACACGTGAGTGGAAGCAGGGACCGTAAGGAAAATGTCTGTAGCTTCCTCCTAAGTTTGCTGCGAACCTAAAACTGCTCTAAGTAATGAAATCTATTCTTGTAAATGCCCATCTTGCAAAACGGTATCCGTCTAGGCCCCACAAAACTGAATCTAACCTGAAGGTATGTTCTTATTTAAAAAACAAAGTGGAGGGAAAAGAAATAAATATTCAATTAGAAATTTCCCAATGTAATTATGTTTAACAGATTTTAAGAATATCTGAGAAGCATATACAGTCCCTTCTGTAGAGCTTATAATGTAGTTTTCCTTGTATATGTTAACTTTTTTTGCATTACTTCTACCATATCAGCATTTATTTTTTAAATTCATTTGTCCCCTTTTTTTACAACACAATAGAACTGTTCCTACATATGCTAAATTAAAAAAAGAAAAAGTCAACATGTAAAGGATAATCAGGTATCCTGAATTTATATGAAGATTTTTTCTATTCTATGAAGAAAGAGATAGAGGATTTCTCTGGAAATCCAGAATGTTAACAATATCAGTATTCATGGAAGCACATGTGAAGGTATGATGGGAACATAAGGATGCTTTGCCTTCTGTTGGAAAAAATGTCACTTAACTATGTCCATAAAACAGATTAATTTAGCACAAATGAGTTTATGAATAGCATGAACAATCAATCTTACTATTCTAAATTGTAGTCCAAATGTCTTATGCAATATCAGGCACTACATTAATTTTATAAGATGATTTTAAAATCTAGCATATACATTTGTTAAAAGTTTGGTCTCATTTTCTTAATAAATATTCATAACAGTTTCTCATGGGCTTGCTATAAAATCAGTGACTTCTCATCATTAACAAATGGCCACATGATGTTAAGTTGAATTGCCAAGGCAGCCAGTCTTTGGAGACTGCAGATGAACCTGGAGGAGGGTTTCTCTGCATTGCAGAAGATGGGACATCCCAGAATACTGATTCCTCCAGTCTTTTACGCTGACCTCTTGGGCTGTAGGCTGGATTTAGGAAAACAATTCCTTTCTTCTTTTTCCTTCAAGACTGTACCTGATTAAAAAACAAATAGATAAAACTAATTCTACTAGTATAAGGGTAGTAAGCGTAAAGGGGGAACGTGTTATCTACACTGGAATCTACACCTTCTCAGAAATTGCTTTAGTGTCATACAAATGACAATCTTCCCATTCTTTTAAAAATGTGGATTGTATCCCACACTCCCAACCCATGTGGGTAGGACAATCTTGAAAGATTGAGAGGCACATCAATGAAATTTACTATTTTAAACCAAATTCCTATGTTTAATGTATTTTTCTTTGTGCTGTCCAGTTATGTTCTATTTTACTTTGGTTTTCTATTATTTACAATATTCAGGTAGATTTTTTAAACTACCTAAGGTTATTATTTTTATATACTAAAGCTGTAAATTAATGATACCCATCCCAGAAGTTTGAGGCTGCAGTGAGTTATGACTGCCCCATTGCACCCTAGCCAAAGCGATGGAGTGAGACCCTGTCTCTAGAAAAATTAAATTTAAAAAAAAGATACCAAGAGATCACAAAACAATCCACAGAGCAAAAAATAAATGTACTTGTTATTATATGCTTTTTATATAGTTAGTAAATTACTATGAAAGGGCATATTTTTCAAAATAAACAGATCCATAATATTTCTAAAAGTGCAACAGAAGTTTTGAATTCTTACAATTCCTGTTTGGGCAAATATTGTACCTTTTGAATAGAAAAAACTAAAAGAAAAAAAACTGAGCATACATATTAAGCCAGAGCCTATTCTAGATATAAAATCTGTAGCTTTGGGAATCTTTCCCAGAATAAAATATAGTAACAATTTATATTAAATTACCACAAAATAAATAATAGAAAGGCAAAGCATAATATAGGATAAGAACAGTTATATTGAAAAGGATCAGATGAAAATATAATTATCTCCCAGTGAACACACACATTCACAAAAAAAAATACAAATCCACATCACCTGCCAGATCATTTTTCGTTTTTATGAAACAGGAAATTTAAAACACACAATTTATTCTACCTGTTGAAGTAATGTAAATGAGGGTGGGTTTAGTCCGATAACTCCACTCCTCTTTAGGTTTACCAAATGGAAAATAGGCCACTGGAGCATATATGCTATCAAGTCAGGTTGACATTCAATCAAAATCTTATACAATATCATGTGTCATAGGAAGAAAAACATAATGCAACAACTGTAATAGGAAAATAATGAATTATGAAAGTTTGAATGTTTTAGCTTTCCTGAAATAGGAAGGAAATATATACACATATAGTTTTAGTATTTGTGGCAAGCTATATGACTTAGTCATTCTAAAAGTCAGTTTCTACATCTGTAAAATGGATTTAATCATATTATCTACCTATTTATAAAAAGACTATAAGATGATAATTGTAAAGAACTTATCACGGTCCCTGAAACATGATATGCATTTATAAACATTAATTGTTGTGGTTTGGTAAATTAGTTTGCTCAGACACAAAGCCAGGTCTTTCTGTCCCCACATCCATAGTTTTTGTTGCTGCTATCGGTTTGAATAAAACCAGTTAAAGATATATCTCATTTTGCTTTTTCTAAATTCAGATAATGAAAAGTAAACCTGAGTCTAATTAGGGTAATCCCGTTATCAATACCTTCTGAAATTGAAATAACTTGCCTTCTCCATTAATCCACATATTTTGGGTTTTATCTCCACTGTCTGTATTTCTACATTTGAAATATATAGAGGAAACTTAGTGTTAATAATCCAGAAGTAGCCTGTCCTATCTGAAGCAAATCTTAACAGACATATGTATCTATTTATTCCAAAAAGCACTATTGAGCACCTACTAACTACAAAACACTCAGTGAGGCATTACATGTCAATAATCCTAAAATTTGATAACACATTGTAATTGGTGAATGTGTGGGGAACCATGCACTCTCATCCATTACTGAGTATAAGTTGGTATAACTTCCATGAAGGCCAAATTGACCATATCTGTGAAAATTTTAGATGAAAATACCCTTTGAAACAGATTTACCCCTTTTTTACATTAGAGATATTGAAAGATTGCAGCATTATTTGTAAGAGTGGATGTGGCAACATACTAAATATACATCAAAAAGGAATAAGATATGCCAATTTTATTGCAAACATGCAACTCAATATAAGGTAACTGTAAAAAAGAAGGAAGGTATACTGTATGTAGTAATAGAAAAATTCTCTAAAGTTCAGGTTTATTGCTTAAACTAGTGTGATATTATGCAAAAATATATATATATAATATGCCCCCAAAATATAAAATATGCCCAAAAAACTACTTTTACATTTACCAACAACTTCAAAAAATAAATGTTAAAGAATACATAAGATCTAAGAAGAGGGATATTTATGGGGAAGGGAGTAGGAACTAGGCAAATGAGAGATCAAGTTTTCACTATATACCACTTTTCTATTTTCTGCATTTGAAATGGTAAATATTTTACCATTATGAAATAATATTTTTGGATACGGACTACTCTGACTTCTACTAGCTGCTACTAGAAAATAAATTGTAAGAGAACAAAGTAGGCAGCAGAGACATCAGTTAAGGTGGTATTGCAAAGATTCAGGCAACAGAGAGTGGAGTTGGTCCTGGATATATTTCAAAGAAATAGCAAAAATGATTTGGCGAGATTGAATATGGAGTTTAAAACAAAAGGAAGTGTCAAAAAACGCATACTGGATGATCTCACAGAAGACAGGATTTGTGAAACAAATTTGAAGAAGTGCTTTATTGGGGGGATATGTGATGCTAGGAATAGAAAGAACTGAAATTAAGATAACATCGGTGTGTAAAAAGGATTAGATAAGCTAGAGACTAGAGATAGTGGGAGCAATTAAAGACTATTTTATCTTTTATAATTAGTCTATCCTCAATAGTGTGGTAAAAGATGCAATGGAAAGACAAAAATTAGATGAAAGAAACATAAATTTGAAGTTATTTTAGAATTCTTTATTTGTTCATCTATCCTTTATGTAATTATTCATTATGGTTGTTTGCTTACTTGTCACAAACAGTGAATAAAGTATCTTATGCTTCCACAGTTAGAATTTGTCTCAAGGATATTGTCTGTTGGTTGGTTTGGAGTTCTAAAATGCTATTGTAAAATAATTTCAATTTGAATGTCTTTGGATAGGTGTATTAGCTTGCTCTCACACTGCTATAAGGACATATCCAAGACTGGGTAATTTATAAAGAAAAGAGGTTTAATTGACACAGTTCCACATGGCTGGGGAGGCTGCAGGAAACTTACAATTATGGCAGAAGACACCTCTTCACAGGGTGGCAGGAAACAGAATGAGTGCCCAGCAAAGGGGGAAGCCTCTTATAAAACCATCAGATCTTGTGACAACTCACTCATTATCATGAGAATAGGATGGGGGAAACTGCCTCTATGGTTCAATTTTCTCCACCTGGTCCCTCCCACAACACATGAGAATTATGGAAACTGCAATTTGAGATGAGATTTGCATGGGGATACAGCCAAACCATATCAATAGGGAAATATCTTTTTGTTCCCATGGGGCCTTCCTCTCATCATTTTCTTATACTGCTAGTGTTTATGCATTAATGTTTCTGTCTTCTGTAGGCCTGAGTTGCCGTTCCCCCAAAATCAAGAACGTCATAAAAAGATAGATATGTATCTATATATTCTGCAATGAAAAAATAATAAAATTAAGGAAAACTAAAAAGAAGAGTAGGAAAATTTCTATAAAACCTCCTTCTAAAAATACATTCCATATGGCAGAACACAAATTTGGCTTTGAGCTTTGCCAGCTACCAGTGCGAGGGAGAAATATATGATTCACAGAGCCCAGAGGATAAAAGCAAACGAATTGCTACAGGAAAAATAATTGAAAAGTAAGGAGAGGAGAGAAGTAGAGGAGAGGAAAGCAGAGAGGTGGAAAGAGTAAGGGAGGGAAGGAGGGAGAAGGAGACCAAAATAGTTATTCATAAGCTATTTAGATCATTCTCCAATAAGTGTTTATAAATATCTGTAATAACATCTCTGAATTTATCATCAGTCCAATAAAATACTTGGATAAACTTAGTTCTTAAGATGCCTTTTAATGCAGAGAGACGTTAAAATGAAATCCCCATATGAAATTATGTAAGTGGCTAGAATAATATGTCATAATAGACAGTTTTAAAAAACATATAATATTGTATATACTGAAAAGTCTTTAGACATTTGTTAGTAGAAACTATTATTGGAATCACACTTTTATTAAGTTTGGGATTACAAACTCTTTACAATGTTTCTGAAACCATTTGCAGGTTAAGAGAAGATTTCAAATTTTTTTAAAGGCAGCAGGCTAGATGAAAAAAAAAAAAAAAGCTAGAGACAGGCAAGAAACCTCCTCATAAAAGAAGAAAATACCACGTCACCTCTGCAGGAGACGGCTTAGAAAAAAAATTATCTGGATCTGTTTCAGTTTGCTGAAAAATCCAATGGATAATTAAGGTTCTTAAATCCCACCTGACATAGTGGTATTAATCAAAGTATTGTAACAACATGATTTATTACTGTTAATCTTGCAGTCTGAGGTAAGTCATTTGTTAAAAATATAAAGTATGAAAGTTTGTGAATGGTTTATGAAAGAGTAAATTTTTATATAATTTACTTTTTTGTAAATGAAGCATTAACACTTCAGTATAGTTAACTAGATGAAGTTTTCAAATGGCGTGATATTTCCATCCCCCCATAGGACCCACCACCCCCAAATTTGCCCTTCGTTATCATGTATATGTTATTGTTTCTCTTAAAATAGAAGAATTTTAGCCATACCTATGTCTTTATCCTAAAAAAAGAAACAAATGATAGCAATAGAGGGTCACGTGATCCAAGAAAAATAGCGTAGGCATAATTTTTTGTTCAATACATGTGTAATGAAGCACCTTTACTCATTTGTATTGGCTACCTGATTCCCAGAGGCATTTGAATTTGTCTACAAAGCTTCCTGGGCAAAGGAAGGACATAGCTAAAAATAATGTCATCTGGCTGGACACTAATGAATGAAGGCAAGAAGTGTCAAAAAGGTAAAAAAAAAAAAAAAAGAAAAAAGAAAATCTCTAGTTTTCTGAACGCATAAGCATTGAATTGTATCTTAAATCATCATCACAGCAAAAATGTGATCAACAAATCAACTTTGATCTAAGATTACACCTGGTCTTTCAGGAAGGCTCCAGAAAAGTGTTCTAGAAATTCTTATAGAGCCTAATGCTTGTAGAATACCCAGCATCAAAATGGCCTTGCAGTGCTAAAGATGGTGAGTGACCATCAGCTGCTCACACCAGTCAGGGTTCTCCAGAGAGGTATTAATCAGGGTTCTCCAGAGAAACAGAACCAATAGGATACGTGTATATGTAGAAAGATATTTATTTCAAGGAATTGGCTTGCATGATTAGCGATGACAAGTCCAAACTTTGCAGGGTGGGTCTACAGACTAGAGACCCAGGAAGAGTTGATGTTACAATTCATGTCAAAAGGTCAGTGATGGCAGAAGGCCCTCTTGCCCGTCTTTGTTCCATTTAGGCATTTGACTGATGAGATGAGGTCCGCCCACAGTATGAAAAGCAGTCTGCTTTACTCAAAGTCTACAGATTTAAAAGTTAATCTTATCCAGAAACACCCTCACAGAAACATCCAGAGTAATGCTGGACCACACATCTGGGCACCATGGCTCAGCTAAGTTGACATTAAATTTAACCATCACATGATTATCTTAGTAAATTCTATGTTAACCAACAGTTACACTCTAATAGAAATTCACACGTTCTCCTTTATATGAAATTCATTTCTTTTTTTAAATAAAGCAATATGAAGAAAAACATTCAACATAGAAAATTGTAAAGCATGCAGAAACAGTTAATCAGGACCTCCCCTAGCAAAATTAAAGAAATATAGAAATTTGTTCATTTATTTAGCTCGTTGTGATTGTTCAGAGTATGTGCTTAGTGGTTATAAAATATGCAAAATGACATCAATTTATGAAGTTATTATTTCTATTAATATTTACTTTGCAAGACTATCAGGGAGCAGTTGTTCCAAATTATATCTACATATTTAAATATATCAAAAGTCACAATCTGTCTTCCTAACCCAGTTCATAACAAGAAAAATTTGCCAGGTGGTGTGAAATGAGGATTTGTACAAATCAAATCAATTTTAATGTGAGTTTCAGAGATGTTAGCATTACCATCACTGCCTGTTTCATTTTAAAGCTAATCATGCTTACAAATATCTCTCATATAGTTATGCTGTGTGATAATCATTAGCTGTGCTAACATTAGACTATGTCACTTGAATAAAATTGTTACTCTTCTGTTTAGAGACTTAGATCTGGTGGAGTACTTGTTTCTAATTTTCAGAAGTTAGAGATGTGCTGGCAAGAGTGAGTTTGTATCCAATTACTTTTGGATATAGTCTGCAATGTGTAAAAGTATTATTTAGAATAGCAATATTATTGACAAGTAGCATTACTCTTTTTAATTTTAGAGATGACTGGGATTTCTGAAAGATTATTATGCATAAGTTTTATGGCTGATTCAGTTAACTTTTTGGATAGAAAAAAAACCACGTAGGTTCTTTTTAAACTATTCAGCAGAGAAAGGATATTAAATGAATATGTTTTTAAAGCAGGCTAGTGAAAAGGGGATCTTTAAAAGCACTCTAAGAGGGCTATTTAACTTGTCTACCAGGATGTAATATATCATTATTAATAGTAGTTTCCACAAATTTTTAAAAATTGGAACTGCTATTACTGATTGCTACTTTTCCATGGATGTATTTACCTGAAAAGACTCTAAGAAGGTAAATCACTCAAATATTTTTCTAATATGTTTTCTCATGTGTTTGCCTCATGTTATTCTTTCCTTGCTGTGAGCAATGTTATAGCATATGATAGATTCATAAGCATCACATAAAGTCTTTGACAGCTTATTGATATAAGGCTTAAGTTTTCAAAGAATATTCTTTTAAAGAAGAGTTGCTTCCTTTTAATAAAATACTAAGCTTTCGTTTTAATTTTTTACATTAAAAATTAGATTTCCTTTAATTAAAACTGAGTTTCCTTTTGGATCTATTTAGTGTTTCGTGTTAAAATATTTATGGAAATATTCTTAACATGGTATAAGTCAAACTGACAATTCAGATTTTCATTGCATAAATATTTTGTGGTCTACAGTGCAGTGGATACTAAAAAATTACAGACATATACTTATTAATTTAGCAGTCTCAGTTATATTCAAAAAGAGTAAAACCATACTTGAGAAATCTTTTTTCTTCTGCTGATGTCTAATATTTCATTTTTCATTCTTTTGTCAATTAGTTAGTCAATAGTAACTTAATAAATATTCAAAGACAGAGCATCTGAAAATAAAAAGAATTTGGATAAATGAAAATGTCCTCAGTCTTTTTTAAGCCAAGGAAAATTCACCACTGCCTGTGAAAGGTATGTTAGAGCTCATTATGTTGCAAATAACAATATTAATAGCCATAGTGAATTTCCAATTTAAACAGTAATTTTTATATTTTATTGCTCAATCCAGTGGAGATTTTAAACTGACTTCAAAGTGCATATGTAAGTTTTTGCATATCTGACTCGTAGTATTGTACATACTTTTTTAGGTAAGATTTTCTTTGACTTTATTACTTAGCATGTAATTATATTTTTCCATGTAATTATTTAAGGCAGTGATTTGATTATTACATCTGGATAGCTTGAATACCTGTTATCTTTTCTATCAATAGTAAGCCCGCGGTTTTTTTGTTTTGTTTTGTTTTGTTTTTCAGATAAATTAGTACATATATATTTTTTCTCTTGAAAGCTATGTTTGTAATTGTAGTGTTTAAGTTTATCAAGAATGGATTAAAAGGTTTTATTACAAAGACTTGCAAAGAATCTTTTAAGAACTAATATTTCTGTCGTCAAAATTCTCATTGCTTTTAGTGCCTGAACTCTAATTAAATATTCCCCATGTGAATTACTCAGTTTGTGTCTTACAAAGCCAATGAGAACTAAATAACAATATGGAAATTAACAAAGTATTACATTTTGACTTACGTATGGTTTGAATTGAATATTCGAGGTCATACGATTTACCAATTTGACTAATTTATTTAACACAAATGTAGAGGAAACTAAATATACATCAGCTGCCTAGGGATGAAGGAACAATGCCCATTTAAATTAATGCTATAACTTTTAAGTCACACCTTTTTCCCTGAAAATACACCTTGAAGCATATGAAAAACTTATTAGAAAATAAGAGACTATGTCCAAATCATTTTAAAGCATTTTACATGGAATGTACCTTTTCCATTAAGCATAAAATACATATATTTAAGTAAAGTAAAAATGTATTTACAATAAAAAATAGTTACAGTTTCACTTAATGATTCAAATTATATTTTTGATTAGCTTCGTCTTCTTCACTAGATGAAGTACTACATTCAGATTAATGGCTTCCTCCCTTGAACTAAATGCAAGAAATTTCAGGAAAATATAACAAATATCAGAAAATAAATATCAAGATCAAGGAGATGAAAGCATGATGATATTGGTACTTACAACAATTATATATGACACTTAAGGCAAAAATAGTGGTACTTATAACCTTGAACACCTTAATGAGAAAAAATATTAATGCGACAAGTTAGGAATAGATATCAGTTGCAGAGAACAGAGCTCATTTATGAAACTAGTGTACCAAAGTTTGTTGATAGCAGTTCAACAAATAAAAATTAATTTTACTTACAAACAAGACTGTAAAAATTATAAATACTTTAGCCAACCAAATCTTCAATGTATTAAAATTTAATTAATCATGTCAAATAGAGTGTATTGCAGCAGTATAAGGATGGTATAACTTTATAAAATTAAATTAATGAAATTTCTCTTATTTTGGCAAATGAAGAAAAGTTGTGTCTAGAAATTAAATATAGAGGCAACAGGAGGTTTTATGACTATCTACACCATGTGTAATAAAGTATTTTAAAATATTAGAATGAGGCAAGAAATCTCTTAGCCTATAAAGATAATTTCAGAAAAAAACTTGCAGCAAATATACACTTAATATAAGTCTAAACGTTAAAAGCATTTCCTTAAGATAAGGACTAAAACAGATACCCACTATATGTGCTACTCTTCAACTTTGAGCTAAAGGTCTGTCTAAGAAAATTACACAGGAAAAAATAGGTAACACTCATAGAAACAGTATTTAAATTAACACGAAGTTCAGAAAGAAAACTAGATATGTGGATGAACAAGGGCAAGCAATAGTTTTCCTGTAATAGAATAGTCAAGTAGGGAATACAATAGACACGAAATTACCATTGGATAAAATTTGTAATCATAACAAAAAAATAAAATGCACATAGGTATTTATGGCTACACATGCCTAAAAGCTTATTTAGATAATTTCAAACTATCTTTATATGGCACAAAAAAGATGTGCAAAATAACATGTTCAGTCTATCAATGGATTTAAAATTTCAGGTGATCAATATATAATTTTTGTACTAACTTATAAATTTCATGTATTCTAATAAAAAATCCAGCATTAGTTTTGGAGACTTCGATGAAAAAACTCGATACTATATAAGAAAATCTCTCGATAGTTAAGATAATTTTAAAATCACAAAAAGATGTTTAGTGTGTCACCTTATCAATATGAAAAATTAAAAATTATTGCAGTAGATATAGACACAAGAACAGATAGACTATTGAAACAGACAATAAAACCTGGGATAAAAAATACAATGGGAAAATAGTATATAATATAAATAAGTACAGGGAAAACATATGGGAAAAATATTCTAGGCACTGGAATAGAAACATAGTTCTTAAAAAAGAAACATAGAAAAGATGGAAGGAAGAGAGAAATAGAAAGAAGGGAAGAGAAGGGAGTGACAGGAAGGGGAAAAGAGAAGAGAGAAAAAAATCTCAAACCACATATGAAAACACATTAATTTATTTCACTACACCAATATGAAAGGTTTCCTCTTCAAATAAACTACACAAAGTTAAATATATATATATATATATATTGCTGGTTGTTCTCAGGCTTCTTGAGAGCCTACATAGGAAGCTATCTATTTTCCAGATTAACTTTAAGTAATACACTATTACACGCTTCCGAAACTGGAGAAGGCACAGCCTCAGTTCTGTGCAGAAAAGATGCACAAGAGCAGAATATCCATGATCCATCTTCTCGGAATATCAATTTTACTGCAGGATTTGGAAAAAAACTAATTTAGTTGATTTCCAAATTTAGTTAAAACAAACTTACATAGAGAAATAGAGCAATGTCCCAGAGAAGAGCCAATACAGCTGAATAGATGTAGCCAGGAAGAGAATCTCCCACTGAGAGAACAGACCACCAAGAAGACTAGCATACTCTAGCAGTTCTTTGGAGGGAAGGCATTCAGAATGGATGAAGGGTGGGACCCTGGGCTAAAAGAGGAAAAAGCTCAGAGCCCTGTACAGGGTTGCCAAGCACCAGGACTCATTCCTGGCCCCAAGCAGCTCCTGGGAAAGGGGTGAGTTAAGAGGTAAGGACTGGTCTACTCTCACCGTGGGTCTCTGTAATCCTAGCTGCATTTAAGACCTCACAACTGCCATGGACATTTGAGTTGACAGCAAGAGCTACTTGGACAGGAGTAAGAAAAGGGGTCCAGTCTGTGTGGAGCCCAGAGGGCTTGGCACAGGGACAGCTGAAATGGAGCATGGCCAGGGATACGCATCCTCCAAGTCTCACCATGCTCTTCTGGGTGGCTTTGGCTTTGATAGACTGTTGAACCTTGGCAGAGCAAGTCTGTCTTGCCTGTGGGATGGGACCAGTTAGATCAGAGTACCCTCCTGTCTGCTGTGCTCTCCTAGGGTCCCCGCCTTGCTGCACTCAGTTGCCATGCAGCCTTGCATGCCCAGCTAGGGCTCTCCTAAGCAGCTGCCACCAGAGCTTCAACAGCAAACCCTGCCTATCAGAGAGCTCCAGCAGCTGGACCCCTGCTGACACACACCTACCCACCTATGACCTCCCTCTACCTCTTTGTCATCATGAACTCACCTCCTCCCTCCCCGGACTGCTTTGCTAGTATGTGCATGTAGACCTTGCAACCTCACTGCCAACAAGGCTGATGCACATAGAACTTGCCTGAACCTGCCAGTACATGTGTGTGTACATACCCTGCCATGCCATACCATCAGTGGTGCACACACCACCCACCACCTCGAATGCCCTGATGCCACTAGCATGCAGGCACACACACAGGTACCACAACACACTGTTGTGCCATGGCATATGTGCATATGGACCCTGCCATGCCACCGTCTCACCACCACTGACTCATGTGTGTGAGCACAGACCACACTGCCACTGTCCTGAAAAAGCACTTTTGCTACCACTAACCATCACAGATTGTTGCCAGCAGGCTAGTATCACCTTGGCCCTTCCGATAGGTGCTGAACCTCAAGGAGCCAGAGAACAAAGCTGTGGACATGGACCCAGTACCTCCTCCCCTACCCAGAGTAAGAGCACACAGTCCAGGAGTGCTGAACTGAGACTTGGCTCCCTGAAATTATGCAGAAATGAAGCCAGTCGACTAAACCCAGTTTATAGCACAATCAAACCCTCAGGGAGATCAAATAATACAAAAGCAAAAAGCCTCATTCAAAGGACAGTAACTTCAAAGATTAAATGATAATCAGCTCACACAGATGAGAAAGAACAAGTGAAAGTACCTTGGTAACTCAAAAGCCAAGGTATCTTCTTACCTCCAAATGACCTCGGTAGCTCTTCAGCAATGATTCTTCACCCAGCTGAAATTATTGAAATTACAGACATGGAACTCAGAATCCGGATAGCAACAGAGATCATTAAGATTCAAAAGAAAGTTGAAATACCAAGCAATCTAAAGAATGTGATAAAGTGATACAAATGTTGAAAGACAAAATAGCCATTTTAGGAAAGAATCAAACTGATCTGATAGAACTGAAAAACTCAAGGTAAGAATTTCATAATACAATACAATCAGAAGTATTAACAGCAGAATAGACCAAGATGAAGAAAGAATCTCAGAGCTCAAAGACCAGTTCTTCAAATCAACTGAGTCAGACAAAAATAAAAAAGAACAAAAAAGAATAAACAAAACCTCTGAGAAATATGGAATCAAGTAAGAAAACCAAACCTACAACTCATTGGCATTCCCAAAAGAGGAAGAGAGAGCAAGTAATTTGGAAAACATATCTGAGGATACTGTTCATGCAAATTTCCCCAACTTTGCAAGATTGGTCAACATTCAATTTCAGGAAATTCAGAGAACCCCTGTGAGATACTATACAAGAAGACCATCCTCAGGACACATAGTCATTAGATTCTCCAAGATCAAGATCAACATGAAAGCAAAAATATTGAAGATTAATATTGATATTTGTGCACTTGATTATGTCATCATGTTTTTGGCATGCTACAGAGAAGGGGCAGGTCACCTACAAAGGGAACCCTATTAGGCTAAAAGCAGAAATTTCAGTAGAAACTTTATAACCCAGAAGAGATTGGGGGCCTATATTTAGCATCCTTAAAGAAAAGAAAGTCCAACAAAGACCTTCATATCCAGCCAAACCAAATTTCATAAGTGAAGGAGAAATAAACTCTTTTTCAGACAAGCAAATGCTAACAGAATCTATTACCACCAGACCTGCCTTACGAGAGGTCTTTAAAGGAGTACTAAACATGGAAACAAAAGATCATTATGGGCACCAAAAACAAAACAAAACAAACCACATTAAAGTACATAGACAATTGACACTATAAAGCAGACTTACAATCAAGTCTGCGTAACAACCAGCTAACAATATGATGACAGAATCATGTGTGCACATATCAAAATTAACCTTCAACATAAACAGTTTAAATGCTCCACTTCAAAGGTACAGAGTGGCAAGTTGGTTAAGGAAACAAGATCCAACTGTATGTTTTCTTCAAGAGACACATCTCACATTCAAGGACACCCATAGACTCAAGGTAAGAGAACAGAGAAAAGTCTACCAAGGAAATAGAAAACAGAAAAGAGCAGCAGTTGCTACTGTAATTTAAGACAAACAAGACTTTAAACAAACAATGATCAAAAAAGACAAAGAATGGCATTACCTAATTATTAAGGGCTCAATTCAACTAGAAGACTTAACCATCTTAAATATATATGTACCCAACACTGAAGCACCTACATTCATAAAACAAGTTCTTAGAGACCAATGAAGAGAATTAGGTACCCACACAATTATAGTGGGAGAATTCGATACACCATTGACACTATTAAGTCCTTAAGTCATTAAGGCAGAAACCTAACAAAGATATTCAAGACCTAAACCTGACACTTGACCAAATGGATCTTATACATATGTAAGAAATTTGACCCAATGACAGCAGAATTGTACCTCTTTTTCATCTGCATATGGAGCATACCCTAAAGTTGACCACATGCTCAGCCATCAAACAATTCTCAACAAATTCAAGAAGACCAAACTCATACCAACCATATTCTTCAATCACAGTGCAATAAAACTAGAAATCAGTACTAAAAATTATCTCAAAACCATATAATTACATGGAAATTAAATAATTTGCTCCAGAATGACTTTTAGGTAAACAATAAAATTTGGACAGAAATCAATAAGTTATTTAAATCTAATGAAAACAATGCTACAACATACCAGAATTTCTGGGACATAGCTAAAGTAGTGTTAAGAGGCAAGTTCTCATGCTGAATACTCACATCAAAAAGTTAAAAAGGAGAAAGATGACAGGTAGTAGGGAGGACTAACTTGCAGCTCCCACTTGGACAGACAGAGCAACATGTGGAAACACATATTATGGATTTTTGCTCCAAGAACTACCAGAGGAAGATACTAGGAAAACTGAGAGAATCCACTGACTCTTTAAAGGAGGTTGATTGCCACTTCAGGCTCTGTAGGACAACCAAGGAACTTCAAAGACAAACGATACAACCTTTTGGGAGCTCTATGGCCCCATCCACCATCTGATCATCCCTATACTACTGCAGCTGATGCGCTCTTGAAAGTTCCACCTCCTGGTTGGAGGCCAACAAACACAAAACTAGCACACTTAACAAAAATAAAACCAAGGACCTTGACAGAGTCTACTTCACTCTTCTGCTATCTCCATTGGTTCAGATGCTGGTATCCACAGCTGAAAGACATGAAGACAGATCACATCACAGGACCCTGCAGACACTCCCCAAGACCAGAGCCAGGTATCTCTATTGGGTGGCTAGATCCAGAGGAGAAATAACAATCACTGCAGTTAGGCTCTCAGGAAGCTTCATAACCAGGGAAAAAGAGAGAGCGCCACAACAAGGGAGCACCCTGTGGGATCAAATAATCTGAATAGCAGTTCTTGAGTTCCAGATCTTCTCTCTGATATAGTCTACCCAAATGAGAAGGAATCAGAAAAAACAATTCTGGTAAAGTGACAAAACAAGATTGTTTTAACACCCCCAAAAGATCACACTAGCTCACCAACCATGCATCCAAACCAAGACAAAACTCTGAATTGCCAGAAAAAGAATTCATAAAGTCAACTACTAAGCCAGTCAAGGAGGTACCAGGAAAAGGTGAAGTCCAAATTAAAGAAATAAGAAAAATTGATACAGGATATGAGTGAAGAAATCTTCAGTGAAATAGAAGTCATAAATTAAAAAACAATCACAACTTCTGGAAATGAAGGACACACTTAAAGAAATGTTAAATGCACTGGAAAATCTCAGCAATAGAATTAAACAAGTAGAAGAAAGAACTTCAGAGTTCGAAGACAAGACTTTTAAATTAACACAATCTGACAAAGACAAAGATAAAAAATATTTTTAAATAAACAAAGCCTCCAGGGAGTTTGAGATCATGTTAAATGACCAAACCTAAGAAAAATTAGTGGTCCCAAGGAAGAATATAAATCTAAAAGTTTAGATTTATCTACATATTTGAGAGAATAATCAAGGAAAACTTCCCTGGTCTTGCTAAAGATCTGTAAATTCAATATAAGAAGTTCAAAGAACACCTGGGAAATTCACCACAAAAGGATCGTCACATCTGCACATAGTTATCTGGTTATCTAAAGTCAAGACAAAGGAAGAATCTTAAGAACTGTGAGGCAAAAGCATCAGGTAACCTCTAAAGGAAAACTTATCAGATTAACAGTAGGTTTCTCAGCAGCAACCCTACAATCCCAGAAGAGATTGAGGTCCTATCTTTAACCTCTTTAAACAAAACAATTATCAGTCAAGAATTTTGTATCCAGCAAAACTAAGCTTTATAAATGAAGAAAAAAAAAAAGTCTTTTTCAGAAAAACAAATTCTGAGAGAATTTGCCACTACCAAGTCAGCACTACAAGAACTGCCAAAATGAGCTCTAAATCTTGAAAGAAATCCTCAAAATATGCCAAAATACAATGTTCTTATAGCATAAATCTAACAGGACCTATAGAACGACAACACAATGAAAAAAAAAAAAAAAAAAAAAAAACAAGGTATTCAGGCAACAAATAGCACAGTGAATAGAATAGTACCTCATATCTCAATACTAATGTTGAATGTAAATGGTCTCAATGCCTCCATATAAAAGATACAGAAGGGCAGAATGGAGGAGAATTCACCAACCAAGCTGTCTTGAAGAGACTCACCTGACACCTAAGGACTCAAATAAACTTAAGGTAAAGGGGTGGAAAAGATAACTCATGCAAATGGACACCAAAAGTAGAGGAGTAACTATTCTTATACAGATTAAAAAAAAAACTTTAAAGCAACAGCAACTAAAAAAGACAAAGAGGGACATTATATAATGATAAAAGGACTAGTCCAACAGAAAAATATCACAAACCTAAATATATATGCACCTACCCCTGGAGTTCCCAGATTTATAAAACAATGGCTGCTCCTAAGAAATGATATACATGGCAACACAATAATGATGGGGAACTTCAGTACTTCACTGACAGAACTAGACAGAAAGACAGAAAGTCAACAACAACAACAAAAATAATTTATACCCTACAATGAATAGACTGAACAGATATTATATTTACAGAACATTCTACCCAACAAATGCAGAATATATATTCTATTCATCAGCACATAGAACATTCTCCAAGATGGACCATATGAGAGGTCTCAACAAATTTAAGAAAACTGAAATTATATCAAGTACTCTCTCGGACCACAGTGGAATAAAACTGGAAAACAACTCCAAAAGTTACCTTTAAAACCACGCAAATACATAGAAATTAAACAACCTGCTCCTGAATGCTCACTGGGTCAAAAATAAAACCACGATGGAAATTTAAAAATTATTTGAACTTAACAATAATAGTTGCACAACATATCAAATTTTCTGGGATGCAGCAAAGACAGTGCTAAAAGTTCATAGCATTAAATGCCTACCTCAAAAAGTATGAAAGAGCACAAAGAGACAATGTAAGATCACACTTCATGGAACTTTAGAAGTAAGAACAATCCAAACCCAAACCCAGCAGAAGAAAAGAAATAACGAATGTCAGAGCAGAACTAAATGAAACTGAAATGAAAAAAAAATAATAACATAAAAGAAAAAGGAAACAAAAAGCTGGTTTTTTGAAACAGACCATTACTGAGATTAGCCAAGAAAAGAAAACAGAAGATCGAAATAAGTTCAATTAGAACCAAAATGGGAAAAATTACAACTGATACCACAGAAATACAAAAGATTACTCAAGGCTACTATGAACAACTTTATGCACAAAAACTTGAAAACCTAGAAGAGATTAATAAATTTTTAGAAATATACAACCTTGCTAGATTAAACCAAAAATATATAGGATCTCTGAACAGACCAATAACAAGTAGAAAGATTAAAACAGCAAATTAAATAATTGTTCACCCCCAAAAAAATGTCCTAGACCAGGTGGATTCATGGCTGAATTCAATCAGACATTCAAAGAGTTGGTACCAATAACATAGACACTATTCCAAAAGATAGAGAAAGAAGGAATTCTCTATAAATAATTTTATGAAGCCTGTATAACCCTCATATCAAAACCAGAAAAGGACATAACAAAAAAAGAAAACTACAGATCAATATCCCTGATGAACATAGACGTAAATATTCTCAACAAAATACTAACAAAATGATTCCAACAGCATATCAAAAAGATAAGCCACAATGATCAAGTGGATTTTGTACCCAGGACACAGGGATGGTTTAACAGATGTAAGCCAATAAATGTGATACACCACATAAACAGAATTAGAAACAAAAATCACATGATCATGTCAATAGATGCAGAACAAGAGTTTGACAAAATCCAGCACCGCTTTATGATTTAAATCCTCAGCAAAATCAGCATAGAAGTGACATACCTTAAGGTAATAAAAGCCATCTATGAAAACCCCACAGCCAACATTGCACTGAATGGGGAAATGTTGAAAGCATTTCACCTGAAAACTGGAACAAAACAAGAATGCTCAGTTTCACCACTTTTATTCAACATAGTACTGGAAGTCGTGGCCAGACTGATCAGACAAGAGAAAGAAATAAAAGTAATCCAAATCAGTAACGAATTCAAACTGTTTCTGTTTGCTGATGATACAATCATATACCTAGAAAACCCTAAAAACTCATCTAAAAAACTCTTAGAACTGGTAAATCATTTCAGCAAAGTTTTAGGATGCAAAATTAATGTACACAAATCAGTAGCTCTGTTATACACCAACAGCAACCAAGCTGAGAATCAAATCAAGAACCCAACCCCAATAGCTGAAACAAAAACAAAAACACTTAGGAATTTACCTAACCAAGGATGTGAAAGATCTCTACAAGGAAAACTACAAAACACTGCTGAAAAAAATCAGACAACACAAACAAATGGAAACACATCCCATGCTCATGAATGAGTAGAATCAATACTGTGAAAATTACCATGCTGCCAAAAGCAATATACAAATTCAATGCAATTCCCATCAACCTACCACCATCATCTCTTCAAAGAACTTGAAAAAACAGTCTTAAAATTCATATGGAACCCAAAAACAGCCCACATACCCAAAGCAAGACTATGCAAAAAGAACAAATCTGGAGGCATCACATTATCTAACTTCAAACTATACTATGAAGCCATAGTCATGAACACAGAATGGTTCTGGTATAAAATTAGGCATGTAGACCAATGGCACCAAATAGAGAACCCATATGTATATACACAAACACCATGAAATACTACTCAGGCATAAAAAGCAATGAAATAATGGTATTTTTAGCATGGTTAATGGAATTGGAGAATTGGAGACCATTATTCTAAGTGAAGTAACTCAAGAATGGAAATCCAAACATGGTATGTTCTCACTCATATGTGGGAGCTAAGCTATGAGGATGCAAGGGCATAAGAATGATACAATGGACTTTGAGGACATGGGGGCACGGGCAGGAGGGAAGTGAGGGATAAAACACTACACATTGGGTACGTGTACACTGCTTGGGTGATAGGTGCACCAAAATCTCAGAAATCACTACTAAAGAATTTATTCATGTAACCAAATACCATCTGATCCCAATAAACCTATTGAAACTTTTTAAAAATGTTAAAAAGACCTCAAATTAACAACCTAAAATCACACTTACAGCAATTTAAAAAAATAAGGACAAACTAACCACAAAGTTAGCAGAAGAAAAGAAATAACCAAAAGCGAAGATCAACTGAATGCAACAGAGAGGTGAAAAGCCAACAAAAAAAATCAATGAAACCAAAAACTGGGGATTTTTTGTGGAAAAATAAATAATATTGATAGGCCACTAGGAGACTAATAAAGAAAAAAGGGAGAAGATACATAGAAAGCAATCAGAAATGGCAAAGGGAACATTACCACTTACCCCACAGGAATGCAAAAAATCTACAGAGACAATTATGAATACCTATATGCACACAAACTAGAAAACCCAGAAGACCAGAAAAAGTCTACTAACCAGAAAACCCAGGACTAAACAAATTTACAACCAAATTCTACCAAATATATAAAAAAGAACTAGTACCAATCCTACTGAAATTATTCCAAAAAATTAAGGAGGAGAGACTTTTCCCTAATTCATTCAATGATGCCAGCATTATTCTGATACCCAAACCCGACAGAGACACAACAAAAATGGAAAACTTCAGGCCACCATCTCTGATGAACATAGATACAAAAATCCTCAACAAAATACTAGCAAACGAAATCCAGCAGCACATCAGAAAGCTAATCTGTGAACAAATAGGCTTTATTTCTGGGGAGCAAGGTTGGTTCAACATACACAAATAAATAAATGTGATTCATCATGATATGGTTTGACTCTGTGTCCCCACCCAAATCTCACCATGAATTGTAATAATCCCCATGTGTCAAGGGCAGGACCAGGTGCAGATAATTGAATCATAGGTGTGGTTCCCCCATGCTATTCTCATAATGAGTGAGTTCTCACGAGATCTGATGGTTTTGTAAGATTTTATAAGAGTGCCCCCCTTGCAGCCAGCTGCTGTGGCTCATGCCTGTAATTCCAGCTCTTTGGGAGGCCGAAGTGGGGGCATTACCTGAAGTCAGGAGTTCGAGACCAGTCTGACCAACATGGAGAAACCCCGTCTCTGCTAACAATACAAAATTAGTCAGGTGTGGTGCTACATGCCTGTAATCCCAGCTATTGAGGAAGCTGAGGGAAGAGAATCACTTGGTCCCAGTTTGTGGTGAGCCGAGATCACGCCATTGCACTCCAGCCTGGGCAACAAGAGTGAAACTCCATCTCAAAAAAAAAAAAAAAAAAGAAGTGTCCCCTTCACTCAGCACTCACTCTCTCTCCTGCTGCCCTGTGAAGAGATGCCTTCTGCCATGATTGTAAGTTTCCTGAGGCCTCCCCAGGTACACAGACCTGTCAGTCAATTAAACCTCCTTTCTTTATAAATTACGCAGTCTTGGATATTTCCTTATAGCAGCATGAGAACAGACACATCACATGAACAGAACTAAAAACAAAAACCACATGATTATCTCAATACATGCAGAAATGGCTTTCAATAAAATTCAATATCTCTTTGTGTTAAACCCTCAACAAACTAGGCATCAAAGAAAAATACCTCAAAATATTTAAAAACTATCAAATGATAAACCCATAGCTAATGTCATACTAAATGAGGAAAAACTGGAAGCATTCCCTTGAGAACCAGAATAAAACAAGAATGTCCATTATGACTCCTATTCAATATGGTACCAGAAGTCTTAGCTACAGCAATCCAGTAAGAGAAAGAAATAAAAGACATGTAAATAGGAAGAGAAGTTATATTATCTCTTTTCACAGAATATTATTTCATACCCAAAAAACACCATAGCCCCTGCGCAAAGGCTCCTAGATCTGATAAACAACTTCAAAGCTTCAGAATCCAGTAGCATTTCTGGAAAACCAACAATATCCAAGCTGAGAGATAAATCAAGAACATTGTCCCATTCACAATAGCCACAAAAAGAATAAAATACCTAGGAACACAGCTAACCAGTGAGGTGAAAAATCTCTATAATGAGATTTATAAAACATGGCTCAAAGAAACAAAAATAAATAAATAAACCTTGCTCATGGATAGAAAAAAATCAATATTGTTAAAATGGCCATACTACCCAAAGAAGATTCAATGCTGTCTCTATCAAGCTACCAAAAACATTTTTCACAGACTTAGAAAAAACTATTTTAAAATTCATTTGAAACCAAAAAAGAGCCTGAATAGCCAAAGCAATCCTAAGAAAAAGGAACAAAGACAGAGACATCACACTACCCAACTTCCAACTACACTACAAGGCTACAGTAGCTAAAACATCATAGTACTGGTACCAAAACAGACACATAGACCAATGGAATGGGTTAGAGAATCCAGAAGTAGAGCCACACACCTATAACATATGATCTTTGATGAAGCAGACAATAACAACCAATGGGGAAAGAACTCCTTATTCAATAAATGCTGCAGGGATAACTGGTAAGCCACACGCAGAAGATTGAAACTCAACCCTTCCTTTCACCATATACAAAATCAACTCAAGGTGGATTAAGAACTTAAAGTTAAAACCTAAGACTATAAAAACTCTAAAAGGAAACCTAGGAAATACCATTCTAGACATTGGCCCTGGCAAAGATTTCGGGACAAAGACACCAAAAGTAATTGCAGCAAAAGCAAAACTTGAAAAATGGAACTTAATAAAACTAAAGAGCTTCTGCAGAACTAAAGAAACTATCAACAGAGTAAACAGACAACCTACAGGATGGGAAAAAATATTTGCAAAGTATGCATCCAATAAAGGTCTAGAATCCAGAATCTATAATGAACTTAATCAAACTAACAAGCAAAAAAAAACTTCAATAAAAACGGTCAAAGTACCTGAACAGCCACTTCTCAAAAGAAGACATACACATGGCCAAGAAGCATATGAAAACTGTTCAACTTCACTAGTCATTAAAGAAATGCAAATCAAAACCACAATGAGATGTACCTCTAACACCAGTGAACATGCTGGTGAGGTTGTGGAGAAAACAGACTGATTATACACTACTGGTGGTAATGTAAATTAGTTCAGCTACCAAGGAAAGTAGTCTGGAGATTTCTCAAAGAACTAAAAGTTGAACTACCATTCAACCCAGTAATCCCATTACTGGGTATAAACTCCAAAGAATATAAATCATTCTACCATAAAGACATATGCATGTGTATATTCATTGCAGAGCTATTCACAAGAGCAGAGACATGGAGTCAGCCTAGATGCCCATCAATAATGTACTGAATAAAGAAAATGTGGTACATAGACACCATGGAATACTATATGGCCATAAAAAAGAAAAAGATCATGTCCTTTGGAGCAACATGGATGGAGCTGGAGACCATTATCCTGAGTGAATTAATACAGAAGCCAAAAACCAAATATCACATGTTCTCATTTATAAGTGGGAGCTAAATGATGAAAATACATGGACACAAAGAAGGAAACAATAGTTACTGGGTCCTGCTTCAGGGTGGAGGGCAGGAGAAGTGTAAGAATTCAAAATGCTTATTACACAGGTGAAGGAACCCCCACAACACACAATTTACCCATGTAACACACCTGCACATGTACCCCTGAGCTTAAAATAAAAGTTAGACAAAAAAAGGAAATAACTATAAACACAAAAGTTAACTCTCTCTATGTGTGTATATATATATATATATATATATATATATATATATATATATATATATGTGAATTCCAATACAAATATTTTGAAAGTCAACAATAAAAAGGAGAAACACAATAGAAAAATAAAATGAGTAGGAAATCTACACATAAAAAGCAAAATTTCAAAAGACAATACAAATATAAAGAGATTATCAGCATCATTTTAAGCACAAAAAAAGTAAAAATTCTAAAATATGTTCATTTTTATTGTCTAATTGGCAAAATTTCATAGTGAATTATTACCAGGAGCTGGTGAGGATGTAATGACAAGAATAGCCCCTTAGGCACTGCCAATGATGGCATGGAAACTGGTCAGGCATTTTGTCATAGTTTGGAGGCATGCATTGGATATGAATAAACAGTACAGTCCTGCAATTCCACCCCCACGTTGTACTTTTAGAGATTTATCTCAGCGTTGAATAAGTAGCCATGGGGATGAGAATCTTTGCTGCATTATTTTAGTACCAAAGAGTTGGAAACGTCACTGTCAACTCAGTGAAGTGGCTAGATAAATGTGGTAGTTTCAAATAATTAAATTATAAAAGACAATTTAAAATGAACAGTATCTACTGTTCTGGAAGAATTTGTAAAACATAGTAAAGAAAAAATGAGAGAATATTTAGCACCTATATAAATTAAATAAGCAAGAGTTGAAAATGGAGGGAAAGATAATGAGATTAGGGAGAAGGAAATAAAAGAAACCAAAAGTAAAACAAAACGAAAACACAAAAGAGATAATGCATGGATTAATAGCTTGTCCAAGTTAAACTATTTCTCATTAAACCTTCTAGAAATATATTTTTCATCTGCCAGTACATTATATGTACTTTTATTGTAAAAAGGATCATATTCTATATAATTTTGAGCCTTGTTTTTTTTAACATGCTATTATAGATAGCTTTCTCTATCTGAACATAGAGAATTTTGCCATTTTCTAAGGAACTGTATTGCATTCCACTACACAGGCTAATTGAAATGTACTTAATAATTCCCCTAATGGTGGACATTTACGTTATTTTAAATTTATTCATTTTCAAAACAATGCTATGATGAACACTTTATAATATTTTTATAAATGTATAAAACATAACTGTACTTTGTTTACTTAAATAAATATAACTGTAGAATAAATGCCTAAACTTTGAATTGCTGAGTTAAAAATTATATAAATTTTATTTTGGTAAATTTTACTAAATTATTTCATAAGTTTTATATCACATGGAAAAGATCTTTTAATTTGAAAATTGTGAAAAAAACTTTTCTATTTCTTTGGTGCATTTATGGTTTCTTTTTTATATTTAAATCTCTGAGCCATATGGAATTTATTTTAGTATAAAGAAAGGAGTTGAGATATAGCTTTATTGGGGTAGCCGGTTGTCCCAGCTAGGACTAAATAAACAGCATTTTCCCATATTTTTATCTATTACATCTTTCTCTAGATTTTAGTTTCTCATTTATTGTCCTTTTCTCAACACAAAACTTAATACTATAACTTTATGCTGTGTATCTAAATGTGGTCATTCTAGTTCTCTCTCATAAATATTATTTTGTATAGTTTCCCTTATATTTTTCTCACGACTGTTTTCCTGATGAATATAGCATAATTGTATCACATTGAGAAAAACTGTGTTAGTATGTGGATCACATTTTACGTGGATCAAGTTTTATTTATCGATTACTACACAAATAATGTAAACAAAAAATACTGAATATTTTCAAACAAGAAAAAGATATGCATTAAATGTTGTCGTCTTCTTTTATATCCTGAAACAGTTGTAAAAATTTCTTCACCTAAATATTGTAAAGTTCCTGTTAGGTTTATTTCTAGACATTTTCTCTTTCAATTACTTTTATAAATAGCATTGTTCTGTTGTATTTCTAAATGGTGGTTGTATAATAAGAAAGATAGTTTTTATGTATTAATTTTGAGAACTAACTTACCAAATATTTATGATACCTCATAAATTTTCCACTCATACAATCATATTATATGCACTGAGAATAATAATTTTATATTTTTCTCCCAATTTTGATATTTATTGTATCTTTCTTTTGACAATTGACATTGGCAAGAATTTTTAAAACAATGTTAACTAGTGACAGTGATAGGGAATACTCCAATTATTCATTGCTATATGATAAACCACCTGAAAAGAGTGTATAAAATGCCATCATTGGTTTTCTCTCACCGTTGTGTGGGTTTTCTCAGCTTGATGGGAAGCTCTGCTTGCTTTACCTAAGGTTGCTCATGCAGTTGCCCTCACATTGTAGATGGAGCTGGAGTTGTCTGGAGACCTGAGGGGGGACAGTATAGCAATGGGTTTCCCTTGTATCCATGTATTCATAAGCCCTTTCCACTGGCCATGTTCTCACAGCATATTCCCTTCTGCAGGGATGTTATACTTCCTATGTGGTGGCTCAAAGCTCTCCAAAGTGAAAAAGCAAAAGTGTCCTAAATCCTCTGAAGACTTAAGCCTGCCACTGGCTAAGAATTACTTCTATCACCTTCTATTAGATAAATAGTCACTGGGTCACCCAGATTCGAGGGACAGTAAAATAAACTTGACCACTCAAGGCAGAAGAACATGCTGTCATCTTTAAACCTATTAGTCAGTCTTTTGCCTACAATTATTTATACTCCCGTCCCATGTAAAGTACACTGACCTGCCTCTAGGATCCCGAACAATTTTATCAGATGTTCTAACTTCAAGAAATCATGAAAATGAGATATGGATGTGGCTGAGGCTCCTGAGAAAGAGTTACTCTTGAACTATAATCCTTAGAATTAAAAGGTACATTTTTACCTTCATGCATCCAGGATGCAGCTTTCTTGTGCATCAGGTATAATCTACTCAAGCAAACAAAAGTTACACCTATGTAGCTTTTTCATCTAGGCCCCACTCTACATTGAACTGAGAGTCGAAGTACTGTAGAACCACACCATTAGGATTCTTAGAAGCCCTATTGTCTAGCAGACAGATGCTGATAAGTGGCATCTTAAATTATTCTGAAGTACTAACAGAGTCTTATATCTGCAAGCTCCATATCTGAATTCACAGTTTTTTCTTTCCAGTGCCATAAATTTGACCTTTTCTTGAAACAATTTTTTATTATTATTATACTTTAAGTTCTGGGATACATGTGCAGAACGTGCAGGTTTGTTACATAGGTATATATGTACAGTGGTGGTTTGCTGCACCCATCAACCTGTCATCTACCTTAGGTATTTCTCCTAATGTTATCCCTCCCCTAGCCCCCCACCCCTGACAGGCCTCACTGTGTGATGTTCCTGTCCCTGTGTCCATGTGCTTTTGTTGTTCAAGTCCCACTGATGAGTGAGGACATGTGGTTTTTGGTTTTCTGTTCCTGTGTTAGTTTTCTGAGGATGATGGTGTCCAGCTTCATCCATGTCCCTGCAAAGGACATGAGCTCATCCCTTTTTATGGCTGCATAGTATTCCATGGTGTATCCATGGAATACTATCATTGATGGGCATTTGGGTTGGTTCCAGTCTATCATTGGTGGGCATTTGGGTTGGTTCCAAGTCTTTGCTATTTTGAATAGTGCTGCAATAAACATACATGTGCATGTGTCTTCATAGTATATCCTTTGGGTATACACCAATGGGATTGCTGGGTTAACTGGTATTTCTGGTTCTAGATCCTTGAGGAATCACCACACTGTCTTCCACAATGGTTGAACTAATTTACACTCCCATGGTAGTTCTATTTTAAACATTTTGAGGAAACCCTGTATTGTTTTCCATAATGTCTGTAATAATTTATATTCCCATGATTAGTGTGTAAAATGTTTTCTTTTGTCTACATCCTCACCAGCACTCATTTTTGTTTTTTTTTTTTTGTTTGTTTGTTTGTTTGTTTTATAGATAGTAGTTATTCTAACTGTTATGAGGTGATATCTCATTATGGCCTTACTTGCCTTCCCTAGAGAAATTGAATACTGTTTTATATATCTGTTTATATATCTATTTCCAGATTTTTTAGTTTGAAAAATGTGTATCCAGGTTCTTTGCCCATTTTTTAATTGGGTTGCTTTTTGCTATTGTTTGGAGTTCCTTATATGGTTTGGATATTAATCTCTTACCAGATACAAGGCGTGCACATACTTTCTCCCATTCCGAAGGTTCCTTTTTCACTCTGCTAATTGCTTATTTTGCTGTGCAGAAGCTTTTTATTTGAGGTAGTTCTACTTATCTACTTTCACTTTCATTGCCCATGATTTTAGTGGTATAGCTAAAAACATCATTGTCCAGACCACGGTTAATAAGTGTTTTCCCTATGCTATCTTCTAGTAGTTTGCTGTTTTGTGTCTCACATTTAAGTCTTAAATCCATTTTGAGTTTATTTTTATACATAGTGTGAGATATGCATCCAATATCATTCTCTTGCATGTGGATATCCCATTTTCCCTATACTATTTATTGAAGAGATAACTCTTTCCCCATTTTGTGTTCTTGGCACCTTTGTTAAACATCAGTTGTTAAGTATGTGGATTTACTTCTGGATCCTATTCTGTTCCATTGGCTAAGTGCCTATTTTTCTGCCAGTACATTGCTGTTTTGATTACTGCAACTTTGTGACATAGTTTGAAATCAGGAAGTGCGATTCTTGCAATCCATGAACACGGATGTCATTCCATTGTGTGTTCTTTAATTTCTTTTGTCAGTGTTTTATAATTTTTAGGGTACACGTTTTTCACCTGTTTGTTTAAATGGATTCCTAAGTATTTTACTCTTTTTTCTGCTTTGTAAATGGCATTGCTTTCTTAATTGCCTTTTGAGATAGTTTGTGGTTTGTATAGAGAGTTGCCATTGATCTTCGTATGTTGATTTTGCATCATTCAACTACTGAATTTGTTTTTTCATTCCAACAACTTTTCGTTTGTGAATCTTTAGGGTTTTCTACATATATGATTATGCCATCTGCAGACAGAGATTGTTTTACTTTTTTTTTCCAGTTTAGATACTTTTAAATTTCTTTTTCTTGTCAAATTGTTCTGGCAAGAACTTCCTATACTCTGTTGAATGGAGGTACAAAGTGTGAGCATCCGGATCTCTACCCGATCTTAGAGAAAAAAGGCTTTTAGCTTTTCCCCATTGATTATATTAGCTGTGGCATTAATTTTATTGCCCTTACTGTGTTGAGGTAAGGTTTTTCTGTGCTAATTTTGTCGGGAGCTTTTATTGTGAAATGCCTTTTCTGCATCTATTGAGGGAATCATGTGGGTCTTATTTTTCTTTTTGATAATGTGGTGTGTCACATTGATTGATTTGCATGTGACAAACCTTTCCTGCATCACAAGGATAAGTTCCACTTGATCATGGTGTGCAATCTTTTTAATGTGCTCTTGAAGTTGATTTGCTAGTATTTATTGAGGATTTTTGTCTCCATGTTTTTTAAAGATATTATTATGTTGGTGCAAAAGTAATTGTGGTTATTGCTGTTGAAAATAATGACAAAAACTGCGATAATTTTTTTACCAACCTAGACTATAGGTTTTGTTTCTCGTTTCTGATACCAAAATCTTTATCTGAATTTGGTATCAGAGTGATGATGATGTCAAATGAGTTTGGAAGTGTTTACTCTTCTGTTTGTTTATTTTTTGTAATAGTTTAAGAATGATTGATATTAATTCTTCCTTGAAGATTTGGTAGAATTCACCTGCGAAGCATCTGGTACTGGGTTTTTATTTGTTGGAATGTTTTTGGTCACTGATTCAATCTTTTTATTTATTTGCTACCTTTTTTTCAGACTCTCTATTTCTTTATGAGTTAGTTTTAGTAGGTTGTATGTTTTAGGAATTTGTTCATTTCTTCTGGGATATCCAATTGGTTGGTATATAATTGTTCATAATAGTTTCTTATGATCCTTTTCATTTCTGATTTATGTATTTGAGTCTTTCTCTTATCTTCTTAGTTAGGCTAGCTAAAGTTTTGTTGAATTTGTCTTATTTAAAAAGCAACTCTTACTTTTGTCGATTTTCAATTGTTTTTCTATTCTTTTTTATTTATTTCTGCTCTAATCCTTATATTTTTTCTTCCTTCTACTAATTTTGTACTTTGTTTAGTCTCCATATTTTTAGTTCTTTGGGGGATATAAAGTTAGGGTTTTTATTTGACACCTTTCTTCTTTTTATGTAGGCATTTATCAATATATACTTTCTTCTTAGGACTGCTTTTGCTGCATCCAACAGGTTTTGGTATGTTGTGTTCATTTTTATTTGTCTTGAGATTTTTTTTTTTTTTTTTTTTTTGAGACAGGGTCTCACTCAATTGCCCAGGCTGGAGTGCAGTGTGATGTGGACATGCCTCACTGCAGCCATGACCTCACAGGCTCAGGTTATCCTCCCACCTCAGCCTCCCAGATAACTGGGACTATAGGTGTGCGCCATCGTATCCGATTAAGTTTTTATATTTTTGTGTGGAGACAAGGTTTCATCATGTTTCCCAGGCTAGTCTTGAACTCCTACTCTCAAGCAATCTATCCATGCTGGTCTCCCAAAGTGCTGGGATTGCAGGGATGCGCCACTGTGCCTGTCAGTCTTGAGATTTTTTTAAAATTATTTTTAATTTCTCTTCAACTCAATGATTGTTTAAAAATGTATTGTTTAGTTTCCATGTATTTGTGGATTTTCCTGTTTACTTATTGTTGCTGATTTCTAGTTTCATTCCATTGTGGTTGTAAAAGATATTTAAAATGATTTTGATCTTAAATGTTGTTAAGACTTGTTCTGTAACCTAACTATTAATCTATCCTGAAGAATGTTTTTTGTGTTGTTAGAAGAATGTGTATTCTAATTATTTTGGGTGGAAAGTCTGTATATGTCTGTTTGTTTTATTTGGCCCGTAGTTTTGTTCAAGTTAGTGCTTTATTGATTTCTGTCTGGATGTTATATACATTATTTAAAATAAAGTACTGAGTCTCCCACTATTGTTGTATTACTGTGGATTTTTCCCTTTGGATATTGCTTTATATATTTAGGTTCTCTAATGTTAGGTGTGAATATGATTATAATTAGTTTATCTCCCTGTTGAATTGACCCTTTTATCATCATATTATGACCTTATTTGTCTCTATAAAGCTTTTGCTTAAATTCTATTTTGTCTGATATAAATGTAGACACTCTTGCTTTCTTTTGATTACCATTTTCATGGGATATCTTTTTCCATCCTTCACTTTCAGTGTATGTGTGTTTTTAAATATATAGTGAGTCTCCTGAGACAGCATATCACTGGTTATTGTCTTGTTTTGTTTTCTTAATCTTTTCTGCTGCTTTATGCCTTTGATTGGAGAGTTTTATCCATTTATATTTAAAGTAATTATTTCTCACAGCTCTGGAGGCTGGATAGTCAAGATTAAGATGCTGGCAAGGTAGGTTCATTTTGAGACTTCTTTTGGCTTATAGGCAGGGGTCACCTCTGTGTGCTCACATGGCCTTTCCTCTGTGTGTAAATGCAGCAAGAGAAAGGGAAATGTCTTTTCCTGCTTCTTCTTACAAGCTCACCTACCCTATCAGGTTAGGGTCCCACTTTTACCATCTAATTTAACTTTCTTTCCTTATAGACTCTTCATCCAACTACAATCATATTGGGGAATTAGGGCTTCAACAAATGAATTTGGAGAGATGAGAGATTCAGTCCGTAGCATATTAAATAATGTACAAAGCTGGAGGTTTGTGCCCTAACATAATAACATAATAAAGAGGACACATCCATATAACTAACAACTTGCCAAAAATTAGAACATTACCAATTCCTCAGATATCCCTTTGAGCCAATTCTCAAGCTACGCTACCCACCATTCTCCCCAAAGGAAACCACCATCTCGATTCTTACACCATAGATTAGTTTTCTCCATGTTCATATTCTTTCTATCTCGCTTTATTTTTCCTCAATATTATGCTGAATAGATATATTCATATTGTTGCTGAAAGAATATGATGTTATTTTAGTGTTGTTTAGTGATCCATCATTAGAAGAAGCAAAATGGCAAGATATAATTTGGATTTATTGTGTAGTCAATATTTGCCATTCACTCACCCCAAGACTATTGAATTTTAAGATAATAATCACGTCTAACTTCACATATTTTATCTCCAGATCTTGGTATTCTGACTGGTCCACACTTGACACTGGATGAGTGTTTGGTGAGTGAAGAACCAATTAACTCACTTTGGGAGATAGGATAGGATGCACCTCTATGGTTTCAATGATCAGATCCATGTGCATTTCTATGTGCTTGAATCTTCATTTTGCCAAATGAGAAGGAAACTCCAAGAGGAATAGTACAGGGAATAGGGATGCCTTTAAAGCTGTAGAGTTGCATTCATTTCCCAGTTGGATGTTTGCTTAAGCAATGGCTTATCAGATCAGACTCTGTGCTATGTGAGCAGGAAGGAAAGGAATTAGGCACGGGGCAAGGGTGAGAGAATGGCATGCAGTGGAGCAGTGCACATTCTCATCATGTGCTGTGAGCAGCATGTGAGAGTTTCCTTTTATTCAAGGAACACAACAAAAGATACCCAAACGTCAGCTCCCATAACTATAATAACTATACTTCACAATAGAGTACCAGTCAGTGGGTAAAGGGAACCTGGTGGATCTTGAATAACTAGTCAGGTATAAGTTGAATCCCATTTGAGGTGGGCTTCAGGGCTTTCCAGAAAACTCACAAGTGAGACAACCACCAGCTATTTGATGCTTGTCATTCACAGAAGGTACTGATGAACAGGTTAGTGTAGATGCAGCAATACAGTAATGACCAATACAGAAGGTTAAAAAAAAATGATCCTGCAGCCCTGAGAAGTAGGTTCTTAAAGAAGGAGTGTTCCTGTGAATCAGAGTAATAGCATGATCACTTCATCTATATCAAAGCAACCATGGGTTACTGCAAACCTGAAATTGAGATCGAAATTAAAACTTCCAACTGGATTGCAATTTTAATAACTGTAAGAATGCAAAATATTATGGATGATTTCAGAGGTGATGGTATGGAAAAAAATATTCAGCAATTATGGTTAAAAATCAATCTCTAATACGATTTTAATATATTATTTTGAGTTGTAATTTTGCAATGACCATTGTCATGTACTTTTGACTTTTAAAAATGCTATCATATATGTATTCCCATTTGATCTTCCCAAAAATCCTGTGAAGTAGGTGGGTACATCAGATTAAATAGTAAGTTTAGGTCAAATGTCACTGAGTCAGTTATCTGGGTTAAGTAGAGTTTTGTGCTGTTGAGGCTAATGTAAGATGTTAAAATCTTTCAGAGAAAATGTGTTTTTGTCTTAGACTACTATCATAGGATTTTGAGATGATGTGAAATATTGCAAGCATGTGAATGAAAATATCTTATTGTATTGCATTTCTGCAATTCAGAATAAAAAATGTTTGCTTAGTAACATCTTTATGTCAATGGCAGGAGCTATTTACCTACAAACAGATTATCTCGAAAAAGTACAAGACACAAATCTCTATGAAATCATTCCAGCATACATGTACAAGATAAGTAATTTGACTTTAAGTTGTTCAGTCTAATGGAGAAAGCACTTGCTTTTCCAAAATGAATGTGTACTTTAAAGAAAATAAGATGTTATATTTATTTATACTATGTCCACAGACATTATAATTACTTATTTTTCCAATCAAGGCAATTTTAAGAATGTTAATCTCATTGTTACACTGACATAGAATGCAGATTGTTAAGAATTGTTTTATTATTTGTGATTCCATTTACTATTTTGTCACATGAACTTTACATTTCAAAATAACCTACTCTTACATTTAAAAATTTTGAATTATTTTTCTCCTTTTCTGTTAACCAAAACACCAAAAATGTACTTTGAAAATGAAGGTCTATAAATCAAAAGTCAGAAATTTGATGTTGGAGTTAGTCTATAAAGCCATATTACTGGAAAAAAATACATATATATATATTTATGTATTTAGTTTACTACTTTAAAAAATGCTAGGGGAGTGCTGTGAGTAAATCCATGGACTTGCAAGCTGGGATCCCATTTGGGGAAATAACAATTTTACCACTTTAATAATGTCATGGTTTTCTTGATTCAACTTTAGCTGATTCTAATTTTTTTATCTCTTCACATTAAACTCATTTTATGGGGAAATAATTGTTTAATGTACAAATAAAATAGAGAATTTTCCATGTGCTAAATTCACAATTTATCAGACTTCAAAAATAATGCATAAACTTTGGCCAGAGATTGCATTAAAGTTGGAACTATACAGAGAAAATTAACATGGCTCCTAAGCAAAGACAACAATTCATAAACTATTTTTTAGTTTTTATTGTTTCTGACTCTATAATTCTGGATTGGAAGTCCTTTCTGTATGTTATCTTAAAAACTGTACTCTCTATACTGTGGCATTTTCCAAGCTATACTGTCATCTTAAGCCTATTTTATTATAACTTTCCCACTATATTTTAAGTTCCATACAGGGACAGGCTGTAATCATCTTGCTTAACATTGTATTTCCAGCAAATTAGCACAGACTTTGGCACAACCTAAGTTCTTGTTTACACATAAAGAGCTAAATGAATGAAGAAATAAAATAAGAAGTGTCCTAAGACAATAATGGGAAATGTTAAATGAAAATGAATATATTTTAGGAAATATTTTTTAAAATCCTTTTCTTTTATAATCAAATCCTCTCCTCACTATAAACATGAGTAAATATGGAAATTGATTGGGAAACCAAGGGTGAATACATATGACAGAAGGAAGAGTTTGTACCATAGTGATTTAAATAAAATCAGCAATAGATTTTGGCATGATTATAGACTGGAGAACAGATGTACGTATTGAACTCTGGGTTTCTCATATTTTTCTTATTTAATTAATGTAATTAAATTATCATGCTCGTTTCAGTGAATACTCAATTGCATACTTTACATACTGTTAATAATTTTGGAATAAAATAGTAAATTTGAAATTTACTTTGTTTATCCCTTTGAGACAGAATTCTAATATAACAACACATTTCAAAAGTAAACATTTTACTAAATGGCAGAAATTTCAAAGTTGACGTAAGTCAAGCTTTAAAAGTGAAATGTAAAAAATATAATTAGATAATGAACAGAAAAATTGGTTACTTTAATTCAAAATATTTGGTTCATTAATACATATTTACTGATAAAATAAAGTGTTAGCTATCCCTAAAATAGAAACAATACAATTACATGAAGAATTCGGCTTTAGATTAAATATTAGGAAGTAATGCATTTTAATTCATTTTTTTCTTCTAAAACTCATAAGAAACAACAGAAAACAAAAGTAACGAGAGAAAAATATGGTTTTCAGTGAGAAAGAAATATCTATAACCTTAGATCCTTAACTGAGGATGAATATGTGTCAAATACTTGCAATTGGGGCCAAATGAGAAAAAGTATTAAGAATCAATTAGATATTAAGATCTTTGCTTATTTTCTATTTTGTATGTGTGATAGACATGAAAATTTTCTATATACCATTTCTCCATTCTTCTGTATAAATATAGCCTGAAGTGAACCTGAGTTGGTATAGAAGGACTTTCTGTTAATTTGATCATACCTCCCTTCTCTCTTTTATAATATGAGCACCTTGGTCCACTGTATGTGATTATGACTCTGGTATTTAAGCTTACTTATTTTTCACACAACATAGTCTCTACATTCAAATGCATATTTCATCTGGTGGCTCAAGGAAACACAAATCTCTTCCAATGCAGGAAGAAAAATTTACTTCAATTTACTGAGAAATGGTATGCTGGGCTTCAAGTGAAACAGTGCCCCCAGTTTTTTTCACAGTAGATTTCCTATTCCAGATTTTTACTCCATGAAATTATGAATGATGAATGAATGGTAGATAAACTACTTCCTAATATAATCGAAAGTGGAAGAAAGCCAACATATACAAAATTATAATTTGAAATGGGTAAGTTTTTCAAGCACAGAGAAATTTAAAGAATATTTACTCAATTTTCTGCAAACTTTTTTGGACATATGTAATTTTCTTGGGAAATAAAAATGAGGAAATCAATAGAGGTGAAAAAAATTAAAACAAATAGAGCAATAACTATAGAGTAAAACAAGAAAAAATTTTGGAGAGTTTAAACATGTAAAAAATAATAGACCATCCCAGATGGGTTCACAGATGATCTGTTTTGCAATTCCATGGAATATTAAGAATGAATTTACACTCTTCCAGACCAGAGGAAAAAAAAGGAACTCTTCCAAAATATTTTGCACAAAGCTAGAATTATAGTGGTACCCAAACTTGACATGTATAATACATACTCACATATAACTACACAATGGCCTCATGTTCAATTACTGATGCAGAAATAGATAAACAATAAAAAAATCCACAATACACTAAAGAAGTTTATAAATTGACCACAACATTTTACTCTAGAAATTCAAAGATGGTTCAATACAGGAGTGTTCATTTATAACTTTACCATATTCATGTACAAAAGGAGAAAAACACAGTATTATCTTAATAGAAATTAAATGACATTGGTAAAATGTGCAATATCCATTTCTGATAGTAACTCATAACAAGAGGAGAAAAAATAGAATTTCCCATAGCCTGACTTTAAAAAGCCCACAAAACTCTTTCATTCCAAATTTTTTAAAATCCTGCTTAATGCTGAAATATGCAAATTTCTACTGAAGTGAAAAATGAGGCAAGGATATACTGTTTGATATAAATTGGCCACAAATTTTGTTTCATTCTGTCATTAAGAGCTAAAGCTTACTTTGTTTTTCTTAGTCTTGCTCTGTGACTGTTAATCGGTTGAAGTAGTGGCAGTTTCAAGAGCAGTCTTTAAAAAGACCAGACAGCTTTTGATTTCTAGGAGCTCTGCTATGTAAGAAATATGACCAGCCTGCTAGAGAGACCACATAAAGAGACCAAGTGGAAAAACTTGGAACTTTTTTTTGTTTTTGAGACGGAGTCTGCCACTGTCACCCAGGCTGGAGTGCATTGGCACGGTCTCAGCTCACTGCAATCTCCGCCTCCTGGGTTCAAGTGATTCTCCTGCCTCAGCCTCCCAAGTAGCTGGGATTACAGGCATGTGCCACCACAGCCAGCTAACTTTTGTATTTTTATTAGTGACGTGGTTTCGCCATGTTGGTGAGGTTGGTCTCGAACTCCTGACCTCAGATAGAGTATTGCTCTGTTGTCCAGGCTGGAGTGCAGTGGTACGATCTCGGTTCACTGCAACCTCTGCCACCAGGGTTCCAGCAGTTCTCCTGTCTCAGCCTCCCAAGTAGCTTGGATTACAGGCGCTCACCAGCATGCCTAGCTAATTTGTATATTTTTATTTTTATTTTCCTTTTTTAACATTCATTTTAAGTTCAGGGGTATGTATACAGGTTTGTTACATAGGTAAAATTTTTGTATTTTTAGTAGAGACGAGGTTTCCCATGTTGGCCAGGCTTATCTTGAACTCCTAACCTCAGGTGGTCTGCTCACCTTGAGCCTCCCAAAGTGCTGGGATTACAGGCGTGAGCTACCGCACCTGGCCAGCAGAAGCTTTGAGACCACATGGAGCAGCTATCTCAGCAACCCAGCTGAACCCCTAACTGTTGTCACCTGGGTCAACTGCAGGAGAGAACCTAGGCAAGACCAGCAAATGAACTCCAGCTGAGCCAAGGTGACCAACGGATCTATAAAACATGGAAAATAATTTTTGTTTTGAGCCTCTTTGAGTTGAAGTAGATTGTTATGGAGTAAACAATAGATGAAAAAGAACTGCTACTTAGAAGTTGCTCTTGAAATACAAAACTAACACACGTGGCATTGGCTTTGGGGTCTAGTGGTGAGCAGAAGCCAGAGGATTCCGAGAGGCACGTTAGTACAGATTAGAAAGACAGAGAAACAATTCGTTTTGGAGGCCGGAAAAAGACAACTTGAGCTATGAGGTGCTGGAAAGTTTGGCATCAGGGTTGCTGGTGGTACCGTGAAAATTTATACATGTAGTTGATTCTCATTATTCATGGATTCTGTGTTTGTGAGTTTGCCTATTTGGTAAAATATTTGTAATCCCCATATCAATACTTGTGGCACTGTCATTTGTAGACATGTACATAGCAGTGAGATCTCTGAGTCACCCAACACTACGGTCCAGCTGAGGCGAACAGGGCAGTTCTCCTTGTGTTTCAGCTCCCTTACTGTATGTGAATGTTCTTTTTGCGGTCTATTTAGTGCCACAATTTTTACATTTTTGTGCTTTTTATTGGTGATTTCACTGTCTAAAAATAACCCCAAAGCATATTGGCGAAATACTATCTAGTGTTCTAAAGTGCTAAAAGGCTGTATGTAATGTGCCTTATGGAGAAAATACATGTTAGATAAGCTTTGTTCAGGCGGGAACATAGGAATGTTGGCTGTGAGTTTTGATGTTAAATAAATCAAAAGTACATATTAACTAAAGTTGCTTTATACAGAAATGCACATAAAACAAGGTCATGCACTGTGAATAGAGGCTCATAGGAATCTAACCCTGTATTTCCCTTGAGCCAATGATTCAGTATTCACTAATTCAGTGTTCACCAGAAACTTATAACATTACTACCTCAAACATGGAGAAATAGCTTACATATAAATACATACCTGTAGACACAGATAAGGAGATTTCCACATAGAAGGTTGGTAATGCTAACTGATTTCATGTACCTGAGCGTACAAAAGGAAAAAAATAGTATTCAAGTATTCAACTAAAACCTAAAAAAGTATTTCCAACATGTGGCTTGCAGTTTGGAAAATAAAGTCCTTCTTAGTCTCAGATTAACCAGGCATCAAAATACTATTAAAACATAATTTCTTCATAGCAATTGTGAATGGGAGTTCACTCAGGCTTTGGCTCTCTGTTTGTCTGTTATTGGTGTATAGGAATGTTTGTGATTTTTGCAGATCGATTTTGTATCCTGAGACTTTGCTGAAGTTGCTTATCAGCTTAAGGAATTTGGGGGCTGAGACAATGGGGTTTTCAAAATATACAATCATGTCATCTGCAGAGACAATTTGATTTCCTCTCTTCCTATTTGAATGCCCTTCATTTCTTCCTCTTGCCTAATTGCCCTAGCCAGAACTTCCATTTGAAGTTCTGTGTCCTAAGTTGAAAAGGAGTTGTGAGAGAAGGCATTCTTGTCTTGTGCCTGTTTTTAAAGGGAATGCTTCCAGCTTTTGCCCATTCAGTATGATATTGGCTGTGGGTTTGTCATAAATAGCTCTTACTATTTTGTGATAACGTTCCGTCAATACCTATTTTATTGAGAGTTTTTAGCCTGAAGGGCTGTTGAATTTTATCGAAGGCCTTTTCTATATCTATTGAGATAATCATACAGTTTTTGTCATTGGTTCTGTTTATGTGATGGATTACGTTTATTGATTTGCATATGTTGAGCCACCCTTGCATGCCAGGGATGAAGCTGACTTCATCATGTTGGAGAAGGTTTTGATGTGCTGCTGGATTCGGTTCGCCAGTATTTTATTGAGGATTTTCACTTCAATGTTCATCAGGGATATTGGCCTGAAATTTTCTATTTTTGTCGTGTCTCTTCCAGGTTTTGGTATCAGGATGATGGCTGGCCTCATAAAATGAGTTAGGGATGAGTCCCTCTTTTTCTGTTGTTTGGAATGGTTTCAGAAGAAATGGTACAAGCTCCTCTTCATCCCTCTAGTAGAATTCAGAAGTGAATCCATCTGGTCCTGGGCTTTTTTTGGTTGCTAGGCTATTAATTATTGCCTCAATTTCAGAACTTGTTATGGGTCTATTCAGGGAATACAACTTACAAGGGATGTGAAGAACCTCTTCAAAGAGAACTACAAACCACTGCTCAAGGAAATGATCGAGGACACAAACAAATGGAAAAGCATTCCATGCTCATGGATAGGAAGAATCAACACCATGAAAATGGCCATACTGCCCAAAGTAGTTTATAGATTCAATGCTATTCGCATAAAGCTACCATTGATTTTGTTCACAGAATTAGAAAAAAAAGTACTTTAAATTTCATATGGAACCAAAAAAGAGCCTGTATAGCAAGACAATCCTAAGCAAAAAGAGCAAAGCTGGAGGCATCATGCTACCTGACTTCAAACTATACTGCAAGGCTACAGTAACCAAATCAGCATGGTACTGGTACCAAAAGAGATGTATAGACCAATAGAACAGAACAGAGGCCTCAGAAATGACACCACACATCTATAACCTTCTGACCTTTGACAAATCTGACAAAAACAAGCAATGGGAAAAGGATATCCTATTTAATAAATGGTGTTAGGAAAACTGGCTAGCCATATGCAGAAAACAGAAACTGGACCTCTTCCTTACACCTTATACAAAAGTAACTCAAGATGGATTAAAGACTTAAACATAAGACTTAAAATGATAAAAACCCTGGAAGAAAACCTAGACAATACCATTCAGAAGATAGGCATGGGCAAAGACTTCATGTCTAAAACACCAAAAGCAATGGCAACAAAAACCAAAATAGACAAATGGGATCCAAATAAAATAAAGGATTTCTGCATAGTAAAAGAAGCTATCATCACAGTGAATGGGCAACTCACAGAATGGGAGAACATTTTTGTAATCTATCCATCTGAAAAAAGGGCTAATATCCAGAATCTATAAATAACTTAAACAAATTTACAAGAAAAAAGCAAACAAACAATCAAAAAGTGGGTGAAGGATATGAACAGACACTTCTCAAATGAAGACATTTATATGGTCAACAAACATTTGAAAAAAAAGCTCATCATCACTGGTCATTACAGAAATGCAAGTCAAAACCACAATAAGATACCATCTCACGCCAATTAGAATGGTGGTCATTAAAAAGTCAGGAAGCAACAGATGCTGAAGAGGATGTGGAGAAATAGGAATGCTTTTACACTGTTGGTGGGAGTGTAAATTAGTTCAACCATTGTGGAAGACAGTGTAGCAATTCCTCAAAGACCTAGCACCAGAACTACCATTTGACCTAGCAATCCCATTACTGCATCTATACCCAAAGGATTATAAATTATTCTCCTATAAGGACTCATGCACACATATGTTTATTGCAGCACTATTCACAATAGCAAAGACTTGAAACCAACCCAAATGTCCATCAATGGTAGACTGGATACAGAAAATGTGGCATGTGTACACCATGGAATACTATGCAGCCATAAAAACGGATGAGTTCATGTCCTTTGCAGGGACGTGGGTGAAGTTGGAAACCATCATTCACAGTCAACTAACACAAGAACAGAAAACAAAACACCACATGTTCTCACTCATAAGTGGGAGTTGAGCGTTGAGAACACATGGACAAAGGGAGGGGAACATCACACACTGGGCCCTGTCAGGGGCTGGGAGACTAGGGGAGGGATAGCATTAGGAGAAATACCTAATGTAGATGACAAGCTGATGGATGCAGCAAACCACCATGGCACGTGCATACTTCTGTAGCAAACCTTCATGTTCTGCATGTGTATCCCAGAAATTAAAGTATAATAAAAATTAATTAATTAATTAATTAATAGACCTAACATATAATCCAGCAATCCCACTTTAGTGTTTATATCCAAGAAAAATGAAATCAGTGTCTCAAAGTGATATCTGCCTTTGTATGTTTATTGCAGTATTATTTACAATAGCCAAGATATGGAAACAATCTAAATGTTCATTGATGAATGAATGATTGAGACATGAATCTAGAGAACATTATGCTAAGTAAAATAAGCCAGACACAGAAAGACAAATATTGTGTGATCTCACTTATATGTGGAATGTGAAATAGTCAATTTCATTCAAGAAGAAAGTGTATATATACACACATACAAACATATATAAAAATGTTATATGTAGCATATATATGTTACATACACACATACATACATACACAAAATAGAAGGTCTTCAGGGACTTAAAAAACAGCATGGTACCAGTATCAAAACAGAGATATAGACCAATGGAACAGAACAGAGGCCTCAGAAATAACACCACACATCTACAACCATCTGATCTTTGACAAACCTGACAAAAACAAGAAATGAGGAAAGAATTCCCTATTTAACAAATGGTGCTGGGAAAACTGGTTAGCCATATGTAGAAAGCTGAAACTGGATCCCTTCCTTATACCTTATACAAAAATTAATTCAAGATGGATTAAAGACTTAAATGTTAGACCTAAAACCATAATAAGCCTAGAAGAAAACCTAGACAATACCATTCAGGACATAGGCATGGGCAAGGACTTCATGACTAAAACACCAAAAGCAATGGCAAAAAAAAGCCAAAATTGACAAATGGAATCTAATTAATCTAATGAGCTTCTGTACAGCAAAAGAAACTACCATGCGTGAACAGGCAACCTACAGAATGGGAGAAAATTTTTGCAATCTATCCATCTGACAAAGGGCTAATATCCAGAATATACAAAGAACTTAAAAAAATCTACAAGAAGAAATGGGACAAGCCCATCAAAAAGTGGGCAAAGGATATGAACAGACACTTCTCAAAATAAGACATTTATGCAGCCAACCGACACACGAAAAAATGCTCATCATCGCTGGCCATCAGAGAAATGCAAATCAAAACCACAATGAGATTCCATCTCACACCAGTTGGAATGGCAATCATTAAAAAGTCAGGAAACAACAGATGCTGGAGAGGATGTGGAGAAATAAGAATGCTTTTACACTGTTAGTGGGAGTGTAAACTAGTTCAACCATTGTGGAAGACACTGTGGCAATTCCTCAAGGATCTAGAACTAGAAATACCATTTGACTCAGCGATCCCATTATGGGGTATATACCCAAAGGATTATAAATCATGTTACTATAAAGACACATGCACACGTATGTTTATTGTGGCACTATTCACAATAACAAAGACTTGAACCCAATCCAAATGTCCATCAATGATAGACTGGATTAAGAAAATGTGGCACATATACACCTTGGAATACTATGCAGCCATAAAAAAGGATGAGTTCATCTCCTTTGCAGGGACGTGGATGAAGCTGGAAACCATCATTCTGAGCAAACTATTGCAAGGACAGAAAACCAAACACCACATGTTCTCACTCATAGGTGTGAATTGAACAATAAGAACACTTGGACACAGGGCGGGGAACATCACACACCAGGGCCTGTCGTGGCATAGGGGGATGGGGGAGGGATAGCATTAAGAGTAATACCTAATGTAAATGACGAGTTAATGGGAGCAGTAAACAAACACGGCACATGTATACATATGTAACAAACCTGCACATTGTGCACATGTACCCTAGAACTTAAAGTATAACAATAATAAAAATAAAGAATATCCTGGATTGATTTGCAAAAACGTGGATGAACCTAGAGGACATTACACTAAGTGAAATAAGCCAGACAAAGACAAATATTGCATGATATCACTTTTGTGTGGAATGTGACATAGTCAAACTCGTACAAGCAGAAAGTAAAATGGTAGTTGTCAGGGCTGGGGACAGGGAAAAATGGAGAAGTTTTGGTCACAGGCTACTAAGTTTCAGTTTGCAAGATGATTAAGTTCTGAAGATCTAATGAACACCATGGTGACTATAGTTATCAATACTGTATGGTGTACTTAAAATTTGCAAGGAAGATGGATCTTAAGTGTATTCATCACATGAAAAAAAAGCAGAAGAAAAAATGGTAACTCCTTGAAGTGATGAATATGTTTATTAGCTTTACTGTGGTGATTATTTCACAATGCATATATGTATCGAAACATCGAGTTGTACATCTTAAATATAAACATACAATTTTTATTCAATTATACCTCAATAAAGCTGACGGGGGAAGCTAATATAGTGAAGAGCACAGCAGAAAGATGTCAGTTCGATTAGGTCAATGACTGATTTGGAAGTCAGGAAATGGTGACGGTCAGTAGAGACAAATGATTTCAGAAGTTTAAATTTTAGGAGATTAACAAGAATGGTGAAAGGGAAGTATCCAATGAGGCCGTTTTCATGTTTGCTTGCTTGTTTTAATGGGAGAGTCCTATAGGAAACAAACAAAAAAAGATTTATTAAAATGGGAGCTCAATATATAGGAGAAAGAAGGTATAACCTTTTATGTAAATTTCCTGCAGTGAAGTTGAGATCCTAAATACCAATGGAAGCATCCCCCTTAGATGAAAGGCGGACATTGCCTTGACGTTGTTAGTAGCAGGAAAATATAGGATGTGGACAGATGTAAGTCTGTGTGTATATTTGGTATCATCAGGTTGAGAGAGTTATCCTCTGGCAAATTCTTTTTTTCAGTTAATCAAAAGGTGAATAGTTACTGAAACTGATTGAGGACGATGAGACAATTTCAATAGAGTGGAGAAGGTTTGAAGAGGGCATTGTTTAAATGGAATTATGGTCAGTTTTTCAAAGCCATGTACTAATACTTCTGAGCAATGTTGAGGGTCTCATTTAAGATCAGTAATCACACATTTTCAGTGAAACCAGGAGGCTCTAGTAGCTAACTCCTTGCTGTATTGCTGGATTACTTGGGTTCAAGTACAAATAAATTGTACGATAGGTTTCTTTCAAGATGGGGATCTTGTCAAACGGATACAATTGAAAAAGAGAGAGTCATGAAAGTTTGTGATATTGGAAAGATAATTCTTGGAAATATGACCCAATTAATCTGAGATGAATAACAAGAAAATGAAAAAAAGGAGATGGCCAATGTATTAGAATAAAAAATTTCAACAGACCACAGTTTGATTACAGTGAAAAATTACAGTGGGTGTACTTAAATAAACAAAATATGAGAGAAGCCTGTGGACACAGTGGGCTGCTGAAGATATTAGGGCAGATAAAATGGAGTAGGAAGTTGAAAGGGAATAAATGCGGATGACTCTGGAGATAAGAAGGTCAAGAACGACATGTGAGGTTAAATAAACCAGTTGAGCATTTAAATGACCCAAGAAGACAGCAATGCTTCTGTTCTTAAGGAGAGTCTGTAAAATATATGTTGAAATCTTTGAAAGATTAGAGAGAATTATCTGGAAGCCATCAAATGACAATAACAAGGAGGGATTAGGTGACATATATGAAGGTCTTAGCTATGTTTGGTTTTTAGTTTTATGAAACACTGGATGACAATGATCTGGATTTAACAATGAGGGGAGGAATAACATAATTCTCACCTTATGTCCTTGAAGTTTGAAAAAAGAAACAGGCACTTCTTAGAAATATCATGCTCGATAAATTTCCACATGAAAGGGGAGGTTTCACTTAAGATAAGGACATTAAGAAAACATTCTTAGAAAAGTTTGCAAATTGAAGGGATTTTGCTAGTTATGAAACTGTGATTCTGGTTGATTTCTGCAGTGAAGCAGCAGATTACGGGTGGGGTCTGAATCATTACAACAAAGAATTTAGGGATGTTTTTGGAGAATTTATGATGTAGGGTTTACATGTTTTTGCTGAAAACAGAGAGGGAAACATGCATTAATTTAGTCTGCAAATTTGATTTCAGCAGAGTGGACATTAAATGGTTGTTTTTTCTTTTGGGAAAAGTGATGGTAAACACAAGGGTCATGTATTTCTCCGGCTAGCATGCTCACTGTGAGAGGATCCAGAATTCAGACTCACGTTCTGAGTAGGCTGGACTGTCAATGGTGAATGCAAACATTATCAGCAGCATTAGAATCAATAATACAACACATACTATGTGCCAAGGCAATGCTATCATGGCATATTATAAATAGTAAGCTTATCTAGACTTACTTAGATCGCTAACAACTCTGGGACGCAGTGCCTACTATCATTACTACTATATCTGGAGAAAACTGGAGAATGCAGGGATTAAGTCACTTCCTAGGATCCCAAAGCTAGTAAGTGGTGAAGCTGAGATTTGAAATCTGGCGGTAAATATTGATGAAAAGAAGTTAATAGAAAAAGTGAGGTTGTAGAGACAGGAGAAAGAAGGTAGATATAAAGGAGCAAAGATGGCTAATCACAATCAATATCTCTCTTCTCTTTATTCTTTAAAATAATTCAAGTTTTATTCCAGATGATGATGTTACAATTAAAATATTTTCTTTCCCAACCTTCTTTGGATTAGACACTACAACATGACTTTGTTCTCCCCAAGAGTAGAGTGTAGAGTAGTAAGAAGTCAGCTTACTCATTTGAAATGAAGATCTCTTTTGCCCTCCTATCTGTCTCCTTCTTCTGATTTTCAATGCAGACATAATAGCTGGAGTTCCAATAGCCACATTGGACCAAAGGTACCTTGAGGGATGGTACTGAAAAGTAGGATACTAGATCCTCAGTTATACCCTGAAGATGCCAGATTGCCCTGCACTTCCTAACTTCAGAACTATTTTGTATAAGAAAAAAATATACGTTTTGTTTTAGCCATTATTTCAATACTTTTCTGTTAAATGCAGTAAATCATTATGTAAAGCCAAGAAGATAGGGTGTCCAGAAGCCAGTGAAAAATACTATTTTTAAAGTGAGAAAAATGTTGGTACTTTATTAGAGAGGAAGTAAGACAATGACTGAAATGTGCTTATTGGATAAGCCCATTTATGCCTAGAGTTCCATTATTGGAACGCTAAGCTTGTGGGAATTATTTATATCCTACTGCTCTAGGTCATCATCAAGGTCTGATTTTTCACACACACACACACACAAAAATTTCAACCTCAGACATAAACAGGTTAAACAAAAGGAGGCCATTGATGACTTTAGCAAAAAACGTTTCAGAAGTATATAACTTAAGGTAAAGACAATAGTGATTGTAGAAGTAGTAGATAATAGCAAATAGTAGCAAATAGAAGATAAGAAAATAAAGACAATTTGAGTATGTAATGTACTAGAAAATTGTCTCTGAAGGAGAGTATAGAGATACGTTGGTAAATGGAGGGAGTATAGGATCTAAAAAGGTCTAGGTTTTTGGTTTGTTGATTTCATTTCATATTAAGAGAAAGAATAAACTAGGACATAGTTGACTTATTTTCTGAATTAAAATCCAGTGTATTTTCTTTCTGACATGGTAGAAATTATAAATACATATAATTTAAATATATATGGGGGGGGCAAGGGGGAGAGAAACAGAGAGAGAGACAAAGTAAGAGGCATTTTTAAATGGTGCAAATTTCTATTACTTGTAATGCTATGGGTGAAATTTCCAAATAAAGTACAATTAATTTAAGAAGACCTTCAAATGAAATAAATAAACATAACAATTAAACAGAGATGGATAAGTGCCACATATTATAGCACAGGATTAAGTTTGCACTTTCATAGCCTTAATTTGCAAACTCTCGCTAGTTACTGCTAATTATGTCAGAATATTTTTAATAAAATATGTTTACCCTTGTGATTCAGCTCACTTTAGTATGTCACTAGACTTCCAACTTCTAAATAAGAGTTATTCTATGAGAATATTTTAACAGTGAAATATCTGAAATTGAAACAGAATTTCATGCTGCATTTGAGAAGATTTCAAGAAGATTTCTATAGCAAATAGTTTAGCTGTCACTACATTTTCTGATAGATATTTCACCAGTCTGCTGAAATTTCATCCAAGAAAAATAGTATATGGAATAAATTTATCTCATGTTCTGTTTTCCCTCAAAATACTAGTTAAAAAAAACCTACAAATTTTTACCATGTGCTCTTTAGAACATCTTTATACCTAAGATCCAGAAAAGTATGAAATGTTTGTTCAGAAGAGACAAGCAGCCTACACATTAAATTATTGGCAGAATTAAGTTAATATATTTGTATTTTGAACTCATGTAGAAAATAAATTATAGATTCTACATTGAGACCCTACTGGGTGCATTATCAGAGTTATAATAAGCAATAACATGATTTCATATGCTTAAAGATTATGAATGAAATGTTTTAAAGTATGAAATAGTTTTGCAGGAAATAAAATCACTCTTTTTTTACTGATCTATCAATCTTCTAATAATGGATCTTCATTAAAGTTTTACAAGTCTTTCCCAAACTCTATATTATCACCCTTAGACGTGGAGGGATGCATGTGAGGCATGACCTCTGTTATATCCTTGTTATGCTCATTTGTCTGTGTTATTAAGCTCGTTACAATGAAAATGGGCGAAGATAATGTATCTAGTGATGTCCAAAATTAGATATAATTTTAATTTTCCAATATCCAATATACATTCCCACTTCCAAACAATATTCCTCCCAAGATAATGTTTAGTATAAAGAAATACATCTGTGAAATTATGTCAATTGATTTTTCAAAAGGCATTTTCATTTATACCCGAAAAATATTTCATGAAACATACTTCTTTTTTATGGTTTATTTACTTATTTTATTATACTTTAAGTTCTGGGATACATGTGCAGAACATGCAGGTTTGTTACATATGTATTCACGTGCCATGGTGGTTTGTTGCACCCATCAACCCATTATCTGCATTAGGTATTTCTCCTAATGCTTTCCCTCCCATAGCCCCTGACCCCCCAACAGACCCTTCCTGTTCCCCTCCCTGTTCCCCTCCCTGTGTCCATGTGTTCTCATTGATCAACTCCCACTTATGAGTGAGAACACGCGGTGTTTGTTTCTCTGTTCTTGTGTTAATTTGCTGAGAATGATGGTTTCCAGCATCATCCATGTCCCCGGAAACATATTTCTTTTTTATTTACTTTGTTAAAATTATTGCCATCTTAAAACTATGCCCAATCATCACCAACATGTAAGAACTGAGGAAATATAAGAATGTAAGACTTCTATGTATGCATTTATTTATAGTTATTTCAGTAGATAATATGCGCAATGTGGTTTCCAAATATTGTAAATGATCCAAATGGGAATACATGAAAAATCTGTTTCTTACATCTTAGTCCTTCATTTTCCCAGAGGCAACCACTCTTAGTAGTTTATTATTTATTATTGCAGAGACAATTTGTGAAAATATAAATGAATCAATATGGACAGAGATAGAGAATCTTTTTAACAAATGCAAAAGGTTGCATATTTCTGTGAATGGTTAAACCGGCATCTTGCTGTATTTAATGACACCAAATTTACTCCAAAACCCATCATTCCCCACTATTCCTCTGACCCCAGCCAAAGCAGTACCCATAACCACTTTAGGTCACTTTACATTGTTTTATCTTCTCTACAGTAGTTCACTGTATTTTAGATTATCTTTTACAATAATTATTTTGCTTACATTTTTGTTGCCTGTCTTTTGCTATTAGAATATAAGTGACTTAAGGTAAGGGACTCTATCTCATTCACTATTGAAATCCCTGGTGTCTATAACAGGACCTAATAGACACTAAGGACTGACATTTTTCTATTTCTTTGACTCAACAATATATCTCAAATATCATTCAATCTCATAGAAAATTATTTTACTTGACTATGTAGCATTTCATTGTAGGAATACACTCCAGTTGATTTTATGAACTATCTAATAATAGACATCTATCTTGTTTCTATTATTTTGCTAAGGCAAATAATGCTGCAATAAATGCATTGGCATATATATAGTTCACATGTAAAAGTACAACTGTTGGATAAATTCCTAGAGTAGAACTGCTGAATCAAATTATATGTATTTTTTATGTTGATATCGTTTGCCAAATTACTCTCTCAAGAGATTGTTCCAATTTAAATTCTCTACACAATTTATGACAATGAATGTTTCTCATTCTCCAAGATTCTCATCAATACAATGTGAGTAAATGGTGTTGTTTTCATTACTATTTTTATTACTATGATTGAATTTGAGCAAATTTTTACACATTTAAAAATCAATGTAACGTTTTGTTGTTGAATAGTTCTTTGCACATAATTTTATCAGGAGTTTATTGATTTATGATCACTCATTAGGTAAATAAAATATCCCATGTTCTCTTTTGATTACATTTTAGTCTTTTTCTATACACCCACAATTCTAATGTTTGCACATCAGATCTAGCACATTTCTCTTTTAAGACTGTTTTTCACTTTTGTGTTTACAGAAGCTATCCCATTTCAAGATCATAAAAATTATCCATACTTTCTATTATGTATGTTTATGGTTTCATGTTTTATACAATAATTGTGAGTCATCTGAAATTTATTTACCTGCAAGAAATAAAACTATAATACGAGTTTTTTTTCCATATGGCTAACCAGTAATCCCAGTTCTATTCATTAAATAATACTTCTCTTCCAATCAATGTGGAACTTCATCTCCATTATGAACTAAACAATTTAGTTTCAATATCTGGATTCTCTATTTTGTTCTGTTTACATGTTGTCTATGTCTTTGGTTACTACAGACATAAAATATTTTTTAATTTCTCATGGAGTTGGTCACCTCTCATTACATTGTTTTACAGCTTTTCCAACTATATTTGCAATTTTGGGCTTAAAAAGTAATTTGGCTAGGTCCAAGAAAATCTTAATATTTTATTTGCATATATTTAAATGTAGATTAATGTAGATATAATTAAAATTGTAATTTTAAAACACATTGTGCAAGAACAAAGTATACTATTCCATAAAACTTTTCCCCTTAACATTATTTGAAAAATTTTTATTTTACACTTTTCTTCCATTACTTTCTTTTGCCATTGTGAGACCATTTATTCCATTATACTTTTGAATTGCTTCTCATTTGTACATAGAAAGGTCACCAATTTGTATATATTCATTTATATTTTATTGTTTAACAGTTTTTTAGTGATCCATATAATTCCGTTTACTTTTTTATCTCAGTCTTTTAAAATATGTAAAGAAGTAGGAAGTCATGACTGCCAGAACAATTTAAAGATGACATTAAGAAAGCTGGTTCTGTCTGTCTTCATGCTCTGTCATCCCTAATGTAGGATTTTATCCTTGTAATCTCAAATATGACAGCTGTACCTCCACATATCATGTTACTCATTCAGGGAGAAGTAATAGGAATGTCCCCAGGACTTTCTGCTTACAAGGTATATGTGAGCTGTGAAGCTCTCGCCCAAAACTGACATTATCATCTCAACGACTGGAAAGGTCACAGTGTAGCTCTAAAGGAGGCTGAGAAATTGTTTTCTCAATATAATCTGTAGTTTAAAAAAAAAAAAAAGCTAAGGGGGAAAGATTTGGTTTCTAGTGACTGTTCAATGATCCAGCCTATGATCACCCTGACTCTGTTCTCTCTGGTTTCTTGTTTCACTAAGACTGGATTTATTCTCTTATCTCATGCACGCGTTATTATTTCCCATTACCCTGTTTCAGCCATGGAAGCCTATTTCTAGACGAAGAGTTCGGTAGGTCTGTGGCTTCAGATCTCTTAATCACTTTTCTTTTCTATTTCTGATCCATGAGGACATTTTTTATATTTTAGAAGCCCAGTGTTATGATTTGCAATTTCACTTGTAATATTTTACCTATCACTTTAATGGCCTTAGAGTAATGAGACGGATGACCACAACCTATTCTTACAATAACATCTTGACTGCTAGCATGCATCACTGAAATTTTTTATTGTGAGATAATTTAGATATACATAATAGTTTTAAAAATAACATAACAATTATCAGCTATCCTTTAATACCATGCAAAACCTTAATCAAGCATCAATTGAGAAATTAACTTTGAAGCAATATCATTAAACAAAATTTGTTTAGATCCACCTTTTTTCACTGTGTTCTTTTTCTGTTCCAGGATGCAATTCAAGGTCCCACATTGCATTGTCCTATCTCTTTAGTATCCTCCAAACAGTACCTTAGTCTTTTCCCTTGTCTTTCACAAGGACACTTGTCAGTTACTTGGTAGGCTGTCTCTCAAATTCTGCTTGTCTGATGTTTTCACATTTTTAGGTTGAAGCAATGTGTAGTTGGGAAGAATACCACAGAGGTGATGTGTTCTCCTCTGTGCATCCTTTCAGGACACACGATGGCCATAAGGATTGCTGGTAATGTTAGCCTTAATCACATGGCATCTTAATCACAGTGCTGCCTGCCAGGATTCTCCACTGTAAAGTTAGCTTTCCCCTTAGTAATTACGGAATATTTGGGAAAAGTCTGTGTAAATAGCATGTTTCTGTTTAAACTTTCACCCCCTAATTTTAGTGTCTATCAGTGGGTTTTGCCTGCAACAATTATTACTATGGTGATTTTTTTTATTTTGCTTTTTTCATCTAAATGTATTCATTGAAATTCTTCTGTAAGGAAGAGTTGCCTCTACTCCCCTGTTACTCTGTGATTTATTTACGTATGTGTAGACTTACTCTACTTTTTAAATTTTGAGTTATAATCTAATATCATAGTTATTTTTTCTGTTGCTCCAGCTGTTTCAGTTTGGGTCATTGGGAGCTCTTCCATATGGGTTCCTGCACTCTTTCTTTTTTCTTTTTGTTTTATTATTTATTTATTTATTTATTTATTTGAGCCGGAGTCTCGCTCTGTCGCCCAGGCTGGAGTGAGCGGCGCGATCTCCGCTCACTGCAAGCTCCGCCTCCCGGGTTCCCGCCATTCTCCTGCCTCAGCCTCCCGAGTAGCTGGAACCACAGGCGCCGCCACCACGCCCGGCTAATTTTTTGTATTTTCAGTAGAGACGGAGTTTCACCGTGTTAGCCAGGACTGTCTCGATCTCCTGACCTTATGATGCGCCCGCCTCGGCCTCCCAAAGTGCTGGGATTACAGGCGTGAGCCACCTCGCCTGGCCTCTTTTTTTCTTCTTTTTAAGCACTTCTTTGTTTCCTGGAATTGCAAAATTCTCCAGTGTCAACTGAAAATGCTGCATTTTCATCCAGTTTCATTCAATATTTCCCTATTGCAGCTCTGAATTAGCTAGGTCTGCAAGAGCCTTACATACTTTCATTGGAGAAAAGTATTTAGATACCATGCTCTGGGTACGGGCTTTGTTAATTGCTACTTGGGTGTCACTGCTTCTATACCTTCTTAGTAGGTATATGTCTGTAGACCAACCCTGAGCATACACATTCATGCACACGTACACACATCTGTAGCTATCTCTGTATCTATCTGTATTTATAATTATTTTTAAGTGCATATTGATTTCTCTGATTCCCATCCAGCACCGTAGACTTTATTCTAGACTCTTTGTCATTTCTCAGATCATGAAAAATCTGGCTCTCATTATCTACTTGTTTAATTCCAGTGTTCAATTAAGGTGACTTCAGAATTACTAACATTTATCCCAGAGAAAAACAAATGTATCCACTAGAGTTCCTTATTTATGCAGTGTCCACTAGTCCTACAATATCCACTGAAAGAAATTTCAAAGTTGCTCCTGTCAACTACCTTTTCCCTCATCCCCTTTAGTGTCATTATGTCATGTATTTGTAACATAGATTCGTTTGTCACAATCAATATTCAATCCATCCTCTACTCTCGTATCCTGGTTACATTCTTTAAAAATTCATTCTTTATGATGTGCAGTTCCATGAAGTTTGACAAATGCATACAACTGGCTATCCAAAGCCACAATTTAACACAGAACCATTTCAATACCCCCAAAATTCGCTCCTACAATCCCTTTGTAGTAAACCACTGCCATGGCCCCGAGATCTTGGCACCCTATTGTCTGTTTGCCATCTCTATATGCTTGCATTTTCTTTGTGTCAGATAAATAAAATTATGGTTTATAAGGTCTATGATGTCTTGAAAGTGCATTAAGATCCATGTTGCTGTGTGAATCAGTAGTTTTTCCCTTGTTATTGCTGAGTGGTATTCCACCACGGAGTTGAACCACAGTGTATTTACCCATACATCTACTGAATGGTGCCAGAGTTGTTCCCAATTTTTGGAGGACATGAATAATGTTATTATAAATATTCAAATACAGATGAATGTGTGAACATATTTTCAGATAGCTAGGAGTAGGATTGCTAGATATGGGGTAGATGTATATTTAAATATTATTACCTTTACCTCCAGCATTGTGTGAGAGTTCTGTGGGCTCCACCTCCTAGACAGATATCAGTATTGCCAGTTTGCGGGTTTGTTTTGTTGTTTTTAGTTTTAGCAGTGTATACTGAAAAACATTGAGTTTGAACTTTGATCCACTACTCACTGGCTTTAACACCTTGGGCAAGTTATGTAACTTCTCTGCTTCAGTCCCCTAGATTGTCACAAGTGGTTAATAATACCGCCTACCTCAAAGACTTTTGGTAACTAAATAAGATAAGGAGCATAAACTCCTTAATGCTGTCTGATACATATATCTCAAAAATATTAGTTTCTAATTCTTTACCCTATTTCTCCTCTTATCATCTTTGAATCTACTCCTTAAGTCATCAAATTTATTGAACATGTATTTTAGAACAAAACAACATTTCCAGATAAATTTAATAATTTATACCTGTACTCATAAGTTTTAAAATGTTTATTTGAAATTGTTGATTTCTTCTTTTTAACTTTAATAATTTTGATAGCATTTCTGTGTCTCTCTGAAATATCTTCTTTTTTGCCCTTGATTCAAATTCTAAATTTCATCCAACTGTAGTGTAAATTCCACCTTTCCTATTGCTGACATATTTAAAGCCATTTCAAGCCAAAGACTGTGACTTTCTCTAACTTTCTGTCTATGTATTCTCAAAATTAATGAAAATACTTTCAGAATTATATTGAGAACTTTTTCACAATAGACATGTTTACTTCTAATTACTTGATGTCATCTCTTGTGATCAATGTAGGTATTTTGAAAAAGTAATCAAAGTAATTCAAATGCATTCCCTCTCAACTAGCTCACAAACCTGATTTAGGACATAAATACCTTAATAAATATATCATTCTAATTTTTTAGGTATCTAAACATAAGGTGCAATGGCCTTTCTTATTCTCTAAACTATTTTTTGCTAGCCTTAACAATTCCAAGAGATGTATTTCCAAGCTGCTTTTCCAAATTCCCAGGTGACCTGAAAATTATTTTATGACTCCATTTGAGTTTGAAATGTTTGAATATATGTTCTTAGTGTTTTCTGGTGGACTCTAATTGATCCAATACTGAGAAAATTAAGGAAAAGAAAATGTTTAGCATACTCTTTAATGCACAGAGGAATAAGATGATTTAAATTCTCTCATTTTTTGAAGATATATTTAAAAACAAATGAGAGATAGGTTCCTTCTATTGAATAGCTTTTCTAAGAAACCTGAGTCACTTAATTTGTTCAACAGAAGTGCTTCTAAACTGTCAGCAATAATAATAATAATTGAGCCAAATTTTTAAAATGTCAATATTATCATTCACAATGACAAAAAGAATTATAATGCTGAAAATAATCTTTAAAAGAACCTGTGTGTTTTGATTTTTAAATAAAACTGCGACTCTGCCAGTTCTTCCCAGCTTAATCCAGGAGCACAGAGTTGCTCTCGGCTGAGACTAGGAAGACATTAGAAGGAGCAAAGTTAAGAGATTGGGCAGTGATATAAGAAGAGAGATAGGAAGTTTGGTCTGTAACCTATTGAGTTTGAGATGACAAATGTCATTGGTAGATAATAAGCAAAAAGTTTGGAGTTATAACATCTGTACTAGACATTCAAGTTCAGAAATCATCAGTAAGCAGCATTGAAAGCCACACTGTGGAAACTGAATTTAACTAGAATTGTGGTTTTGCCAGAGAATTTCAACAGAAGGAGAATGTGGCAAGAAACTTGAGGGTGTATGCAATATAATTTTTACAATGGACGAATTTAAGCAACTATAAGAAGCATCTAGGAGGCAAAGGACACTTAAATATTTGTAAAGTGAATGAATTGTCGTCCACGGTTGTATCAACATATAGTCAGAATAAGGGAACTAAAGGAAATGTGTGAGATGCTTTGAATTGAGATTTTAGAGTATTTGATAGTGAGAAGGTCTGGATGGTATTTATGGTTTTAAAACGAAAAGGGGCAAGTAGGACAAAGAAACTATAAAAATGAGAACTTAGGATATTAAAAGGATCTTAGTTTTAATACGAGTAGTATTGAAGAGGATGAAAGTAAGCCTGGATCCAAATGAGACTGTCATGAAGTTCAAAAAACGACCTAAATAAACAAATAAACAAGATAGTTGATGATACAATACAGCCTGATAACATGACACATAAACCTGGGGAAGGAAGTAAGGGATTAGAGAGGGAGAAACAGCCATGAGAATCAAGGAGTAAACTTCCCCTTATGAAAAAAAGACTGGTGTGTATCACTCTGAAGGAAAAACTTGAGGGTTGCAGATTCCTCAAAAAAAGCATAGCTATCAACCAATTAGCTTATTGAGAAGGGAATGATTAGAAAAGAGCTGAGCATGTCGTATAGGAAATTTTGCTAAAGGCTGGTTATGCTACAAAGCTTAAAGGAAGAACTTCAGTATTGGGGTAGGAATTAAGATATAGGGCTAAAAATAGATGAGAGTGCTGGCCAGTGGTGATGATTAAAGTCAAGAACTTTTCTCCACTGCTAACTGAAAATGCAAATGAGATTAATACTACATATCAAGGCAGATAGACACAAATGACAGGACCTTTATGTGTATAGCATGATCCCACATTTAAAAAATAAAAATAAAAAACAAGTACGTTTGAATTTGCAAAGGCAAAATATGGAAAGATAATAAAACCTAAATATTACTTCCTAGGAGGGAAATAATTTTGTATTTCTATAAGATACATTAAGTTATTGTCAGAATTCTTTTAAACGTGCACTATTTCTACCAGCAAAATTAATAAAAATATAATATAAGCAGAAAACATTAAAGTGTTTTATATAATGCCAATTACGTTTTTTAAAATGCTGGGAATGGAATGAAAGCTGTGACCAATTCGAAATGATAAGCGAAGTTATTAACAGTAAGTAGTTCTTGCTCAGGAATGACATCACCAGACAGCTACGAAACTTTCCAACTGTTGAATTTTTCATGACAATCATTTTGACGAGGAAAAAAAGAGAGACTAAGGGGGACGGGAGTGGAAGAGAGAGAAGCAGGGACATAAAGAGAGAGAAAATGTTTTTCTGCTTACACATCCCATACAATTTCTACTAGGAAGAGAGCTAACACAGTGGGTATGTTTCCTTTAAGCATATATTTTAGTTGCCATATTTTTAACTGCCATGTGCCAGTTATATTTCTCTTAGGCCTGGAGAAACAGTAGTTTTCAAGACAGTCAACATCCCTGCCTTATGGGAACTTATATTCTAGAGATCAGTACTTCCCATAGAAATGTAAGTAAGCCACATTTGTAGTTTAAAATTTTCTAGAAGCCATACTAAAAGAGTAAAATTTTAAAAAGTTGGTAAAATTACCATTAGTGGCATAGTTTATTTAACCCCATATATCCAATCATGATCCATTATCATTTCAGTATGTAATTATGTACCCAAAATATTGATTGGACACTGTCTGTAACATAATGCACAATTCATCTAAAGCTAAAGGAAAGTAATCGAAAGTTTTCTAATTTTTTATAAGTTGATTTGTTATTTTGATTAAAAGTTTTTTATTTAGAGTCACTGGTGACTTTATTGAAGATTATTTCACTTTAAAAATATGTAGTTTTTAGTGTTTCCTCATAATTCTGTAACAAATTTTCTATAATTGAAATAACTTTTACTATCTCTCCATATAAAACTGGTTTTCTTTATTGTACTAGAATCCAAGCCATCTTAGAGTCGGCCAATATTATAAATTCAAATTTTTCTAAAAAAAAAATGTAAATGTCTGTTAGATATTCCATTTTGATTTCAGGCAACTAATATGCTGACTCTTTTTTATTTTTTTGATAGAAATCAAAATCACTATATAGCTGCTGAAAATGTTTCCAAATATTGTCTACTCTATTATACTTAACTTTTAACACAATGCCCAAATAAGTTTTCTGTGTTTCTCTGATGCAGCACATTGCAATTTCCTTTTATCATAAATTTTTGACAAACCTTCCACTTTTTTGTATCTTGAATCATATTGTAAGCTTTTGCATCTTCATTTCATTCTGCACAGTAGTGTGGTTTTGTCTTAAATTTTAAAATGTGTTCATACTTACTTGTAAGCTAAAAATGTCAATTATATTATAATCAGAACTATCTTATGTATTTTATCTTAATTTCCAATTACAAGTTATATAAGTGTTACTATAACTGATGTTTTCTGCATAAAATAGTCAAATAATTACAATCTTACATCAGTGTGCAAAGAAAAAACATTTAAAATGTATGAATCCATTGATATCAACTGGATCCATGATTTGCTTATGCCTAATACTGGAAATGCACACTACAATAAAACAAGAATATCTTAAAGTGATGCAATATTTAAGGGAAATGTAGTCCTATCAAAACAATAATGGTGTTTATCCGAAAAATGTTTACACTGCTTCAGTTTTTATTTTTAAAATGTGGCACTAACCACATTTCAAATATTCAATAGCCACATTTGAGTAATGGTCATTGTATTGGAAAGTGCAGTTCTAGCCATTAAAAAAATATTTCATCTACATGTAGACTATATAGTATTAGACTAAGCCCTTTTCTGGAAATCAATTTCTTCTTTGGTAAAACTAGAATTATGAAATACTTCCAACTTCATAGAATATTATGCAACTGTAGGGAAGATCGCACATTGGAGATGATAATTGTAAAAATGTTATTTCTTTAACTCTCTAAACAATTTCATAAAAATTCTTTCAATAATTTTTCATATCTAAGACAGTGATATGATCAATTCAGAATTATAGATTTATAGTAAATGTATCAAGGTATTTTATATGGGATAGAATTTGAAAGTGCAAAATATAATCTCCAGTGAAGTGAAGACTTTTCTCCCCCCCTCCCCAAACAAATGGTTTTTGTATTTTATTATTGAAAATAAAGAAATAATAAATGAAATGTTTCCTCTAATAGACAATTCAGTGAAATTGCAAACTGTGAAGAGATGAGGGCTAATTTAGAGTTTAGTTATAAACAAGAATACCAAGTACATATACTATGATGGCACTTCATGTTACAGATTTCAATAGCTTTCTTTTTATCATAAATGATATGATATGGTTTCAATCTTTTAAAAATCAAATCATTTTCAATTTATTATGTATCTCTGACATGTTACACCTTTTTGATGAGAAGTATGTGGTTATACTACAGTTCATATTCTGAACTACTGAAATTAACACTTCTTTAGTGAAAGAGTTGACACTCTAGTGTTACTTTTTCAAACACTTCTTACTTGGTAGTATAAGCCTGGCACAAATCCCAGAATGTGATTCTAACACATCATTTTCCTCACTGTAGGAATTAATACAAGCTTTAGGAAAACCATTTTCTCTAAGTAACAGAAATTGCTCTTAGCCCAACTCCTTATACTTCCTACTTAGAACCAAATACTCATTTAAATATTTATTAGCAAGGCATTTGATGAGGGTAAGACACTCTACAATGTGAAGTAAGAAGGGAAAGAAGATATGCTACAGCTTCTTAGCTTTTAGGGCCCTTACAATCTCATAGGTGACATGGAAATTAAGAAATCAAAAGGATTTATTTGTAAATATAATTAAGGATCCCCAGGCCAGATGCAAAGAAATGCAAAGCAAGAAGAATCTCTGGCCTAGAGTGATAGACAAGAATGTTGCTATACTGTTAATAGAGTGGAGCTCAAGTAATGGATAACATATTAAAGTAGTTGGATATGGAAGTTGGGTCTTCTAAATTGGGCTAAGCAACATGAACAAGATCTGAGAGGCAAAAAAAATGGTAATATTTGAGAAATTGCAGGAGGCAACAATTAAATGGAGTTTGAGGTACACTATGGATGGAGTACACTGACAGAGTAGTTGTGAGTGAAAGAGAGTTTGATATAGACAAGATTGTGGGGGACCCCGTGTGGCAGGCTGCGCAGTCTGGACTTTGCTCAATTAGCGATAGGCAGCCTTGACCTGGATAGTGATGGTCAAAGTGGAATATAAAGATTTACAGGTAGAAGAGGGACTGCCAAAGAATCTTGTAATTAGTGCTTGTAATTAGTATGGATCTCAGGTCATTATTATTCTAAATCATCAAAAAAATGGTTAAATTATGTTACCAAACTGCAATTGTTAAAGCCCCATGGATCAATAAATAGTTGAAAATGTAACAAAATATTAATAAAGTAAGGAATGATGCTATTTATTTCAGAAGTACTAGGTACCAAATGCTCACCATCTATTATCTCTCCTTGTTGAGGAAACGGATTTTCACAGTAATCAAATAGCTTTCCAAAGCTGCGCAGTTAGTGACAGAATCAGAGTTTCAGTGTATCTGAGTCTAGGAGTGCAAAGCGCGTAATTGCTGTCCCTTAATGTTAAAGTGAACGTTCATGTTTTCAACCTGGAAGAGGAACGAATATGCAGACCTGAGAGATAATATAACCGCTATGGAGTGAATGTTTGTGTCCCTCCAAAATGCGTATGTCAAAGCCTATTCTCCAATGTGATAGTTCGGAGGTGGAGTTTTGGGGTTGATTGAGTCATGAATGGATTAATACCCTTATAAGCAGAAAAAGAGAGAAGAGCCATGTGAGGACACAGTGAGAATGTTCCTCTAGAACTAAGAAGTGGATCCTGACCAGACACTGAATCTGCCAGCACTTTGATCTTGGACTCAGTCTCCTGAATTGTGAGAAATAAATTTCCGTTGTCTATAAGCCACTGCTTTATGGTATCTTCTTATAGCAGCCCGAATGACTAAGACAATAATCAAATCCATTTCTTTTTTATGAAAGATGTTAAGGGACAGAGAATTTAAGAGATTTTCAGAGATTACAGAGTTTTCTTGGGAAGTGACTTGCATAAAATGAACAATGTATTTTATGTAACTGAAAGAATCGAGAAATGAGCCTAATTCCATTTTCATTCTTTTTTTTATCTTATGCACCTCATATAGTTCATTAATGTAAATAATCCTTAATGTGAGTGGTAGTTAAGATGATGTAAATGGGCCGGGCGCCGTGGCTCACGCCTGTAATCCCAGCACTTTGGGAGGCCGAGGCTGGCGGATCACGAGGTCAGGAGATCGAGACTATCCTGGCTAATGCAGTGAAATCCCGTCTCTACTGAAATTACGAAAAATTAGCTGGGCGAGGTGGCGGCACCTGTAGTCCCAGCTACTCGGGAGGCTGAGGCAGGAGAATGGCGGGAACCCGGGAGGCGGAGCTTGCAGTGAGCCGAGATCTCCGCTGCACTCCAGCCTGGGCGACAGAGTGAGACTCCGTCTCAATCCCATTACTGGGTATATACCCAAAGGATTGTAAATCATGCTGCTATAAAGACACATGCACATGTATGTTTATTGCGGCACTATTCACAATAGCAAAGACTTGGAATCAACCCAAATGTCCATCAGTGATAGACTGGATTAAGAAAATGTGGCACATATACACCATGGAATACTATGCAGCCATAAAAAAGGATGAGTTTGTGTCCTTTGTAGGGACATGGATGCAGCTAGAAACCATCATTCTCAGCAAACTATGGCAAGAACAGAAAACCAAACACCGCATGTTCTCACTCATAGGTGGGAACTGAACAATGAGATCACTTGGACTCAGGAAGGTGAGCATCACACACCGGGGCCTATTATGGGGGGGAGGGATTGCATTGGGAGTTATACCTGATGTAAATGACGAGTTGATGGGTGCTGATGAGTTGATGGGTGCAGCACACTAACATGTCACAAGTATACATATGTAACAAACCTGCACGTTATGCACATGTACCCTAGAACTTAAAGTATAATAATAATAATAATAATAATAATAATAATAATAATAAAAGAAAAAACAAAAACATGTAAATAGGTCTTATTATATTAACACGTGATCAATTAACATGACATAATAGTAACTAGGCAGAGTTATTACAAGAATTTGGAATGATGTAGGCCGGGCGCGGTGGCTCACACTTGTAATCCCAGCACTTTGGGAGGCCGAGGCGGGCGGATCACAAGGTCAGGAGATCGAGACCACAGTGAAACCCCGTCTCTACTAAAAATACAAAAAATTAGCCGGGCACGGTTGCGGGCGCCTGTAGTCCCAGCTACTCAGGAGGCTGAGGCAGGAGAATGGCTTGAACCCGGGAGGCAGAGCTTGCAGTGAGCTGAGATCCGGCCACTGC